>NC_067405.1:3600780-3901401 GCF_009764475.1 Pristis pectinata | reverse complement strand
TGATCTGTCCCGTCCGGGGGCGGGGGTGAGATGGTCCCGGGACGGGGTGGAGCTGGAGGCGAGCGAGAGGTGCACGATGGAGGTGGAGGGGGAGCGCAGGAGGCTGAGGGTCCGCTCGGCCACGCTGGAGGATCGAGGGACCTACGTGTGTGACGCAGCCGACGACGTTGCCAAGTTTAAGGTCAGCGTCTCCGGTGAGTGCCCGATTGAGCTGCACTCCCCCATGGACATTTCACCGCCCCCTCCGGAGGGGGGGAGTGACCCTGAACAACAGGAACCCTGCCTCCCCTCTGCACTGTCCACACCATCTCACACCTGTGTACAGGCTGGGGTTGTGGATTTTAGCTATTGGTTAGGTAGGATACTTTGGTTGGGCTGCACTTGGAGTACTTTGTGCAGGTCCAGTCGCCCTGCTCCAGGAAGAATGTGGAGGCTTTGGAGAGGGTGCAGAAGAGGTTCACCAGGATGCTGTCTGGATTTGAGGGCATGAGCTATAAGGAGAGGTTGGACAGACTTGGGTTGTTTTCTCTGGAGCGGCAGAGACTGAGGGGAGACCTGATAGAGGTTTATAAAATGATGAGAGGCAGATATAGAGTAGACAGAGTTATTTTCTGAGAGTGTAAATGTCATGTACTAGAGGACATGTGTTTAAGGTGAGAGGGGAAGGTTTAAAGGAGATGTGCGGGGCAGGTGTTTTACACACAGAGCGGTTGGTGCCTGGAATGTGCTGCCTGAGGTGGCGGTGGATAATGACATTTAAGAGGCTTTCGGATGGGCACGTGTATATGCAGGGAGTGGAGGGATACGGATCATGAGTAGGGCAGAAGGGATTTAATTTAATTTGGCAACATGGTCGGCACAGACATCGTGGGCCGAAGGGCCTGTTCCTGTGCTGTACTGTTCTATGTTCTATGAATCCAGGGCCGGATCTCTCCTGATCCAGGTGACACACATTGTAAAGGCATGGCTCCCTCTCTGTGATGTCCATCCCTGCTCACAGTCCTTCTCTGGATCTTACCCGGGCAACCAGGTTTTTCGTGCCTGGCTATCCCTCTGCGTTGGGCATCAATGTCTCCGACTGCCCCCTACCCTTGTGGTCTTGTGATTGTGGTGTTCCCACTCCCTGGACTGGCCACATGACTCCTGGTCACAGCAAGAGGGAACAATGCTTTACACTTGCTTGAACAAGTTATGCCCCCACTTACTCAAAGTCAAAGTCGAGTTTATTGTCATCTGCACAAGTCCATGTGTGCACAGGTGCAATGAAAAACTTACTCTGCAGCAGCATCACAGGCACAGAGCATCAGATACACATCATTCACAAACATAAATTAAACATTAATTATGCACAAATTTACAAGAAAGAATACAATTAGAGCAAAAAAGAAGCCCATTTTAGTGCAAAGTGATCAAAGTGGTCATAGAGCCGCTAAACTGCAATGAGTAGGGTTTTGCCAGTTGGTTCAAGAACTGAATGGTTGAAGGGAAGCACATAGAACATAGAACACCACAGCACAGTACAGGCCCTTCGGCCCACAATGTTGTGCTGACATTTTATCCTGCTCTAAGATCTATCTAACTGTTCCCTCCCACATAGCCCTCCATTTCTCTATCATTCATGTGTCTGTCGAAGAATCTCTTAAATGTCCCTAATGTACCTGTCCCCACAACCTCTGCAGGCAGTGCGTTCCACAACCCACCACTCTCTGTGTAAAAAACTTACCCCTGATATCCCCCTTATACCTTCCTCCAATTACGTCCCCTTGTGTTAGCCATTGTTGCCCTGGGAAAAAGTCTCTGAAGTAGCTGTTCCTGAACCTGGTGGTGTGGGACTTCAGGCTTCTATACCTCCTGCCCGATGGGAGCTGTGAGAAGATGGCACGGCCCGGATGGTGGGGATCTTTGATGATGGACGTTGCCTTCTTGAGGCAGCGTCTCCTGTAGATATTCCCGATGGTGGGGAGGGATGTGCCGTGATGTATTGGGCAGAGTCCACTGCTCTCTGCAGCCTCTTACGTTCCTTCATATTCAAATTACCGTCCCAGACCGTGATGCAAACAGTCAGGATACTTTCAACTCATGGGAACCTCATGACCACTCAGAAGTTAGGGAGCGTTTGAGATGGCTTGAAGAACTTTGTCCTTAAATTGATAGCACTCAGAAGCCTTGCTTTAACGGTGAAAGTTCTCTCTCGCTCTCCCTACACTTTGACAGCCAGGGACAGGAGACAGCAATGGGGGTTGGTGGAGAGGTGTGAGAGGAGGTTTGTGTGGAGCAGAAATGTTATCAGAAGAAACAAAATCAGGTTCAGGTCCTTTGACTCTGAGGGTCTTCTCCACCATTCAGTATCGCTGCTGGGTTTGTACCACAGACCACTTTTCTGCACCCATATCCCTTGATTCCCTAATACTGAGCAGTCAGCCTGAATGGCTTGCTTCTCTAGACTTTGCAAGTTCTTTTGGTGACCAGTTCTCACACCTTCCTATCTGACTCATTATTAAAAATGGTATTAAAGACAACATCAATGCTGGAGGAACTCAGAAGGTCAGGCAGCATCTGTGGAGGGAAATGAGCAGTTGACGTTTCGGGTTGAGACCCTTCATCAGGACTGAAAGAGTAGAGGGAGGATAGCCGGTATAAAGAGGTGAAGGGAAGAGGTGGGGAAGGAGCTGGCAGGTGATGGGTGGATCCAGGTGAGGGGGGGGGGGTTGATAGGCAGATAGAGGAGGGGAGATAAGATATCTTTATTAGTCACATGTACATCGAAACACACAGTGAAATGCATCTTTTGTGTAGAGTGTTCTGGGGGGCAGCCCGCAAGTGTCGCCACGCTTCCGGCGCCAACATAGCACGCCCACAACTTCCTAACCTGTACATCTTTGGAATGTGGGAGGAAACCAGAGCACCCGGAGGAAACCCACGCAGACACGGGGAGAATTTACAAACTCCTTACAGACAGCGGCCGGAATTGAACCCGGGTCGCTGGCGCTGTAATAGCGTTACACTGACCGCTACACTAATGGTGACAGAGGCCAGGAGGTGATAGTGTCTCCATAATATTAAAGGAGCTGCTACTGAAGCTCCCAGGATGCTTTGCTACATTAAAGGCGCCACAGAAATGCAAGCTGTTGCCGTTGAGTTGGGACTGAACCCTTTGCTTCTGCCTGCAGAACCGCCGGTCCGTATAACCCGACCGACGCACAGGCTGTTGGACCACAAGTACCTGGTGTCCGAGGATATTCTGCTCGAGTGTGAGGTGTCCAGGGTGGACAGACACACCAAGTGGTACAAGGATGGGGAGAAGGTGGCTGAAGACGGGCGGGTGCGCACCAGGAGCGAGGGGGCGGTGAGGTCACTGAGGATCCTGGGCGCACAGCTGATAGACTCGGGAGAGTACCTGTGTGATGTTCAGGATGACAGCATTGTGTTCCGAGTCCTTGTGGAAGGTAAGGTGCAGTGAGCCCCGTCGGCATTCACCAGTGCCTGTCCCTGTCGCTGGTGGGATTCTGATTGACCGAGTGGCCTCTGTGTCCGTATAAAAAGGGATTAGTTTAATTCAAAGTGGGGTTTATTGTCATCTGCACGTCCATGTGTGCACGGGTGCAAAGAAAAACTTACTTGCAGCAGCATCACAGGCACAGAGCATCAGATAAGCAGCATTCTCAAGAAAAACATAAATTAAATTATAAAAGAAAAAACACAATTAGAACAAAAAGCAAGTCTGTTGTAGTGCAAAGTTGTCATAGTGTTGATATACTGAGGTAGTGATTAGTGTTGTGTAGCTTGGTTCAGGAACTGAATAGTTGAAGGGAAGTCGCTGTTGCTGAACCTGGTGGTGTGGGACTTCAGGCTTCTGTACCTCCTGCCCGATGGTAGCCGCGAGAAGATGGCACGGCCCGGATGGTGGGGATCTTTGATGGATGTTGCCTTCTTGAGGCAGCAGCACCTGTAGATGGTGGGGAGGGATGTGCCCGTGGTGTATTGGGCAGAGTCCACTTCTCTCTGCAGCTTCTTGCGTTCCTGCGCATTTGAATTGCCATCCCAGACCGTGATGCAACCAGTCAGGATACTTTCAACTCATGGGAACCTCATGACCACTCAGAAATTAGGGAGCGTTTGAGATGGCTTGAAGAACTTTGTCCTTAAATTGATAGCACTCAGAAGCCATGCGTTAATGGTGAAAGTTCTCTCTCGCTCTCCCTACACTTTGACAGCCAGGGACAGGAGACAGCAATGGGGGTTGGTGGAGAGGTGTGAGAGGAGGTTTGTGTGGAGCAGAAATGTTATCAGAAGAAACAAAATCAGGTTCAGGTCCTTTGACCCCGAGGGTCTTCTCCACCATTCAGTATCGCCGCTGGGTTTGTACCACAGACCACTTTCCTGCACCCATATCCCTTGATTCCCTAATACTGAGCAGTCAGCCTGAATGGCTTGCTTCTCTAGACTTTGCAAGTTCTTTTGGTGACCAGTTCTCACACCTTCCTATCTGGCTCATTGTTTAACATGATATTAAAGACAACATCAATGCTGGAGGAACTCAGAAGGTCAGGTAGCATCTGTGGAGGGAAATGAGCAGTTGACGTTTCGGGTCGAGACCCTTCATCAGGACTGAAAGAGTAGAGGGAGGATAGCCGGTATAAAGAGGTGAAGGGAAGAGGTGGGGAAGGAGCTGGCAGGTGATGGGTGGATCCAGGTGAGGGTGGGGGGTGGTTGATAGGCAGATAGAGGAGGGGAGATAAGATATCTTTATTAGTCACATGTACATCGAAACACACAGTGAAATGCATCTTTTGCGTAGAGTGTTCTGGGGGGCAGCCCGCAAGTGTCGCCACGCTTCCGGCGCCAACATAGCACGCCCACAACTTCCTAACCTGTACATCTTTGGAATGTGGGAGGAAACCAGAGCACCTGGAGGAAACCCACGCAGACACGGGGAGAACGTACAAACTCCTTACAGACAGCGGCCGGAATTGAACCCGGGTCGCTGGCGCTGTAATAGCGTTACACTGACCGCTACACTAATGGTGACAGAGGCCAGGAGGTGATAGTGTCTCCATAATATTAAAGGAGCTGCTACTGAAGCTCCCAGGATGCTTTGCTACATTAAAGGCGCCACAGAAATGCAAGCTGTTGCCGTTGAGTTGGGACTGAACCCTTTGCTTCTGCCTGCAGAACCGCCGGTCCGTATAACCCGACCGACGCACAGGCTGTTGGACCACAAGTACCTGGTGTCCGAGGATATTCTGCTCGAGTGTGAGGTGTCCAGGGTGGACAGACACACCAAGTGGTACAAGGATGGGGAGAAGGTGGCTGAAGACGGGCGGGTGCGCACCAGGAGCGAGGGGGCGGTGAGGTCACTGAGGATCCTGGGCGCACAGCTGATAGACTCGGGAGAGTACCTGTGTGATGTTCAGGATGACAGCATTGTGTTCCGAGTCCTTGTGGAAGGTAAGGTGCAGTGAGCCCCGTCGGCATTCACCAGTGCCTGTCCCTGTTGCTGGTGGGATTCTGATTGACCGAGTGGCCTCTGTGTCCGTATAAAAAGGGATTAGTTTAATTCAAAGTGGGGTTTATTGTCATCTGCACGTCCATGTGTGCACGGGTGCAAAGAAAAACTTACTTGCAGCAGCATCACAGGCACAGAGCATCAGATAAGCAGCATTCTCAAGAAAAACATAAATTAAATTATAAAAGAAAAAACACAATTAGAACAAAAAGCAAGTCTGTTGTAGTGCAAAGTTGTCATAGTGTTGCTATACCGAGGTAGTGATTAGCGTTGTGTAGCTTGGTTCAGGAACTGAATGGTTGAAGGGAAATAGCTGTTCTTGAACCTGGTGGTGAGGGACTTCAGGCTTCTGTACCTCCTGCCCGATGGGAGCTGCGAGAAGATGGCATGGCCCGGATAGTGGGGATCATTGATGGATGTTGCCTTCTTGAGGCAGCACCTCCTGTAGATGGTGGGGAGGGATGTGCCCGTGATGTATTGGGAAGAGTACACCACTCTCTACAGCTTCTTTCGTTCCTGTGCATTCGAATTGCCGTCCCAGACCGTGATGCAACCAGTCAGGATACTTTCAACAGTACATCTGTAGAAGTTTGTCAGAGTGTTCGGTGACAAGCTGAACCTCCTTAACCTCCTAAGAAAGTAAAGTCGCTGGTGCATCTTACTTGTAGAACACAGAACAGTACAGCGCAGGAACAGGCTCTTCAGCCCACGTTATTGTGCCAAACTAATTAAACCAGTAATTAAAATCCAACTAAACGTCCCTTCTGCCTACACACCCGTATCCCTCCATTCTCTGCATTTCCATCCAAGAGCTTCTTAAACACCTCTATCGTATCTGCCTCCACCCCCACCCCTGGCAGCACATTCCAAGCAACCACCGGTCTCTGTGTTTAAAAAAAACTTGCCCCGCACATCTCCCTTAAACTTTCCCCCTCTCACCTTAAATGCATGCCCTCTGGTATTAGACATTTCAGCCCTGGGAACCCTGTCTACTCTATCTATGCCTCTCATAATCTTATAAACCTCTATCAGGTCTCCCCTCAGCCTCCGATGCTCCAGAGAAAACAACCCAAGGTTTTGCAACCTCTCCTTACAGCTCGTACCCTCTAATCCAGGCAGCATCCTGGTGAACCTCTTCTGCGCCTTCTCCAAAGACTGCACATCCTTCCTGTAGTGGGGTGACCAGAACTGAATGCAATACTCCAGATGCACCCTAATCAGAGTTTTATAAAGCTGTTAAATAACTTCCTGACTCTTGAACTCAATGTCTTGACTAATAAAGGCAAACGTGCCATATGCCTTCATCGCTATCCTATCAACCTGTCCCACTTTCAGGGAGCTATGGACTTGGATTGCACCTATAAGCTGGGCCCAGGACAGGTCATCCGACAGGTTAATGCCTAGGAATTTAAAGCTGCTGACTTTCTCCACTGCCGATCCCCCAATGTAGACTGGCACATGTTTGCCCTCCTTCCCCTTCCTGAAGTCAACAATCAGCTGTTTAGTTTAACTGACATTGAACGAGAGGTCGCAGCACCACTCAGCTTGGTGTCCTAGCGAGCATAATTTGACATCATGGTTGACACAGACATCGTGGGCTGAAGGGCCTGTTCCTGTGCTGTGCCATTCTGTGTTAAGATAAGATGTTACAAATACAACAAAATCCCAGCGGTCCTGAATGACTAGCATCCTGGGATTTACAGGTAGGGCACATTCCCAGGAATCCCAAGTGCTAAATTAGAGCTGTAAATTCACGAATGACATCACTGTTGGCAGAATCTCAGATGGCGATGAGGAGGCGTACAGGAGTGAGATAGATCGGCTGGTTGAGTGGTGTCGCAACAACAGCCTCGTACTCATCGTCAGCAAGACCAAGGAACTGATTGTGGACTTCAGGAAGGGGAAGCCGGGAGAACACACACCAGTCCTCATTGAGGGGTCAGTGGTGGAAAGGGGGAGCAACTTCAAGTTCCTGGGTGTCAACATCTCGGAGGATCTACCTTGGGCCCAACATATTGATGCAATCACAAAGAAGGCACGCCAGTGGCTCTACTTCATTAGGAGTTTGAAGAGATTTGTTATGTCACCAAGGAATCTTGCAAATTTCTATAGATGTACAGTGGACAGCATTCTGACTGGTTACATCACCGCCTGGTATGGAGGCTCCAATGCACAGGATCGCAAGAGGCTGCAGAGGGTTGTAGACTCAGCCAGCTCCATCACAGGCACAACTCTCCCCACCATTAAGGACATCTTCAAGAGGCGGTGCCTCAAGAAGGCGGCATCCATCACTAAGGACCCTCACTACCCGGGACATGCCCTCTTCTCGTTACTACCATCGGGGAGGAGGTACAGGAGCCTGAAGACCCACACTCAATGATTCAGGAACAGCTTCTTCCCCTCCGCCATCAGATTTCTGAACGGCCCATGAACCCATGAACACTACCTCATTATTCCTCTCTTTTGCACTATTTATTTATTTTTGTAATTTATAGTAATTTTTATGTGTTGCACTGTACTGCTGCAGCAAAACAACACATTTCATGTCATACAAGTCACTGATAATAGAACATAGAACATAGAAAACCTACAGCACAATACAGGCCCTTCGGCCCACAAAGTTGTGCTGAACATGTCCCTACCTTAGAAATTACTAGGCTTACCCATAGCCCTCTATTCTTCCAAACTCCATGTACCTATCCAAAAGCCTCTTAAAAGACCCTATCATATCCGCCTCCACCACCGTTGCCAGCAGCCCATTCCACACACTCACCAGTCTCTGAGTAAAAAACTTACCCCTGACATCTCCTCTGTACCTACTCCCCAGCACCTTAAACCTGTGTCCTCTTGTGGCAACAATTTCAGCCCTGGGGAAAAGCCTCCGACTATCCACGCGATCAATGCCTCTTATCATCTTATAATAAACCTGATTCTGAGTGCTCCGTGCTTCCTTGCAGATCCGCCGGTGACAATCGTGGGAAGCACCAAGATATCGGAGGACCGGAGCTTCATGGAGTCGGAGGTCATCTCCATGACATGCGAGCTGTCTCGGCCGGACGTGAAGGTCCGCTGGTACAGGAATGGCATCGAGCTGCTGAACAGTGACAAGATCAAGATCGAGTCACGGGGCCTGACCCGGGAGCTGATGATCTTCGACTCAGAGCCCTGCGACTCCGGACAATACGTCTGTGATGCTGGCACTGACAAGCTGACCTTTAAAGTGACAGTGGCAGGTATCCCACTTTAACCACACGCCGATCACTGGACACAGCCGGTGACAGCAGATGCTAGAAACACTCAGTGGGTCAGGCAGCATCTGTGGAGAGAGAAACATAGTCAACGTTTCAGGTTAACGACCCTTCATCAGAACACCTGAAAGGCCTTTGATCCGTCATCACTGGGTCTCAGGTTTAAGGTCAGAGGGGAAAGATTTAAAGGAAACCTGAGGGGTAACTTTTTTCACACAGAAAGTGGTGGATAGGTTGGGACTGTTTTCCCTGGAGCGAAGGAGGCTGAGGGGTGATCTTATAAAATAGATAAGGTGGCATAGATAAGGTGGTTGGTCACAGGTTTTTTTCCCAGGGTTGGGGAGTCTAAAACGAGAGGGCACAGTTTTAAGGTGAGAGGGGACCTGAGGGGCAACTATTTCACGCAGAGGGTGGTGGGTAAATGAAATGAGCTGCCAGAGGAAGTGGTGGAGGTGGAAACTATTACAAAATTTAACAGACATTTGGACAAGTACAGGGCAGGCACGGTAGTGCAGCGGTTAGCGTAACGCTATTACAGCGCCAGCGACCCGAGTCCAATTCCGGCCGCTGTCTGTAAGGAGTTTGTACGTTCTCCCCGTGTCTGCGTGGGTTTCCTCCGGGTGCTCGGGTTTTCCAAAGACGTACGGGTTAGGAAGTTGTGGGCGTGCTATGTTGGTGCCGGAAGCGTGGCGACACTTGCGGGCTGCCCCCAGAACACGCTACACAAAAGATGTATTTCACTGTGTGTTTCGATGTACATGTGAATAATAAAGATATCTTATCTTACATGGATAGGAAAGGTTTAGAGGGATATGGGCCAAACGCAGGCAAATAGGACTAGCTTAGGTCAGCCTGGATGAGTTGGGCCAAAGGGCCTGTTTCCTGTAAGGTGTTACTCTGTGACTAAGTCCTGGAACTCCCTCCCCAACAGCACTGTGGGGGCACCTTCACCAGATCCACTTGTATTGGTTCAGGTGGGAAGCTCACCCCCACCTACGGGCAATGAATGTTGGCCTTGTTCACCCCGATCGGATAAATCCATAATTTAAAAGAAAAGCTGTCATCTCACGGAGGGAGATCTCCCTTGTTTTGTGGAGAACAGACCCTTTGGCCCACTGTACTCAGTCGTAGAGTTACACAGTACAGAAACTGGCCCTTCAGCCCAACTGGTCCATGCTGACCAAGATGCCCCATCCAAGCTAGTCCCACTTGCCAGTGTTTGGCCCATATCCCTCTAAACCTTTCTTATCCATGTACCTGTCTAAATGTCTTTTAAACATTGTAATTGTACCTGCCTCAACCACTTCCTCTGGCAGCTCGTTCTATATAAGATAAGACTTCTTTACTAGTCACATGTACATCGAAACACACAGTGAACTGCATCTTTTGCGCAGAGTGTTCTGGGGGCAGCCCGCAAGTGTCGCCACGCTTCCAGCGCCAACATAGCATGCCCACAACTTCCTAACCCGTACGCCTTTGGAATGTGGGAGGAAACCGAAGCATCTGGAGGAAACCCACGCAGACACAGGGAGAACGTACAAACTCCTTACAGACAGTGGCGGGAACTGAACCTGGGTCACTGGCGCTGTAATAGCGTTACGCTAACTGTTACACTACTGTGCCTGCTACCCACCACTCTCTGTGAAAAGCTTGCCCTTCAGATCCCCTTTAAATCTTTCCCCTCATCTTAAAATTGTGCCCTCTAGTTTTAGACTCCCCTACCCTGGGAAAATGGTCCACCTTATCTCTGCCCCTCATGATTTTGTAAACCTCCATAAGGTCACCCCTCAGCCTCCTACACTCCAGGGAAAGCAGTCCCAGCCTGTCCAGCGTCTCCTTGTTTCTCAAGTCCTCCAGTCCCGGGAACAACCTCGTGAATATTTTCTGTGCCCTTTCCAGCTGGATGACATCCTTCCTATCGCTGGGTGACCAGAACCTCGCACCATACTCCGTGGGGTCAAGTAACCTGATGTCCCAACTCTTGTACTCAATGCCCTGACCGATGAAGGCAAGCGTGTCACATGCCTCCTTCACCACCCTGTCTATCCATGCCGTCCATTGTACCTACCTACACTAACTGCATTTTACAGCAATTGGTCCATGGCCTTCTATTCATCCAGATACTTGTTAAATGTGAGAGTCTGTCTCCACCGCTCCCTCAAGCAGATACCACTGCACCTGCAGTGTTTTTTTTTTGTGATTTCACTGCTTTAACTCAAAAGAAAGCAAGACTTATAGAGTCATAGAGCAATGCAGCACAGATACAGGCCCTTCGGCCCAACCAGTCCATGCCGACCACGTTCCATTTCAAGAAGTCTCAAAGCCAATAGCACTGATTTTTAAAGTGTAGTCAGAATGATAATGTGAGGAAAGTGGCAACTGATGTCCATACAGTTCCCACAAACAGCAGCGGGCTGCTGACCAGAGAAGGTGAGAGACAGACATGGACAAAAGGTGAGGCAGAGGGAGCAAACAGGGACTGAGGGAGGGTGGAACAAGCAAAGAGCAAGAGGAATCCTCAAGAGAGAGATCGTGATGGGGTGATAATCAGTTTTAGTTGCTGTTGGGGAGGAGAGGTGGGGAGATATATTGGAATCTGTGCTCTTAATTTCTGGAGCAACACACAAACTGCTGGGGGATCTCAGCGGCTCGGGCAGCATCTGTGGAGGGAAATGGACAGTCGGCGCTTTGGGCTGAGACCCTTCATCAGGATGGAAAGGAAGAGGGCAGAAGCCAGAATCTCTCTTGTGTCTCCTAATGCTTGGGCTCTTTTATGTCCAACTGAGAGGCAGATGGGACCCCAAAGTCAGATCATCACCTCTGACACCACGTAGGTTTGTACAGTCCAGCTGCCTCCCTCTGTTCCTCTTGGGCCCTACCATTCCTGATATGTCTTGAATCTTCTGACCCAGATGTTACACAGCTGCTTACTGAGCCACTTCTGGCACATCTGGTTGTCAATCCCAGCAATTATTCTTGCCCCTGGTCTTGGTCTTTTGGGGAAGCCTTGAGGAAGACTTGGCTTGCTCTTCGACAATGGGGGCTTCGTGGTTCCCATGGTGACTCCTTTAGACTTCTGTACATGGGCCTTGCTCTCCGGGCCCCAATGACATCAGTCCCAGATCTCCCCAGCATCAACATCACTGAGGAACGATGATCTGGCCCTTGTTCTGAATGGACCTTGTTATGGAGAAATCAGCTGCACGTATCCTCCCCAAGCTCTGTCACACTCTCAGGCACCATGTTGGGACTTTCCCAGTCACAGATCCCAGCTGATTGGTGGTAGGAGGCAGCAATGGTGGAGACAGGACACTGCAGATGCTGGAATCTGGAGCAAGACACAAGGTTCTGGAGGATCTCAGCAGGTCAGGCAGCATCTGTGGAGGGAAATGGACAGTCGACGTTTCTAGTCGAGACCCTTCATCGGGACTGGAATGGTGGAGGGTTGTTTTTGTGATTGGAAGCCTGTGACCAGTGGTGTACCACAGGGACAGGCACTGGCACCCTTACTGTTTGTTATATATGAGCCAAATGTGGGCAAGTGGGACTAGGTTGGTGGGGCACCTTGGTCGGCATGGACCAGTTGGGCCAAAGGGCCTGTTTTGTGCTGTATGACTCTGTCTATGCCCCTCAGAATATTGTACATGTCTATCAGGTACCCTGCAGCCTCCTCTGCTCCAGTTACTGTTTTCATTAGAGTGCAGGCTTTGGAGAGTGTGCAGAAGAGGTTCACCAGGTGGTGTCTGGATTAGAGGACAGGTGCTATAAGGAGAGCTTGGACACACTTGGGTTGTTTTCTCTGGAGCGGCAGAGGCTGAGCGGAGACCTGATGGAAGTTTATCAAATTGAGAGGCATAGATTAGAGTATCATAGATAGAGTATCTTATCGAGAGCATCTTTTTCCCAAGGTTGAAATGTCTAATATTAGAGGGCATGCATTTAAGATGAGAGGGGGTGTTCAAAGGAGATGTGCGGGGCAAGTATTTTACACAGAGAGCGGTGGGTGCCTGGAATGCACTGCCAGGGGTGGTGGTGGAGGCAGATACGATAGAGGTGTTTAAGAGGCTCTTGGAGAGGCACATGGATATGCAGGGAATGGAGAGATATGGACCATGTGCAGGCAGAAGGGAGTAGTGTAATTAAGCGACATTAGATTAATTAGTTCAGCACAAGATTGTGGATTGTGCTGTTCTGTGTTCTATGTTCTAGATGCGAATGCAGGAGGTATGTTTAGAAAGTTCTCAAATGACATGAAAATTGGTGGTGCTGTTTATTAATGAGAGGATAGTCCTACAAGGGCTGATGGAATTTAATCCTGATGAGCGTGTGGTGATGCATGTTTGGATATGACATGTACCATGAATGGCAAGGACCTGGGAAATATTGAGGAACAGAGGGAGCTTGATGTAGGTCCAAGGATCCCTAAAGGTAAGATAAGATATTTTTATTAGTCACATGTACATTAAAACACACAGTGAAATGCATCTTTTTGCATAGAGTGTTCTGGGGGCAGTCCACAAGTGTCGCCACGCTTCCGGCGCCAACATAGCACGCCCGCAACTTCCTAACCCGTACGTCTTTGGAATGTGGGAGGAAACCGGAGCACCCGGAGGAAACCCACGCAGACACGGGGAGAACGTACAAACTCCTTACAGACAGTGACCAGATTTGAACTCGGGTTACTGGCGCTGTAAAGCGTTACGCTAACCGCTACACTACCATGCCTGCCCCTGCACAGGTAGATAAGGTGTACAGGATATTTGTCTTCATAGAATATCAGAGTAGGAAAGTTATATTGCAATCACTGGTCGGGTCACAGCTAGAGCACTGTGTACAGTTCTGGTCACCACACTATAGCAGAAGGTGCAGAGAAGAGTCACTGGGATGTTGCCTGGAATGAGGTGTTTCAGTAACAAGGAGAGACTGGGATTGTTTTCCTTGGAGCGCAGGAGGCTGCAGGGTACCTGATAGAGGTGAAGGATTCTCTGCGGGGCATAGAGAGAGGCAAACAATGCAGAAACAGGCCCTTCAGCCCAACTTGTCCAGAGCTGACCAAGATGCCCACCTAAGCTAGTCCCAGTTGCCTGTGTTTAGCCCATATCCATCTAAACCTTTCCTGTCCTTGTACTTATCCGAGTGTCTTTTAAATGTTGTTAAAGTACCTGCCTCACCCACTTCCTCTGGCAGCTCATTCCATATACCCACCACCCTCTGCGTGAAGAAGTTGCCCCTCAGCTCCCTTCTAAATCTTTCCCCTCTCACCCTAAACCTATGCCCCCTAGTTTTTAATTCCCATTCCCTGGGGAAAGGACTGTGTGCATTCACCCTATCTATGCCCCTCATGGTCTTATACACCTCACCCCTCAGTCTCCTATGCTCCAAGGAATAAGGTCCCAACCTGCCCAACCTCCCCATATAACCCAGGCCCTTGAGTCCTGGCAACATTCTCCTAAATCTTCTATGCACTCTTTCCAGCTCAGTGACGTCATTCCAATAACAGGGTGACCAAAACTGTCCACAATAGTCCAAGTGCGGCCTCATCAATATCTTGTACAACTGCACGATATTAAGATACATTTCCCATAGCAGAGGTGCCTACAACCAGAGCACACAGGTTGAAGAGTGGGTCTGAGGACGAATGTTTTCACCCAGAAGGGGGTTGGAATGTGGAACGCACTGCCTGAGGAGGTGGTGGAGGCAGAGAGTCTCACAATGTTTGAGAAGTATCTGGACCAGCACTTGAATCACCAAGGCAGAGAGGGTACAGAGAGGACTATATTTAAGACAAAGTTAGATAGATTTTTGCATGGTAGGGAAATTAAGGGTTATGGGGAAAAGGCAGATAGGTGAACCTGAGTCCACAGCCAGATCAGCCATGATCTTATTGAATGGTGGAGCAGGCTCGACAGGCCAGATGGCCTCCTCCTGCTCCTATTTCTTATGTACAGGCCAAGTGCTGGCAAATGGGATTAGTATAGTTGATACCTGATGGTCAGCATGGACATGTTGGGCCGAAGGGCCTGTTTCTGTGCTGTTTAACTCAGTGCTCTTCTCTCTGAGGTCTTTTAAGGTCTGACTATGTCCCCTGGAATTGGTTGTCTGATTGAATTCTCCCAGGAGGCTCTTTCTCCTCGCTGTGATATCTGCTGTCCTGTGGCCTGGTCTTACAGTGCCCAGCACTGAAAATACTTCCTTGCTAACCCTGCCAAGTGGTCACTTGAACCCCTCAGACCGATTTAGACGGGGTGAGCGAGGGGCTGGAGATCTGGCATCCGATCACGGGCAGCAGCTGGGGTGGGTTTAGATTTTAATGTCTCACCTTCCAGACTTTCACACACCCACACCCTCTCACACAAGTCTATGCAGAAAGAGGGGGGGGGGGGGAAAGTGGACTAAGATAGAATGAGGAGGGGAGAGCTAGGAAAAGAAGACAGCGAATAAATAGATTATCGAGGGGGAGTGTGTGTGTGTGTGTGAGTCATAGAGTTATACAGAAAGGAAACAGGCCCTTCAGCCCAACTCATCCATGCCAACCAAGTTGTGTTTTGAGCTAGTCCCATTTGCCTGTGTTTGGCCCGTATCCCTCTAAACTTTTCCTATCCATGTACCTGTCCAACTGTCTTTTAAATGTCGTTATTGTACCCGTCTCTACCACTTCTTCTGGCAGCTCGTTCCATACACTCACCGCCCTCTTTGTGAAAAACTTGCCCCTCAGGTCCTCTTTAAGTCTTTCCCCTCTCACCTTAAACCTACGCCCTCTAGTTTTTGACTCCCCTACCCTGGGGAAAAGACTGTGGCCATCCACCTTATCTATGCCCCATCACGATTTCATAAACCTCTATAAGGTCACCCCTCAGCCTCCCTCGCTCCAGGGAAAACAGTATGTGGGAGAGAGTGACAGAAAGTGTGTGAGAGGTTGAGAGAGAGAGAGAGGGAAAGGGTACAGGTGAGAGAGAGACTGAGGGAGGAGGTGTGTTTGGGATAGAGCTCTGATCTTAGCGCTCCAACCTTTTACTTGCTGGGGGCAGGTGTTGCTTGTGTCAGCAGTGGAAGAGGATTCAATGGAAATTTCAAAGTGAAAACAGAACATAGAACAGGACAGCACAGAACAGGCCCTTCGGCCCACAATGTTGTGCCGACATAGCTAATCCCCTAATCCCTCCTACCTACAGAATGCCCACATCCCTCCATTTTTCTCTCATTCATGTGCCCATCCAAGCCCCTCTTAAAAGCCCCCAATGAGTTTGCCTCCACCACCCTATCAGGCAACGCATTCCAGGCATCCACCACTCTCTCAGTAAAAAACGTACCCCTCACGTCTGTTCTGAACCTACCCCCTCTCACCTTAAATGCATGCCCTCTGGTATTGGATCGCTCAATAATGGGAAACAGATATTGCTCGTCCACCCTATCTATGCCCCTCATAATTTTATACACTTCCAACAGATCACCCCTCAGCCTCTGCCGCTCCAGAGAAAAGAGCCCAAGTTTGTCCAGCTTCTCCTGATAGCACATGCCCTCTAATCCAGGCAGCATCCTAGTACTCCTCTGTACCCTCTCTAAAGCCTCGACATCCTTCCTGTAGTGAGGTGACCAGAATTGCACGCAATACTTTAAATGCGGCCTAACCAGAGTTGTATAGAGATGCATCATGACTCCTGTACTCAATACAGATAATACTTGAAGGGGGAAGGATCTGCAGGGCTTGCTCCTGAGCCTGGGGAGTGTGTCAAATGGTTAGCACTGACGTTATGGGCCAAATGCCTCTCCCTGCACAGACATCCCCGCCCCTCGCAACACTGTGCAATTCTACCCTTGTACAACCTTCAGGCTGCCTGAGATAGTCCCACCAGTTGTTCCCAGCTCTGTCTCTGAGATGCCAAACCCTCAGTGTGAGAGAAATGCTCCTCGCCTCCCCCTTTCCCAATTGTCTTCAATGCAGTTCCTCCTGTTAGTGACCCTGTTGACAGTGGGAACTGTTACTCTAACGTACTGTCTCACCCTTTCATAATCTCCCTTTAAGCTTTGGTATCCCAAGGGAACAAGGTGATAAGACAAGATTTCTTTGTTAGTCACATGCACATCGAAACACACAGTGAAGTGCACCTTTTGCGTAGAGTGTTCTGGGGGCAGCCCACAAGTGTCGCCACCCTTCCGGTGCCAACATAGCACACCCACAACTTCCTAACCCGTACGTCTTTGGGATGTGGGAGGAAACCGGAGCACCCAGAGGAAACCCACGCAGACACGGGGAGAACGTACAAACCTCCTCACAGACAGCGGCCGGAATTGAACCTCTGTTTCCCTGGCCCCTCTGTATCTCTGACGTATAATGGCCCATTCGCTATGTCACTGGACTGGCATTCAGAACCTGCACTGCAGATCTGGAGACGTGAGTCCCAGACAAGATAAATACGTAGGGTATTGATTGATGCGCCCTGTCAACCAATGAGAGGGTGAGAGGGTGAGGTTCATTAGTCGATTGTACGCCAAAGTCAATTTACACAGGAAGCGTTGGAAAGGGTGCAGAGGAGATTTACCAGGATGCTGCCTGGTTTAGAGAGTATGCATTATGAGGAGAGACTAAGGGGTTAGATAGTCTTAGGTGAGGTTTAAAGGTCGGCACAACATTGTGGGCCGAAGGGCCTGTACTGTGCTGTACTGTTCTATGTCCTATGTAAACAGAGTTTAAGTCGGACATGGGAATAGATTCAGGGTTCTCTCCCTCCTCCTTTGACAGCTCCTCGGGATCGAGGTGACTCCGGTTCTGTGGGTTCAGAGATGGAGGTCAGTGTGGGACCCACAGACTCCTCCACAAATGGGACAGGAGGAATCTGATGGGGTGGGTAGTTTGGGATGATCCCAAGGCAACCCAAGAGATGTTGGACGGCTTGGGTCTGTATTCCTCAGAGTTTAGAGCCTAGGAGAATGAGGAGTGACCTTATTCAAACATATAAGATCTTAAGGAGGCTTGGCAGGGTAGATAGTGAGATGTTCCCACTTGTGGGAGAGTCACGAACAAGGGGACGTAACTACAAAATAAGGGCCCAGTCATTTAAAACTGAGGTGTGTGGAAATTTCTTCCTTCAGAGGGTGGTGAATCTCTGCCCTGGGGGTGGTGCAGGTTAAATCATTAAATATACTTAAAGTGGAAACAGATAAATAATTTGAGACACAAGAGACTACAGATGCTGGAATCAGGAGCAAAAAACAATCTGCTGAAGGAACCCAGCGAGTCAGGCAGCATTTCTGGAGGGAAATGGACAGTTGATGTTTGGGTCGAGACCCTTCATCTGGACAAAGAGGAGAGGGGAGATAACTAGAGGGATAGATGGAGGGAAGGGAGTGGGGTAAGGGCTGGCAGGTGATAGGTGGATCCAGGTGAGGAGGGGTGAGAGGCAGATGGAGGACGGCAGGGTGGAGATAGTGACAGAGGCCGGGAGGTGAGAGGTGGAGGTGACAAAGTCAAAGTGGAGTTTATTGTCAGGTGCACAAGTCCGTGTGTGCACGGGTGCAATGAAAAACTTGCAGCAGCGTCGCAGGCACCGAGCATCAGATAAGCAGCATTCGCAAGGGCTACAGATGGTGGAATCTGGGAACACAAGGTGGAGCATGGAAGCAAATGAGGGAGGTGGGGTGGGCAGGTGGAAACAGCGAGGGGAGGGGTGTGTGGATGATGGACAGGTAGTTGTGGAGGGGAAAGAAATGGGGCGATAAATATTTGGAAGATCGAGGGTGATGGAGAACTGGCACAGAATGGGAGTTGAGGCCAGTGTAGATCAGCCATGATGATACTGAACGGTTGGGCAGGTTTGAGGGGCCGAGTGGCCTACTCCTGCTCCTATTTTTGCATGGTTCTGTGAGGGACTTGCTCTGTGCTCCTGATGTTCTCAGCACCATTCTGAATGCTCCTTCTCCACTTCTTCAGGGCCACAACAGTCCCAACAGTCAGTGGGGATGTTGCATCTTGGAGCACATCCTTGAGTATTTTTCTCTCTCTGCCTGGTAATCTCTACCTGTGCCAGAACTCGGAATACAGGGTCTGTTCCAGGGATCTGGAGTCAGGCATATGAAAAGCCTGCACCCAAAACGTTGGGAATTCTTCCCTCTTTGACCTTTAAGACTCTTGTTTAAAACTTACCTCTTCCTCCGGGTATTTGACCATCTGTCCACTGGGGTCGAGTGGAATTAGGGCTGAGATTCACTGGGCTAATTCCTGGGTTGTCCTATCAGGAGTGGTTAAAGAAATTAGATCTGTATTCTTTTAAGTTCAGAAGAATGAGGGGAGACCTTATTGAGACATATAAAATCCTTAGGGGCCTTGACAGGGTAGCTATTGAGATGTTTCCACTAGATAGAAAAATAGGGGGCTATGTGGGAGAGAAGGGTTAGATAGATCTTAGGGTAAAATGTTGGCACAACATTGTGGGCTGAAGGGCCTGTGCTGTGCTGTAGTGTTTTATGTTCTAGTGGGAAGGTCTGAGACAAGGGGACAAAGCTACCTGATTAAAGGGCAGTTGTTTAAAACTAAGGTGTGTGGGAACTTCTCACAGGAGGTGGTGAATCTCTGGAATAAGATCTTTATTAGTCACATGTACATCGAAACACACTGTGAAATGCACCTTTGCGCAGAGTGCTCAGGGGGGCAGCCCGCAAGTGGCGCCACGCTTCTGGCGCCAACATAGCGCGCCCACAACTTCCTAACCCTTACGCCTTTTGGAATGTGGGAGGAAACCGGAGCACCCAGAGGAAACCCACGCAGACACGGGGAGAACGTACAAACTCCTTACAGACAGCGGCGGGAATTGAACCCGGGTCGCTGGCGCTGTAATAGTGTTACACCAACCGTTACAGAGTGGATCATGGAGGGGGGGAATTTAAAGAGGAGGTGGATAAAGTTATGAACAATCGGACAACACAAAGACTGGTGGAGTTGTGGACAGCGAAGAAGGTTGTCCAAGGATACAGTTACAGATACAGGCGGAGAAATGGCAGGTGGACTTTGATCCAGAGAAGTGTGAGGTGTTGCACTTTGGGAGGTCAAATGTAAGGGGAAAGTATATTGTAAGTATCAGGACCCTTAGGAGCATTGAGGTACAGAGGGATTTTGCGGTCCAAGTCCATAGCTCCCTGAAAGTGACTACACAAGTAGATAGGGTGGTAAAGAAGGCGTACGGCACGCTTGCCTCCATTGGTCAGGACAAGAGTCAGGAAGTCACATTGCAGCTGTATGAAACTTTAGTCAGACCGCACTTGGAATATTGTGTGCAGTTCTGGTCGCCCCATTACAGGAAGGATGTGGAAGCTTTGGAAAGGGTGCAGAAGGGTTTCACCAGGATGCTGCCTGGATTAGAGGGTACGAGCTGTAAGGAGAGGTTGGATAAATGTGGATTGTTTTCTCTGGAGTGTTGGAGGCTGAGGGGAGACCTAATAGCTATTTATGAAATTATGAGAGTCATAGATAGAGTAGAGACAGAGTCTTTTTCCCAGGGTAGAAATATCTAACACTAGACATTTGGAAAGTCAAATCCAGGTGGGATTTTCACAGTGAACGGTAGGGCTCTGGGCAGTGCTGCAGAACAGAAGGATTTGGAGTACAATTACACGGTTCACTGAAATTGGAGTCGCAGGTAGACAGGGTGGTGAAGAAGGTGTTTGGCACACTGGCCTTCATCAGTCAGGGTGCTGAGTATAAAAGTTGGGAGGTCGTGGTGCAGTTGTACAGGATGCTGGTGAAGCCGCACTTGGAGCATTGTGTTCAGTTTTGGTTGCCCTGATATTGGATATTAAACTAGAAAGAGTGCAGAAAAGATTTACAAGAATGTTGTCAGGACTTGAAGGACTGAGTTATAAGGAGAGGTTGGACTGGCTGAGACTTTATTCCTTCAAGTGTAGGAAACTGAGGTGATCTTATAAAGGTGTATAAAATCATGAGGGGCATAGATAGGGTGAATGCGCTCAGTGTTTTTCCCAGGGTTGGGGAATAAAGAACTAGGGGGCATAGGTTTAAGGTGAGAAGGGAGAGATTTAATAGGAATTTGAGGGGTATCTTTTTTAAACAAAGAACGGTACCTATGTGGAACGAGCTGCCAGAGGAAGTAGTTGAGGGAGGTACAATAGCAACTTTCAAAAGACAGTGGACAGGTACACAGATTGGAAAGGATTAAAAGGTTATGGGCCAAATGCTGGCAAATGGGGCCAGCTTGGATGGGGTATCTTGGTCAGCAAGGACCAGTTGGGCCGAAGGGCCTGTTTCCATGCTGTATGATGCCATGGCTCCATGACTAGAAGGCATGTGTTTCAGGTGAGAGAGGGAAAGTTTAAGGGAGATCAACAGGGAAGGTTTTTTTTCCCACATAGAATGGTGGGTGCCTGGAACAGGCTGCCGGGGGAGGTGGTGGAGGCAGATACAATGGTGGGGTTTAAGAGGCTGTTAGACAGACACATGATCATGCAGGGAATGGAGGAGTATGGATCATGTGCAGGCAGAAGGGATTTAATTTAATTTGGTACTGTGTTTGGTGCAGATATTGTGGGCTGAAGGGCCTGTTCCTGTGTTGTACCGTTCTGTGTTCTATCAGATAAGTGAGGGCTGTGGGGAATGTGCAGAAGAGATGAGGCCTCTTGCAGATCAGCCATGATCACATTGAATGGCAGAGCAGGCCCGAGGGTCTGCTCCTATTGTAGACACAAAAAATTCTGCAGATGCTGGAATCTGGCGCAATACACAAAAAGTGCTGGAGGAACTCAGCAGGTCAGGCAGCATCTATGGAGGGAGATAAACAGTCGACATTTCGGGCCGAGACCCTTCATCAGGACTGGAAAGGAAGAGGGCAGAAGCCAGAATAAGAAGGTGGGGGGAGGGGAAGGACACACACAGACAGGGGACAGGTGAGTTCAGGTGATAGGCTAGTCCAGGTGAGAGGGGGGAGGGTAGGTGGGTGGGGGAGAAGATGTCATAAACTGAGAGGTGATGGGTAGAAGAGGCAAAGGGTTGAAGAAGGAGGAATCCAGTAGAAGAGGGTAATGGACCATGGAATAAAGGATGAAGGAGGGGAGGAGAGGAGATGAGCAGGTCATCGAGGTGGGGGAAGGGAGCCACAGGAGTAAGCGAAGTGGGGGGGGGTTAAAAATTGTGCTCCTATTGTGTTCGGTCGTGAGTATGTTGGCCCTGGGGAAGGCTCTGACATTGGTTCACTTTATCCTTGCTGATTTGGGGAAAGGCGCTTAGAACCATAGAACCATAGAACACTACAGCACAGAAAACAGGCCATTCGGCCCTTCTCGTCTGCGCCGAAACTTTATTCTGCTAGTCCCATTGACCTGCACCCAGTCCATAACCCTCCAGACCTCTCCCATCCATGTATCTATCCAATTTATTCTTAAAACTTAAGAGTGAGCCCGCATTTACCACGTCAGATGGCAGCTCGTTCCACACTCCCACCACTCTCTGAGTGAAGAAGTTCCCCCTAATGTTCCCCCTAAACCTTTTCCCTTTCACCCTAAAGCCATGTCCTCTCGTACTTATCTCTCCTAATCTAGGTGGAAAGAGCCTACTCGCATTTACTCTGTCTATACCCCTCATAATTTTGTAAACCTCTATCAAACCTCCCCTCAAGTCTTCTGCGCTTTGTGGAAAGTCAAACCCTGGCTTTGTGTCTTCTTCTCCAGAGGCCCCAGTGCTCTTCACCAACAAAGGGAAACTTCCGGAAGAAGTCACGGTCAACGAGAATGGGAAGGCCGTGCTCGTTGCCATCGTCTCCAAGGAGCAGGCCAACGTCACCTGGTACAGGCACAAGGAACCGGTGTTGGAGGGGGAGAAGAACGAGCTGAGTAGCGAGTCGAGGGTGCATAGTCTGATCGTCAAGAACGTGCAGAAGGAGGATTCCGGATTCTACGTCTGCCGATCGGCAGACGACAAGATGATTTTCAACGTCAACGTGGCGGGTAAGGGTGGGGGGAGAGGCGATCCAGTGGAGGGATGTGGGGAAGAGGTGCTGGGGGTGTGACCACAGGGAGCCAAAATCAGGACTACCTCAGGGTCCCTGACTGAACTACAAGCTGTCAGTCCTAACCCATTCGCCCTGGTCCCCATGGCCATTGGCTCAGCCCTCCATAGCTTTGGCCGTCTCAGTATCTTTGGAACCTCCCCCCAGCACCACAACCTTCCAGAATCTCTCCTCTCCTCCAATTGCCACTCTTGATCATCCCTGTCTTCCCCCTCCCACCACCGGTGACTGAACCTCCAGCTGCCTGCACCCAAAACATTGGGAATTCTCCCAAAAACTCTCGCCTCTTAGACCTTAAGACTTCTTTGTCCAAGTTTTTGGTCATCGGTCCTAATATCTCCTATTGCAGCTTAGTTCATGGAGTCGTAGAGTCATACAGCACAGAAACAGGCCCTTCAGCCCAAATGGTCCATGCTGACCAAGATGCCCCATCCAAGCTAGTCCCATTTGGCCCATAACCTTCTAAACCTTTCCAATCCATGTACCTGTCCAACTGTCTTTTAAAAGTTATTGTACCTGCTTCAACCACTTCCTTTGGCAGCTCATTCCACATGGAAACCACCTTTTGTGTAATAAAAATTGCTTCTCAAGTTCCTATTAAATCTCTCCCCTCTCAACTTAAGCCTGTGCCCTCTAGTTCTTGATTCTCCAACCCTGGGAAACAGACTGTGTGCATCCACCCTGTCTATGCCCCTCATGATTTTATACACCTCTGTAAGATCACTCCTCAGTCTCCTACGCTCGAAGGAATAAGTCCCATTGTTGACTATTGTTTGATCATAGAACCATAGAATGCTACAGCACAGAAAACAGGCCATTCAGCCCTTCTAGTCTGTGCCAAAACTTTATTCCGCTAGTCCCATTGACCTGCACCCAGTCCATAACCCTCCAGACCTCTCCCGTCCATGTATCTTAAGAGCCTGCATTTACCACGTCAGATGGCAGCCCGTTCCACACTCCCATCACTCTCTGAGTGAAGAAGTTCCCCCTAATGTTCCCCCTAAACCTTTCCCCTTTCACCCTAAAGCCATGTCCTCTCGTACTTATCTCTCCTAATCTAGGTGGAAAGAGCCTACTCGCATTTACTCTGTCTATACCCCTCATAATTTTGTAAACCTCTATCAAATCTCCCCTCATTCCTCTACGTTCCAAAGAATAAAGTCCTAACCTGTTCAATCTTTCCCTGTAACTCAACTCCTGAAGACCCGGCAACATTCTAGTAAATCTCCTCTGCACTCTTTCAATCTTACTGATATCCTTCCTATAGTTAGGTGACCAGAACTGCACACAATACTCCAAATTTGGCCTCACCAATGTCTTAAACAACCTCACCATAACATCCCGACTCCTGTACTCAATACTTTGATTTATGAATGCCAGGATGCCAAAAGCCTTCTTTACAACCCTGTCTACCGCTGACATGCCTCGGGTTATCTTGATCTATTAAAGATGCTACATAAATGCGAGTTGTTGTTTTGTTGTATGGACAATGTTGGAAACACTCAGCAGGTCAGGCAGCACCTATGGAGAGAGGAACGTTTCAGGTTGATGACTATTTGCATAACAGAAAAATGTAGTTGAAGTGGAGCAGGACCATTTCATCAAATCATGTAACTGTTACAATATAGAAGGAGGCCATTCAGCCCATTGAATCTATGCCAGCCCCCAGTGGAGCAATCCCTTCAGTCCCATTCCACCTTTTAATCCCCAAAGCTTGGCAAATTATTCCTTCTCAATAGGGTGGAGAGGGGGCAGAAAAGGTTCATGAGGATGTTGCCGGGACTGGAGGGCTTGGTTTATAAGGAGGGACTGGACAGGCTGGGACTTTTTTCCCTGGAGTGAAGGAGGCTGAGGGGTGACCTTATAGAGGTTTATGAAGGGCATCGATGAGGTGGATGGTAAGTCTTTATCTCAGGGGAGGGGAGTCCAAAGCCAGAGGGCAAAGGTGAGAGGGGAAAGATTTAAAAGGGACCTGAGGGGCAACTTTTTCACGCAGAGGGCGGTGGGTGTGTGGAACGAGCTGCCAGAGGAGGTGGTTGAGGCAGGTACAATAACAACACTTAAAAGACATTTGGACAGGTACATGGATAGGAAAGGTTTAGAGGGATATGGGTCAAATATGGGCAAATGGGACTAGCTCCAATAGACAACTCGGTTGGCATGGACGAGTTGGGCCGAAGGGCCTGTTTCCATGCTGTATGACACTGTGACTCTATCTGTTAATCCGCCACCAAAGTCCTAAAGGTGCCAGTTTATCACTGCATCAGCTCCATCTGTTTCTGTGACCCTTCATCCTGGATACCTGAACGGCTTTAGCTTTGCAACCCAAATGACTTTCTGGGGGAGAGTGCCAGAGCACCATTGGTCTTTTGTGGGAAGGGATGTGGGGGAGAATCACAGGGCAAGAGGCTGCAGAGAGTTGTGGACACAGCCCAGTCTCTCACGCAAACCAGCCTTCTCTCCGTGAACTCAACCCACACTTCCCGCTGCCTCGGGAAAGCAGCCAACATAATCAAAGACACCACCCACCCCGGACATTCTCTTTTCTCCCCCCTCCCATCGGGCAGAAGATACAGAAACTTGAGAACACGTATCACCAGATTTCTGTTCATAAACCCATGAACTGCCTCATCAATCTCTTTACTATTGCGCTATTTATTTTGTAATCTATAGATCGTTATGTCTTTGCACTGTACTGTTGCCACAGAACAACAAATTTCACATCATATGTCAGTGATAATAAATCTGATTCTGATTCTATCCCACTGTTATCAGACTCTTGAACAGACCTCTCATACTAAAGATGAACTCCTGATCTCCCAATCTACCTCATCGTCGCCCTTGCACCTTATTATCTGCCTGCACTGCACATTCTCTGTAACTGTGACACTGTATTCTGCATTCTGTTTTCCTTTTGTACTACCTCGATGTACTTGTGTTCGGAATGATCTGTATGGATGGCAAGCAAACAAAAGTTTTTCACTGTATCTCGGTACATGTGACAATAATAAACCAATTACCAAATGATTCAGGGAGTTTTTTTACACAGAGAGTGGTGGGTGCGTGGAACGCACTGCCAAGGGAGGTGGTGGGGACAGATACATTAGGGACATTTATTAGTCACATGTACATCGAAACACACAGTGAAATGCATCTTTTGCGTAGAATGTTCTGGAGGCAGCCCGCAAGTGTCGCCAACACAGGATGCCCACAACGTCCTAACCTGTACGTCGTTGGAATGTGGGAGGAAACCGGAGCACCCGGAGGAAACCCACACAGACACGGGGAGAATGTACAAACTCCTTACAGGCAGCGGTGGGAATTGAACCCAGGTCTCTGGCATTGTAATAGCGTTATGCTAACTGCTACACTACCGTGCCTGCCCATTTAAGAGACTCTCAGATAGCCACATGAATGATAGAGAAATGGGAGGGAAGGGTTAACATTTGGTATTGGTATTGGTTTATTATTGTCACTTGTACCGAGGTACAGTGAAAAACTTGTCTTACAAACCGATCGTACAGGTCAATTCATTACACAGTGCAGTTACATTGAGTTAGTACAGAGTGCATTGAGGTAGTACAGGTAAAAACAGTAACAGTACAGAGTAAAGTGTCACAGCTACAGAGGAAGTGCAGTGCAATAAGGTGCAAGGTCACAACAAGGTAGATTGTGAGGTCAGAGTCCATTTCATTGTATAAGGGAACCGTTCAATAGTCTTATCACAGTGGGGTAGAAGCTGTCCTTAAGTCTGGTGGTATGTGCCCTCAGGCTCCTGTATCTTCTACCTGATGGAAGGGGAGAGAAGAGAGAATGTCCCGGGTGGGTGGGGTCTTTGATTATGCTGGCTGCTTCACCAAGACAACAAGAGGTAAAGACAGAGTCCAAGGAGGGGAGGCTGATGTCTGTGATACACTGGGCTGTGTCCACAACTCTCTGCAGCTTCTTGCGGTCCTGGGCAGAGCAGTTGCCGTACCAAGCCGTGATACATCCAGATAGGATGCTTTCTGTGGTGCATTGGTAAAAGTTGGTGAGAGTCAAAGGGGACAAACCAAATTTCTTCAGCCTCCTGAGGAAGTAGAGGTGTTGGTGAGCTTTCTTGGCCGTGGCATCTACGTGATTTGACCAGGACAGGCTGTTGGTGATGTTCACTCCCAGGAACTTGAAGCTCTCAACCCTTTTGACCTCAGCACCATTGATGTAGACATGTGCATGTACACTGCCCCCTTTCCTGAAGTCAATGACCAGCTCTTTTGTTTTGTTGACATTGAGGGAAAGGTTGTTGTCATGACACCATTCCACTAAGCTCTCTATCTCCTTCCTGTACTCCGACTCATCGCTGTTTGAGGTACGGCCTACAACGGTGGTATCATCTGCAAACTTGTTAGAGCAGTTAAAGCAGAATCTGGCCACACAGTCGTGAGTGTATAGGGAGTAGAGTAGAGGGCTGAGGACGCAGCCTTGTGGAAGGAAGGGTTAGATAGATCTTAGAGCAGGATAAGATGTCGGCACAACATTGTGGGCTGAATGGCCTGGACTGTGCTGGAATGTTCTGAGTCCCTACCCTGCCAGAAGGGATTTAATGATGACCTGGGTCTTTGCAGAGCTCCCGCTGCTGTTTGTGCTGAGGCTGGAGGACCTGTGTGTGCAGCGAGATGGTACGGTCACCCTGTGGTGTGAGCTGAGCAAGGCCAAAGGTGACGTAGTGTGGCTGAAGGACGGCGAGGAGGTGGAGCCCAGCCGGAGGCACATCATCCGGGCCGAGGGGCGCCTGCGGTCCTTGACCCTGACCAAGGTGGCCCTGGAGGATGAGGGGGAGTACGCCTGCGAGTCCAAGGATGACAGGACGGCAGCGCGAGTGTCTGTCAACGGTCAGTGGTGATGTCTCGGCCTATGTGTTACCGCCAGGACCCCCAGAACTTCTCCCTCACCTCCTCCTGTCTCTGCTCAACCACTGGTCCGAGTCTCCCTCGATCCATTCACCCATCCCTCCCCTCACTCCCCCGGTCTCATCCCCCCACTGTCCCCATCCTTCCCCCCCACCCCTCAGCTCTTGCCCCACCCCTAAACCACCCACTCATCTCCCTGCTCCCACCCCTGGTGCTTTTGATCTACCTCCTGGGTCACAGCCTGGCTCCTACCACATCCCCTTCACCCATCTCCCACCCCTGGGTCCCATTGACCCATCTTCCACCCCTGGGTCCCATTGACCCATCTTCCACCCCTGGGTCCCATTGACCCATCCTGGGTCCCAATGACCCATCTCCCTGCTTCCACCCCTGGTGCCTTTGATCCACCTCCTGGGTCACACCCTGGCTCCCACCACATCCCATTGACACATCTTCCACCCCTGGGTCCCATTGACCCATCTCCCAGCTCCCACCCCTGGGTCCCATTGACCCATCTCCCAGCTCCCACCCCTGGGTCCCATTGACCCATCTCCCAGCTCCCACCCCTGGGTCCCATTGACCCATTCAACTCCCACCCCTGGGACCCAGTCACCCATCACCCCATGCACCCACTGGCTCCAGCTCTGATACCTAAAAAAAGAAAACTTTTGTGGTTCTAAATCAGATCCTCTCGTGATGTTTCCACCATCTCCCTCCCTCCCTCCCTATTCCCGGGAACCCCCTCTGGCCCAACAACAGCCTACGTTCCCATTACCTATCACTCCATTATTGTGGGCCATCCCTGACTCAGGAATCCCCTCTCTAACCCTCTTCCCTGCTCACTGACCAACCGTCCGGCCATTCCACCTGGGGCGATCGGTGTCTGTCAGTGTCGGCTCACGCAGAGGTCTTGCGGTCACTGACCCGAAGGGTCTTCCTCTGGTTTCAGTTCCACGGGTGGTGGAGTTCATCTCCGACCTCCACAACATCACGGTGCTGGAGGGAGAGGAGGCCAAGTTCAAGTGCATGGTATCGCCCGAGGACGTGCAGCTGGTGTGGAGGGTGAACAGTTCCGAGGTCCCACCGGACAGCGACACGTACCTGGTCTCACAGAACGGGCTGTGCCACACGCTGTTGATACGTGACTGTCGGGCAGGTGAGGTGACCAGAGTCACAGCGGAGGCCGAGGGCATCATCTCCAGGGCCAACCTTCAGGTGCAAGGTAGGACACTGGAATCACTGATGGGGGGTGGGGAGCACTTCTAAACTAACACACTGTCACCGAGACCCACTGGCTTATAGATTCCTGAGTCACACAGCACGGAAACAGGCCCTTTGGCCCAACCGGTCCATGCCGACCAAGTTGTCTACCTAAGCTAATCCCATCTGGCCCCCATCGCTCCAAACTTTTCCTATCCATGTACCTGTCCAAGTGTCTTTTAAAAGTTGTTAATGTACCTGCCTCAACCACTTCCTCTGGCAGCTCGTTCCATATACGGACCTCCCTCTGTGTGGAAAAACTTGCCCCTCACGTCCCTTTTAAATCTCACTTGAAACCAGGGTCCATAATATGCACGGATGTTTAATGGACTAGTGGGAGATGGCTCTGTGTTCATAAAACATAGAACAGTACAGGGACAGGCCCTTTGGCCCACAATCTTGTGCTGAACTAATTAAGCTAATAACACCAAATTAAACTAATCCCTTCTGCCTACACAAGGTCCATACCCCTCCATCCTCTGCCTAAGAGTTTCTTAAACACCTCTATCGTATCTGCCTCCACCACCACCCCTGGCAGCACATCCCAGGCACCCACTGCACATCTGCTTTGAACTTACCCCCTCTCACCTTAAATTCATGCCCTCTAGTATAAAACATTTTGAACTTGGGAAAAGGATCCCGGCTGTCTACTCTCTCTGTGGATCTCATCATTTTATAAACTTCTATCAGGTCTCCCCTCAGTCTCCGACGCTGAAAACAGCCCGAGTTTGTCCGACTTCACAGTCACACGGCACAGAAACAGGCCCTTTGGCCCATCATATCCATGCTGACCATTGGATTGGATTGAGGGCTTGTGGATTAGAACCTGATTCTTGATGATCCTCCCACAGCCTGGATCATACAGCACAGAAACAGGCCCTTCAGCCCAACCGGTCCATGCTGACCAAGATGCCCATCTAAGCTCGTCCCATCTGCCCGCGTTTGGCCCGAAACCACCTAAACCTTCCAATCCATTCCCCTGTCCACACGTTGTTATTGTCCCTAGCTCAACCACCTCCTCTGGCAGCTCGTTCCATATATGGATCACCCTCTGTGTGCTTAAAAAAATAAAGTTGCCCCTCAGGTTCCAATTAAATCTCTCCCCTCTCACCTTAAACCTATACCCTCTAGTTCTTGATTCTTCAACCCTGGGAAAAAGACTGAGTGCATTCACCCTGTCTACACCCCCCATGATTTTATACACCTCTATAAGATCCCCCCTCAGTCTCCTACGCTCCAAGGAGTAAGGTCCTAGCCTGTCTGTAAAGTGGTGCCCATCAAACGTTGTGGAGCCTGGAGGGTTACAATGAGGTATGGCCCACTTAACTTCTGGGAGTTGGGGGGGCGCGGTAATGAGACACAGAGGGAGGGAGAGTGTTCATGTCCATGCCGATCTCTCTGCAGAGGCCCAGATCCTGTTCACTAAGAAGATGGTGAACGTGGTGGTGGAGGAGTTCCAGGACGCCACTTTCGAGGTGGAGGTGAGCTGCGAGACGGCCGAGGTCCAGTGGATCAAGCAAGGAGTGGTCATCCAGGCTGGACACAGGTTCCTGCTCCAGCGGGAAGGCAGGCTCAGGAGGCTGACCGTGCTCGGAGCCACTGTCGGTGACCGGGGGAACTACCGCTGTGAGACACTGCACGACAGGACGCAGAGCAAGCTCAGCGTGGAGCGTAAGTGCCGCTATCCTCAGCAAAGAGCAGCGGGCTGGCTCGTACGTCCCTGTCCTGGGAGTGTGTGATGGGGCAGTGTAGAAGGAGCTTCACCCTGTGTCTGAGCCCGGGAGTGTGCGACGGGACGGTGCAGAGGGAGCTTCACTCTGTGTCTGACCCCAGGAGCGTGTGATGGGATAGTGTAGTTTACCCATCCTTACCACAGAGCAGAACTTGCTGAAGTTGTGGGTGCTGCTGAGGACAGGACTGGTGTTTGAGGGACAGAGACAGACTCCGAGACTGACAACAGGGATGAGACGCACATCTGCATGAACCAGGGCCCCAGTGGGAAGGAGGGAGGAGCTGTGGGCCTTGGATGGGATTAACTTGCTCCCAATTTTTCCTTGGATCTAGCTCGGAGAATTAGCCTGAGGAAGTCCCTGGTGGACATGGAGATCTTTGAGAAGGAGGCTGTCACATTCCAAGTGGAGTTGTCCCACCCGGATGTTGAGGGGGTGTGGATCAAAGACGGAATCCGTGTGAAGCCATGCCCCAACCAACGGATCAGTGTGACGGGGAAGTACCACAGTCTCACGCTGTCCGATCTCACGCTTGAGGACACGGGAACCATCGTGTTCCAGAGCGACAGCATCCGGTGCTCAGCAAGGCTCACTGTTCGAGGTAACGTTCACTGCCGACCCTGCCCCGTGTCCCGACTGCCGACCCTGCCCCGTGTCCCGACTGCCGACCCTGCCCCGTGTCCCGACTGCTGACCCTGCCCCAGGTCCCGACTGCCGACCCTGCCCCGTGTCCTGACTTCTGACCACCCACCGCCCCGTGTCTCAACCTGCTCAGGGTTCTCACAAAGCAACTTAACACAGAACAGTACAGCACAGGAACAGGCCCTTCAGCCCACCATGTCTGTACTGGCCATTGTGCCAATCTAACCAATCCCATCTGCCTGCACATGATCCATATCCCTCCATTTCTGGCCCAGTCATGGGCCTATCTAAATGCCCCTTAAACATTGCTATTGTACTGTATCAGCTCCCACCACCTCCCCTGACAGCCCGTTCCAGGCACCTACCGTTCTCTGTGTAAGAAAACTTGCCCCGAAAATCTCCTTTCACCCTCTCACCTTCAAGCTATGTATTCGACATTTCCACCCTGGGATAAACTCTGACTGTCTACTCTGTCTATGCCTCTCATAACTTTATAAACCTCTATCAGGTTTCCCCTCAGTCTCCGACAGCCCAGAGAAAAATGGCTGGCACTGTAATGTAGCGGTTAGCGTAATGTTATTACAGCTTCAGTGACCCGGGTTCAATTCTGCCCACTGTCTGCAAGCAGTTTGTACGTTCTCCCAGTGTACCTGCATAGGTTTCCTCCGGGTGCTCCGGTTTCCTCCAACATTCCAAAGACGTACGGGTTAGGAAGTTGTGGGCGTGCTATGTTGGTGCCGGAAGCGTGGCGACACTTGCGGGCTGCCCCCAGAACACTCTATGCAAAAGGTGCATTTCACTGTGTGCTTTGATGTACATGTGACTAATAAAGAAATCTTATGAAAAAACAGCCCAGGTTTGTCCAACCTCACGATACACTTTGTTTGTGTGATGTCGCTGGATGGAGATAGAGCACAGAGTTCTCCTCACACTACACTCCACCATCCCATCCAACAAGGTCCCCGCTCACCCTGCCCTGTTTTGGGTCTGTTTCAGAGCCCCCCGTGACCTTCCTGAAGCACCTGAAGGATCTACAGGTTCCCGAAACCACCATCGTCACCTTGGAGTGTGAACTGTCCCGTCCTAACGTGGAGGTCAGATGGTATAAGGTAGGTAGAACCTACTTTAGGGTTCACCAACTGCCCCGTGGCCTTGGGCAGAAAGGAAAACTAAGAGCAGGAATAGGCCACTCGGCCCCTCAAACCTGACCCATCATGGCTGATCTGCTCCTTCGCTGTGCCAGATCCCCACAGACTGCAGTACACTGATCTTTCAAAAATGTATCTACCACTTCAGCTGTAGAAGATGTTAGTGAGACCACACTTGAAGCATTGTGTGCAGTTATAGAGTTATACAGCACTGAAACGGGCCCTTCGGCCCAACTGGTCCATGCTGACCAAGATGCCCCATCCATGCTAGTCCCATTTGCCCACATTTGGCCCATATCCCTCTCAACCATTCCTATCCATGTACCTGTCCAAATGTCTTTTAAAAGTTGTTATTATACCTGCCTCAAGCACTTCCTCTGGCAGCTCATTCCACATATCCACAAAAAAAAGTTGCCCCTCAAATTCCTATTAAATCTCTCCCCTCTCACCTTAAACCTATGCCCTTTAGTTCTTGATTCCCCCACTATGGGAACAAAACTGAGTGCATTCACCCTACCTATGCCCTTCGTGATTTTATACACCTCTGTAAGATCACCTCTCAGTCTCCTACATTCTAAGGAATGAAGTCCTAGTCTGTCCAACCTCTTCCTATAAATCAGTCCCTCAAGTCCTGGAAACATCTTTGTAAATGTTTTCTGCGGTCTTTCCAGTTTAATAACACCTCTACTGTAGCAGGGTGACCTAGACATAGGAGGGATGTGATTAAGCTCAAGAGGGTGCAGAAGAAGTTCACGAGGATGTTACCGGGACTGGAGAGCTTGAGTTATAAGGAGAGACTGGATAGGCCGGGACTGTTTCCCTGGAGTGAAGGAGGCTGAGGGGTGACCTTATCGAGGTTTGTAAAATCATGAGGGGTGTAGATAGTCACAGTTTTTTTTCCCAGGGTAGAGGAATCTAAAACTAGAGGGCATAGTTTTAAGGTAAGAGGGGAAAGATTTAAAGGAGATCTTGAGGGTCATGTTTTTCACGCAGAGGGTGGTGGGTGTGTGGAACGAGCTGCCAGAGGAAGTGGTAGAGATGGGTGCAATTGCAATGTTTAAACGACATTTGTACAGGTACATGGGTAGGAGGGATATCAACCAAATGCAGGTAAATGGGACGAGCTGAGATAGGCACCTTGGTCGGCATGGACGAGTTGGGCCGAAGGGCCTGTTTCCGTGCAGTATGACTCTATAATCCAATTGGAGTTTCTCATTGGGTACAGCGGGAGAGCTTTCAGGAGCGCTGGCTGTTGGATGTGACGTGGGCCACACTGCGTTACAGGAGAACGGGAAAGGTCCAACAGTCACAAGAGATTCTGCAGATGCTGGAAATCTGGAGCAACGAACACAAAGTGCTGGAGGAACTCTGCGGGTCGGGCAGCGTCCATGGAGGGAAATGAACAGTCGGCGTTTTGGCCCGAGATCCTTCATCAGGACTCAAATGTCCTGCTGAGTTCCTCCAGCATTTTGGGTCCAACAGCCACTGTTTCGAAGGAAGTAAAGCCAGTGTCCTGGGGACCGATATTTGTCATACCAACAGATGGGATCCTGCTGTGCGTTGCAAGGGTCCTGTCCATTATGGTTGCTGGGTTTCCTACATTAGTGAGAACCTCGATGAATGGGAATTTGTGAAGTCTCAAAGATGCTACGAAAATGTTGTATTTTTCTGTATCAGAAAGGGGGATAGTGGCCCTGCCAGATTGATGTGCGGGTTAAAGGGTTAACTTGTAAGGACAGATAACACAAACTTTGTTTACGTACCCTTGAGATTAGGAGATTTATCCAACGTACAATGTGTTCTTTCATTATCTAGTCCATGCTGTCATGTTGTGGGAGTGTGTGATGGGACGGTGTAGAGGGAGCTTCACTCTGTGTCTGACCCCGGGAGTGTGTGATGGGACGGTGTAGAGGGAGCTTCACTCTGTGTCTGACCCCGGAAGTGTGTGATGGGACGGTGTGGAGGGAGCTTCACCCTGTGTCTGACCCTGGGAGTGTGTGATGGGACGGTGTGGAGGGAGCTTCACTCTGTGTCTGACCCCGGGAGTGTGTGATGGGACGGTGGAGAGGGAGCTTCACCCTGTGTCTGACCCTGGGAGTGTGTGATGGGACGGTGTGGAGGGAGCTTCACCCTGTGTCTGACCCTGGGAGTGTGTGATGGGACGGTGTGGAGGGAGCTTCACTCTGTGTCTGACCCCGGGAGTGTGTGATGGGATGGTGATAATCCGATACCCCTCAGTATGGTAGCGCAGTGCTAGTCGGTATTCCGGACTATTGAATGGTACTCCAATTAATTCCCAAACACACTTCCATTTCATTTTCTTTACATACCACATGGTAGTATAATAAATTTTCCAGTGAATCCACTGGGTTACAATGGAGCAGGAAACACAAGCATAGCAGATCCCTGCTCTAACTGCAAACCCACCCACATTCCCGAATCCCGGAGTTCTGGACCCTGGCCCCTACACTCCACTTTCACTCAGACTGCTGGCTCACATTCTGGACCAATGAGTGTGCCAGATACCAGAGCATCAGGACTTCTGACCAATCAGATGCCGGAATATCAGAATTTTACTGTGATTGTTGATTGTTCCTGCAACAGGATGACTTGGAGATCAAACCCAACAAAAGTATCCGGATTTATTCCATGGGGAGGAAGCGGGTTGTCCAGCTGGGGAGATGCGGAGTGGAAGAATCTGGAATTTACACCTGTGATGCTGGTGATAACAAAACCTCCGCCAAGCTGGAAGTTTATGGTAAGTTTGGTCTTGTCTTCACTGGTTTAGAAGGAACGTATGATTGGATATGTTGTGACTGAGTCACTGAGTCAACAGAGACAGTGATGTCGGTGGATGTGTATTTCACAAAGACGGTCGGAAAGCTACTGAGGACAGAGAGCCCAAACACCCAAAGGTCGTGTTGTGACGGCAAACTCTCCGGGTAAATATCCCAATTATTGGCAGACAGATCAAGTACGCCTATTGTCATGTTTGATGTGATGGGGTGGAAGCTTCCTTGATGCCTATCACAAAATAACTTAGCTGAAGGCGTCTGCTGCCTGGTTTGGTGTTGGCCATTTAACATATCCCCATTGTCTTACATTTGTCTGATGCATACAAGGACGTCTCGTGGTCATGTCAGTTCACAAACCACATCTCTTGAGCAACACACAATCTGCTGGAGGAACTCAATGGGTCAGGCAGCATCTTGGAGGGAAATGGACAGTCGACCCAAAACATCGGCTGTCCATCTCCCTCCACAGATGCTGCCCGACCCGCTGAGTTCCTTCAGCAGATTGTGTGTTGCTCCAGATTCCAGCATCTGCAGTCTCTTGTATCTCCTTATCTCTTGAGCAGCAAGACCCCTGCCATGGACCAGTGGTCTGTAGAATTGGAATAGGTTTATTATTGCCACTTGTTCCAAGGTACAGTGAAAATCTGGTCTTGTACACCATTCGTACAGATCAATTCATTACACAGTGCATTGAGGTAGTACAAGGGAAAACAATAACAGAATGCAGAATAAAGTGTTACAGTTACAGAGAGAGTGCAGTGCAGGCAGACAATAAGGTGCAAGGTCATAACAAGGTAGATTGTGAGGGCAAGAGTCCATCTTATTGTACTAGGGAACTGTTCAATAGTCTTATAACAGCAGGATAGAAGCTGTCCTTGAGCCCAGTGGTACGTGCTTTCAGGCTTTTGTACCTTCTGCCCAATGGGAGGGGGTGGGGTGAGAATGTTTGCTGCTTTATTGGGGCAGCAGGAAGTGTAGACAGAGTCCATGGAGGGGAGGCTGGTTTCCGTGATGCGCTGAGCTGTGTCCACAACTCTCTGCAGTTTCTTGCGGTCCCGGGCAGAGCAGTTGCCGTACCAAGCCGTGATGCATCCGGATAGGATGCTTTCTATGGTGCATCGATAAAAATTGGTGAGGGTCAATGGGGAACGTACCAAATTTCTTTAGCTTCCTGAGGAAGTAAGGCACTGGTGAGCTTTCTTGGCAGTGTCATCTATGTGGTTGGACCAGGACAGGCTATTGGTGATGTTTCTCCCTAGGAACTTGAAGCCCTCAACCACCTCCACCTCAGCACCATTGATCTAAACAGGAGGGTATGCATCTTGCACCCCCCCCACCCCCCCCAACGCCTGCCACTTCCGGAAGTTGATGATCAGCTCTTTTGTTTTGCTGACCATCTGAGCTCCTCAATTTGTTTCCTTCTATCGGATCCCCCCTCAGCCTCCTCTGCTCCAAGGGAAAACAAATCTCATGCCTCAGCCTCATGACTGAAACGTTCCATCCCAGGTAACCTCCTGGGGAATCTCCTCTGCAACCTCTCCAGTGCGGTCACCTCCTCCTGGGGTCTGGTGACCACAACTGCACACAGTGCTCCAGCTACAAACTTTAATGGCTTATTTCCTCCTGACACAATAGGAGGCCATTCAGCCCATTGTACTTGTGCTAGCTTTCAGAGCACACCCATCGGTCTCATTCCCCCAATTTCTCCTCCTGTCGAAGCATTTGATTGGCTGTGGAGGTCTGACGGTGTGAAAGGTGCTACATCAGCGCAGCTGAGATTGGGATATTGCAAAGGTGGTGCCTGGTTCATTCTCTTCCACTTCTGAGCCCAATGCTGTGGGGAGAGGAGTGGCCCATGGACAGTAATCCCAGGGGTTGTACCTTCCCTCTCTTGGATGGAGTGGTCGGGACTATCAGCAGCAAGACTGTGCGGAGTGAAGGCCAACAGGTCCTGCGTCTTGGGGCCGTTGGCTCCTCTGGAATGTTCTACAGCCAGTTGGTGCACCATGCAACCATGGTTTATTCCCTCCCCTATCGCCACTGGGAACAGCACTGGTCTGGGGAGGTTGATTGATGGTCGTAGATACAACAACTTGCCTTTCGATGATACTAGGCTTGGTGACAGTGTGGGCGGAGGGGCTTCAGTGGGATATGGACAGGCTAAGTGAATGGGCAAGGACATGACAGGTGGAATACAGCGTGGCAAAGTGTGAGGTCATCCTTACAGTAGAAAGGCAGAACATTTTTTCAGATGGTGAAAGAGTGAAAGGAGACACAAGAGACTGCAGATACAGGAATTTGGAGCAAAAGACAAGCTGCTGGAGGAACTCAGCGGGTCAGGCCGCATCTGTGGGGTGAAAGGGACAGATGACGTTTCGGGTCGAGACCCTTCATCTGGACTGGTTGTTGAGAGTTAGCTGGGGGCCCTCATACATGAATCACTGAAAGTTAATTCGCAGGGTTAGAAGGCAAATCTCCCTGCCCTGAACTGAAATATTAACGTTTGTTCCTCTCTCCACAGCTGCTGCCTGACCGGCTGAGTATTTCCAGCATTCTCTGCTTTTATATTCAGTAAATTGTACGTTGGCTTTATTGCAAGAGGATTTGAATTTAGGAGTAAAGATATCTCGCTCCAGTTACGTGCGGCCCTGGTGAGACGACATTGGAAGGTGCAGGACAGGTCTGGTCAGGGATGACAGAGGAGGTTCAGCGGATTGATTCCAGGGATGGTGGGTGTGTCATTTAGAGTCATACAGCACGGAAACAGGCCCTTTGGCCCTACTGGTCCATGCTGACCAAGATGTCCATTCAAGCCAGTCCCATTTGCCCGCGTTTGGCCCGTATCCCTCTAAACCTTTCCTATCCATGTACCTGTCCAAATGTCTTTAAATGTTGTTATGTACCTGCCTCGGCTACTTTCTCTGGCAACGGACTACTCTCTGTGTTGCCCCTCAGGTCCCCTTTTAAATCTTTCCCCTCTCATCTGAAACCTGTCCTTGAGACATAAAGTCATACACTATGGAAACAGGCCCTTCGGCCCAACTCGTCCATGCCGACTGTGCTGCCCAGTGAGCTAGTCCCATCTGCCCATGTTTGGCCCATAGCTCTCTCAACCTCTCCTATCCACGTACTTATCCAGATGGCTTATAGTCTTTAGTTCCCTTTTCCCTGGGATTTGAGAGGAGGTTAAATAGATAGACAATCTTTTGAGCTTAGAGGAACGAGAGGTGACCAGAAGTAGTGAAGGCCTGTGGTCGGGTTTCAGCAGCAGTGGAGAATGGCAATGTTACATTGGTAGGTGTTGCTGATGGGATCTGGAGCACAGAGCACGATCCAATAGGTATGTCAGATATCAGACATTTCTGGTTCAGCTAAAGATGCATGGACATGTGTGGAGAAGCTACAACATGTAGAGCAGGATGAGATATCTTGCTTCAATTATGTACAGCTGTGGTGAGATTGCATCTGGAATACTTCATACAGGTCTGGTCTCCCCACCTAACCAAGGATGGACATTTCTCAACTCTTGACTCATTTCTCACCTGCCACACACGTCCTGATCTGCATTTCCCAACTCCTACATTCTTTTGTCAACGTTCTCACTCTCTAACTGCTCCAATTCTACGAGCCTGTGATGCTGCTGAAAGCGCGTTTTTCAGCGTACCTGTACCTCACCGTAATTGTGCAAGTGGTGATAAACTCGACGACGCACTCACTGACCTTGCACCATTCTGCTGTTTGTGCTTGTCATTGTATTTATTACCGTGTACACTGTTTACTCTGAGAGCTTCACACGAGCAAGGAATTTCATTGCACCGCAGTCTAACTTAATCACCTTTTTTACAGCCTGTCTCCATGGTCACGCTGGTTTTACACAGTTAGAGATATCACCGCTCCTCCACCCACCCTGCAGTTTAACAAGCTTCAGAGAGTTGTGGACACAGCCTAGTCCATCACACAAACCAGCCTCCCCTCCACACTCCGTGCTGCCTCGGGAAAGCAGCCAACATAATCAAGGACCCCCTCCCACCCCGGACATTCTCTCTTCTCCCCCCTCCCATCGGGCAGAAGATACAAAAGCTTCAAAGCACGTACCACCAGGCTCAAGGACAGCTTCTATCCCACTCTTGAATGGACTTCTTGTATGATAAAGATGAACTCTTGACTCACAATCTACCTCATCGTGGGCCCTTGCACCTTATTGTCTGCCTGCACTGCACTTACTCTGTAACTGTAACACTACATTCTGCGTTCTGTTTTGTTTTCCCTTTGTTCTACCTCGATGTACTTGTGGATGGAATGATCTGTCTGGATGGCACACACACAAAAGCTTTTCACTGTATCTCAGTACAGAGTCATACAGCACTAAATCAGGTCCTTCGGCCCAACTTGTTCATGCCAACTGTGTTTCCCAGCGAGCTAGTCCCATCTGCCCAAGGTTGGCCCATAGCCCTCTAAACCTCTCCTATCCATGTACTTATCTAGATGGCTTTTAAACGTTGCTAATGTGCCCGCCTCAACCACTATTTCTGGCAGCTCATTCCAAGTTCCCTTTGTGTGAAGAAGCTGCCCCTGATGTCCCTTTTAAAGCTCTCACCTCTGATCTTAAACCTAATGCCATATAGATTGGGGGCAGCACAGTAGTGTAGCGGTTAGTGTAACGCTATTACAGCACCAGCGACCCGGGTTCAATTCCCGCCGGTGTCTGTAAGGAGCTTGTACGTTCTCCCCGATTCTGCATGGGTTTCCTCCGGGTGCCCCGGTTTCCTCCCACATTCGAAAAGACGTACAAGTTAGGAAGTTGTGGGCATGCTATGTTGGCGCCAGAAGCGTGGCGACACTTGCGGGCTGCCCCCAGCACATTCTCAGTAACACAAAAAGATGCATTTCACTGTGTGTTTTGGTGTACATGTGACTAATAAATAAATATCTTATCTTATCAATAGTGACAATAATAAACCAATTACCATTTCTCCTTCCCACTTCTGACAAAGGGTCTCCAACCTGAAACATTGACTCTGTTTCTCTTTCCACAGATGCTGCCTGACCTGCTGAGTGCTTCCAGTGTTTCCTGGTTTGATTTTAGAGTTCCATCACCTGCAGTTTGGTTTTGATTTTCATGGACAGAAATGGCTTGGTTCTGCCCGTTTGCAGTGACCGTCTTATCTATTCTCTCTGCAGAACGCGAAGTCCGCATTGTGAAGCAACTGGAGGACCTGGAGGTGCGAGAGAACGACAACGCGGTTTTTGTCTGTGAAGTTTCTCATGAGGGAGTGAAGGGCGAGTGGTTCAAAAACGGAGAGGAAAATCAAGTCCAACAACACCGTCAAAATAAGACAGGAGGGTGAGAAGACTTTGCATCCTATGCCTGAGAAATCATTGTACATAGAACATAGAACACCACAGCACAGTACAGGCCCTTCAGCCCACAATGTTGTGCCGACATTTTATCCTGCTCTAAGATCTACCTAACCCTTCCTTCCCACATAGCCCCCTATTTTTCTATCATTCATGTGTCTAAGAGTCTCTTAAATGTCCCTAATGTATCTGCCCCCACAACCTCTGCCGGCAGTGCGTTCCACACACCCACCACTCTCTGTGTAAAAAACTTACCCCTGACATCTCCCTTATATCTTCCTCCAATCACCTTAAAATTATGTCCCCTAGTGTTAGCCATTGGGAAAAAGTCTCTGACTGTCCAGAACATTGTCCGGAATGTCCGGAACATTATTCCCACAGAGCGGACTGGGTGGAGAGCTTTCAACATGGGAGTTCATTTCAAATCCAGACAGGTTCTAAGAACAATCTCACTCCTGATGCAGGGCTTCATAGAGTTATACAGCACGGCAACGGGGACACCTACACGAAACCCATTTGCCCACACTAGCTCTGCATCCTTCTACACCTTGACTATTTGAGTGCCTAATGTCCCATAAACACACTCATTGTATCTGATTCCACCTCATCCTCTGGTAGTGAGTTCCAGGTATCAACCACGCTCTGTATAAAAAAAATTTCCCTCAGATCCCCTTTGAAACTCTTTCTTCTCACCTTGAACCTATGCTCTCTTGTTTTTGCTGCCCTTCGTCTTAAATGGGCGACTCCTTATTGTTGAATATGAATCTCCCACATCTGAAGGCCCCTCAGTGTCTCAGTTCTCTCAGCTTCTCCGTCACCACCGCATCTGCCATCTCTCATGTGTCCCGCAGCATCTCGCATTGTCTGAGGATTTCCTGCATCGTCTGCTTTTCCACAGGGGACCACATAATGCTTGGAAAAACAGAACCTGAATAGGATCGAGCTGGTGGGATCTGAGCTACAGATACACCAGTCACTAAAAGCAGCAGCAAACAAACTGCTGGAGGAACTCAGCGGGTCGAGCAGCTTCTGTGGGGGAGAAGGAATTGTCGACATTGCAGGGTATCGACCCAAAACGTTGACAATCCTTTCCCTCTGCAGACGCTGCTCGACCCGCTGAGTTCCTCCAGCAGTTTGTTTGCTGCTGCTTTTAGTGACTGTTCCTCCAGCACATTGTGTGTGGCTCTAGATTCCAGCATCTGCAGTCTCCTGTGTCTCTGAAGACATAAAGTATCTGACTTGCCCTCTGACACCACAGGGACTTTCCACCATCAGGTCAGGAGTGTGACAGAATAGTCTGGATGAGTGCAGATTTAACAATTCTCAAGTTTAATACCATGCAGGATAAAAGGGTTTGAGTTATAAGGATAGGCTGGCATTTTTTTCTCTGGAGTGTAGGAAGCCAAGGGGTGACCTTATCAAGGTTTATAAAATCATTAGAGGCGTAGATAAGGAGCTAAAATTAGGATTTGGAGAGATGGAAGTCATCCTTAAATGAAAATGGCATAGATAGGGTGGAAGGCACACAGTCTTTTCTCCAGGGTAGGGGAATTCAAAACTAGGGGCATAGGTTTCAGGTGAGAGGGGAAAGATTTAAAAGGGGACCTGAGGGGCAACTTGTTCCCCTGGAGGGTGGTGGGTTTTATGGAACGAGCTGCCAGAGGAAGTGGTTGAGGCAGGTACAATAACAGCATTTAAAAGACACTTGGATGGGTACATGGATAAGAAGGTTTAGAGAGATATGGGCCAAACAGAGGCAGATGGGATTAGTTCAGTTAGGCAACGTGGTCGGGCATTATCGAGCGTGGGCCGAAGGGCCTGTTTTGCGTGCTGTATAACACACGACTCTATAACCATGACCCCATCAACCACCCGAAATATTCACCTCCCCACCACCAGCACACAGTGGCTTCAGTGTGCACCGTCTACAAAATGGTATTGGTATTGGTTTATTATTGTCACTTGTACCGAGGTACCAGTGAAAAACTTGTCTTGCACACCGATCGTACAAGGTCAATTCATTACACAGTGGCAGTTACATTGGGTTAGTACTGAGTGCATTGATGTAGTACAGGTAAAAACAATAACAGTACAGAGTAAGTGGTCACAGCTACAGAAGAAAGTGCAGTGCAATAAGGTACAAGGTCACAACAAGGTAGATTGTGAGGTCAGAGTCCATCTCATCGTATAAGGGAACCGTTCAATAGTCTTATCACAGTGGGGTAGAAGCTGTCCTTAAGTCTGGTGGTACGTGCCCTCAGGCTCCTGTATCTTCTGCCCGATGGAAGAGAGAATGTCCCCGGGGTGGGTGGCTCTTTGATTATGCTGGCTGCTTCACCAAGGCAATGAGAGGTAAAGACAGAGTCCAAGGAGGGGAGGCTGGCGTCTGTGATGTGCTGAGCTGTGTCCACAACCCTCTGCAGTTTCTTGCGGTCCTGGGCAGAGCAGTTGCCGTACCAAGCCGTGATACATCCAGATAGGATGCTTTCTATGGTGCATCGATAAAAGTTGGTGAGAGTCAAAAGGGACAAACGAAATTTCTTTAGCCTCCTGAGGAAGTAGAGGCGCCGCAGTTACTCACCCAGGCTACTCCGACAGCACCTCCCAAACCCATGACCATTCCCACACGGGACAAGAGCAGTGGGCACATGGGAACATCACCCCCTCCAAACCGCTTGACTTCATCATTGCTGGGTCTGAATCCTGCAACTCCCTCTGCAACAGCGCCAGGGGGAGCGCCTTCACCGGAAGGACTGCAGTGGTTCAAGAAAGTAACTGACCACCACCTTCTGCAGGGCAGTGAGGGAGGGGCAGTAAATACTGCGCCTTGCTGGCAACATAGACAGAAGAATGTAGGAGTTGTGAAATGCAGAGGAGGAAGACATGGCGGCAGGGTAGAAAAGGATTGCACAAGTATATCCTTGCTAAGGTAGTGAGACCAGATCTGTTCAAAGTATTCCAGATGAATAAAAAAACAGGAGTAGGCTATTCGGCCCCTCAAACCTGCTCTTCCATTCAATAAGATAATAATTGATGTGATCTTGGTTTTAATTCAACTTTCCTGCTTTGATAATACAAAAATCTACCTTCAATGACTGCACCTCCAGAGCTTCCTGGAGTAGCTTATTCCAAGGTGGGCAAATTACTGGAGAAGATTCTTAGAGACAGGATTTATGGGCATTTGGAGAAGCATAGGCTGATTAGGGACAGTCAGCATGGCTTTGTGAGGGGCAGGTTGTGCCTCAAGCCTGATTGAATTCTTTGAGGATGTGACAAAGCACATTGATAAAGGTAGAGCAGTGGATGTGGTGTACATGGATTTCAGTAAGGTGTTTGATAAGGTTCCTCATGGAAGGCTCATTCAGAAAGTCAGGAGGCATGGGATCCAGGGAAACTTGGCTGTGTGGATTCAGAATTGGATCTCCCATAGAAGGCAGAGGGTGGTAGATGGAGCGTATACTGCCTGGAGGTCGGTGACCAGTGGTGTTCTGCAGGGATCTGTTCTGGGACCCCTGCTCTTTTTTTAAATAAATGACTTGGATGAGGATGTGGGAGAGTGGGTTAGTAAGTTTGCTGATGATACAAAGGTTGGTGGTGTTGTGGATAGTGTAGAAGGTTGCTGTAGATTACAACAGGATATTGATAGGATGCAGAGCTGGGCTGAGAAGTGGCAGATGGAGTTCAACCTGGAGTGTGAAGTGATACACTTCGGGAAATCGAATTTGAAGGCAGAATACAAGGTTAATGGCAGGACTCTTAGCAGCGTGGAGGAACAGAGGGATCTTGGGGTCCACATCCATAGATCTCTCAAGGTTGCCGCGTAGGTCGATAGGGTTGTTAAGAAGGCATATGGTGTGTTGGCCTTCATTAGTCGTGGTATTGAGTTCAAGAGCCACAAGGTGATGATACAGCTGTATAGAATTCTGGTTAGACCACACTTGGAGTATTGTGTTCAGTTCTGGTCTCCTCATTATAGGAAGGATGTGGAAGCCTTAGAGAGGGTGCAGAGGAGATTTACCAGGCTGTTACCTGGATTGGAGAGCATGTCTTATGAGGATAGGTTGAGTGAGCTAGGGCTTTTCTCTTTGGAGAGAAGGAGGATGAGAGGTGACTTGATAGAGGTGTACAAGATGATAAGAGGCATAGATCGAGTGGACAGTCAGAGACTTTTTCCCCAGGGCGACAATGGCTAACATGAGGGGACATAATTTTAAGGTGATTGAAGGAATAAGGGGGATGTCAGGGGTAAGTTTTTTTTTATACAGAGAGTGGTGGGTGTGTGGAACGCACTGCCGGCAGAGGTTGTGGGGACAGACACATTCGGGACATTTAAGAGACCCTAAGATAGACACACGAATGATAGAGAAATGGGGGGCTATGTGGGATTAAAGGGTTAGATAGAGCAGGATAAAATGTCAGCACAACATTGTGGGCGAAGGGCCTGTACTTTTCTGTAATGTTCTATGTTCTAATGACTCCCAGCTCTTGAAACCCCTCCACAGATAAGCTCCCATTTATTCTGAAATGATGGCCCCCATTCTGGATATCACCCTATGAGGGGAGACATCAGCATCAACGCTGCCAAGCCCCCTCTGTGCTTGGTTGCCTTGGTTGACAGTGTTGGGAGGGGGGTGGTTAGTTGTTTTTATGGGTGTGAGTTTGGGAACAGAATAAGCTGACTAAATTCTGATCCAAACCACCTTCAATGGACCCAGCTGTTTTGGCATGTTGCAAGGATTCAGGGTTTCTTTTGAAATTGGTAAATTGGTTTATTACTGTCACATGTACCGAGGTACAGTGAAAACTTTGTTTTGCATGCCATCCATACAGATCATTTCATTACAACTGTGCATTGAGGTAGTACAAGGGAAAACAATAACAGAATGCAGAATAAAGTGTTACAGTTACAGAGAAAGTGCAGTGCAGGCAGACAATAGGTGCAAGGTCATGAAGAGGCAGATTGTGAGGTCAAGAGTCCATTTTATTGTACTAGTTCAATAGTCTTATAACAGCGGGATAGAAGCTGTCCTTGAGCCTGGTGGTATGTGCTTTCAGGCTTTTGTATCTTCTGCCCGATGGCAGGGGGGAGAAGAGAGAATGTCCGGGGTGGGAGGGGTCCTTAATTATGTTGGCTGCTTTACTAAGGCAGCGAGAAGTGTGGACAGAGTCCATGGAGGGGAGGCTGGTTTCTGTGATGTACTGCGTTGAGTCCACAACTCTGTGCAGTTTCTTGCGGTCTTGGGCAAGGCAGCTGCTATAGCAAGGCATGATGCATCCGGATAGGGTGCTTTCTATGGTACATCGATTAAAAATTGGTGAGGGTCAAAGGGGACCCTTTCATCTCTGAGTTGTGAAGAATGAACTTCTTTCTCTTTCCAAATATCCAGGGACCAAACATTTTTTGCTGATCTGCAAGGTGAAGGCCGAGGATGCAGGGGAGATCCGATTCACGGCAAAGAACGTTGAGTCAGCAGCTCACCTGGACGTCAATGGTAAGTCCGCTGTTTCTTTGCTTTCAGTGACTGGAACCCGATGTTACGGGTTCAAATCTTACTTCGGACACCTGAGCCCAAAATTCGGGCTGACTCTCCAAAGTGTCTCTCATCAGTTTTGCATGAGATGTTCAGCCAAGGCTTCCCAATCTCCACCCCGCCATCGGTCTCACTCATTCAGATGGACGTCAAAGATCCCCTGGCCTCTCTTGCAAAGAAGATTTAGGGTATTCTTCCGCAGTGTCTCCCCCACTTGTAGCAAAAAAGATCAAATTGTCTGACACTGGTTGTAGCCTTGTTGCATATAAATTGGCTGCCACACTTCCTATCTTCTATAGATGCATACAACACGGAAACAGGCCCTTCAACCCAACTCGTCCATGCTCACCAAGGCATCTATCTGAGCTACTCCCATTTGCCCACGTTTGGTCCATATTCCTCTAAACCTTTCCTATCCGTGTACCTGTCCAAATGTCTTTTACACAATGTAATTGTACCTGCCTCAACCACTTCCTCCGGCAGCTCGTTCCATATATCTACCACCCTCTGTGTGGAAAAAGTTGCCCCTCAGGACCCTTTTAAATCTTTCACCTCTCACCTTAAATGTCCTCTAGTTTTAACCTCCCCTACCCTGGGGAAAAGACTGTGACCATTCACCTTATCTATGCCTCTAAAGATATTATAAACCTCGATAAGGTCACCCCTCAACCTTCTTCGCTTCAGGGAAAACAGCCCCAGACTATCCAGTCTCTCCTTATAACTCAAGCCCTCTAGTCCCAGTAACATCCTCGTGAATCTTCTCTGTCCTGGTATTGGTATAGGTTTATTATTGTCACTTGTACTGAGGTACAGTGAAAAACTTGTCTTGCATACCGATCGTACAGGTCAATTCATTACACAGTGCGGTTACATTGAGTTAGCACAGAGTGCATTGATGTAGTACAGGTAAAAACAATAACAGTACAGAGTAAAGTGTCACAGCTACAGAGAAAGTGCAGTGCAATAAGGTGCAAGGTCACAACAAGGTACATCTTGAGGTCATAGTCCATCTCATCGTATAAGGGAACCATTCAATAGTCTTATCACAGTGGGGTAGAAGCTGTCCTTAAGTCTGGTGGTACGTGCCCTCAGGCTCCTGTATCTTCTACCTGATGGAAGAGGAGAGAAGAGAGAATGACCCGGGTGGGTGGGGTCTTTGATTATACTTCATTGATGTTGTGAATTGATCGGGGATATCCTCAGGTGGTGAGCTGCAGTGTATAAACACAAGTCTTCCTTTGGGAAAGGGAAGCAGTTGGTCGCTCTTCCCTAAATCTAATCTGCGGGAGGTGGGGAATCTCTTGGGTGTAATCTGAGTGGTGGAGTGGGTAACACAGCAGGGAAACAGGTCTGCACTTCCATCATCCTCGGGAAAGCAGCCAACGTAATCAAGGACCCCTCCCACCCTGGTCGTTCTCTCTTCTTCTGCCTTCCATCCGGAAGCAGATATAAAAGCTTGAGAACACACCACCAGGCACAAGGACAGCTTCTATCCCACCATAAGACTCTTGAACAGACCTCTCATACAATAAAGAACTCTTTCATCTCTCAGTCTACCTCGTCGTGGCCCTTGCACCTTATTGTCTACCTGCACTGCATTTTCTCTGTAACTGTAACACTATATTCTGCATTCTGTTGTTGTTTTCCTTTAGTACTACCTCGATGTACTTGTGTATGGAATGATCTGTCTGGATGGCACGCAAACAGAAGCTCTTCACTGTATCTTGGTACACATGACAATAATAAACCAATTACCAGTGACCAAATCAATTATTCACCCACGTCAACCCAGATGCCCATCTAAGCCAGTCCCATGTGGCCCATATCCCTCCAAACCTTTCCTATCCATGTACCTGTCCAACTGTTGTTGAGAGGGGAGGTGGTCACTTACATTTTGGGGATACCACCTACCCATGACTTCATGCTGTCTGCCTCTTCCCCACAGAGCTGCCAATTAAGATCGTCAAGCCACTGCGGGACAAGACGGCGCTGGAGAAGCACAAGGTCATCCTGGAGTGCAAGGTGTCCAAGCCTCGGGCCAGGGTGCGCTGGTACCGGGGTGGCGAGGAGCTCCAGCCCACGGACAAGTACGAGATCTGCAGTGAAGACTGTTACCGCAAGCTGGTCATCCATGACATCGGCTTCGAGGATGAGGACACCTACACCTGCGATGCCTTCGATGACCAGTCATCTGCCAAGGTCCTGGTGGAAGGTACATCGGTAAAACCAACTCACCCCTTCTGGAACTTACTGGTTAGAAGAGTGATGGAAACAAAATTAATTGGGGAATTTGAGTCAGGGTCATACAGCATGGAAGCAGGCCCTTCGGCCCAACTCATCCATGTCGACCAAGATGTCTATCCAAACTAGTCCCATTTGCCCTTGTTTGGCCCATATCCCTCTCAACCTTTCCTACCCATGTACCTGTCCAAGTGTCTTTTAAATGTTGTTAATGTACCTGCCTCAACCACTTCCTCTGGCAGCTCGTTCCATATACAGACCACCCTCTGGGTGAAAAAGTTGCCCCTCAAGTTCTTATTAAATCTTTCCCCTCTCACCTTAAACCTATGCCCTCTAGTTGTCGATTCCCCAACCCTGGGAAAAAGACTGTGTGTACTCCCCCTATCAATGCCCCTCATGATTTTATACACCTCTATAAGATCACCTCTCAATCTCCTACGCTCCAATGAATGAAGTCCTAGCCTGTCCAACCTCTCCCTACAACTCAGTCCTGGCAACGTCCTTGTACATCTTTCCTGCACACCTTCCGGTTTCATAACACCTCTTCTCTAACAGGGCGACCAAAACGGAACACAATACTCCAAGTGCAGCCTCACCAGCATTTTGTACAACTGCAACATAATGTCCCAACTTCTATACTCAATGCCCTGACTTATAAAGGCTAGCATGCCAAATACCTTCTTCACCACCCTGTCTACCTGTGACTCCACTTTCAGGGAACCAGGTACATCTGAACTCCAAGGCGCCTCTGTTCTACACCACTCTCCAGGGCCTTACTGTTTAGTCAGATACAGCACGGAAACAGGTCCTTTGGCACACTATTTGCACTAAGAATCAACCACCCATTTAATTACATTAATCCTGTTTTATTCTCTCGACATTCCCATCAATACTGATAGCCGTGTTCCTGCTTATCTCCCTCCAGCAGCTGTCTCCAACCCTCACCCTCCCTTCCTTCCATCTGCCCTTACTTTCCTCCTCCTCTGTCTGCCTCCATCTATCACCCACCTGCCACTGTCTCCCAACTCCATCCCCGCTCCCCCTCCCCTACCTGGTGTAACCTGCCTGTCATCCTACACCCCTCCTCGGTCCACCAATCACCTCTGGCCCTTATTTCACTGCTTCCCCCCCCCCCCCCCCCCCCCCCCCCACTACTTTATACCGGCCATCTCCCCTCTCCACTCCCAGTCCTGATGCAGGGTCTCGCTGAGTTCCTGCAGCAGATTGTCAGCTCTTCCCATCAACTTTGCATTATGAGGAGAGACTAAGGGAGCTAGGGCTTTACTCTTTGGAGAGGAGGAGGATGAAGGGAGACATGATAGAGGTGTACAAATTATTAAGAGGAATAGATAGAGTGGACAGCCAGCGCCTCTTTCCCAGGGCACCAATGCTCAATACAAGAGGGCACGGCTTTAAGGTAATGGGTGGGAAGTTTCCTTGATGTTTTTTACCCAGAGAGTGGTTGGGGCATGGAATGCGCTACCTGGGACGGTGGTGGAGGCTGATACGTTGGTCAAATTCAAGAGATTACTAGATAAGCATATAGAGGAATTTAAAATAGAGGGATATGTGGGAGGAAAGGGTTAGATAGTCTCAGGCGAGGTTTAAAGGTCGGCACAGCATTGTGGGCCGAAGGGCCTGTATTGTGCTGTACTGTTCTATGTCCTAACTCCCCGCTCCCAGCTTCTACCCCTCACCCACACACAGGGACAATGTACAGCGGCCAATTAACCTCCCAACCCTGTTGTCTTTGGGGTGTGGGGGGGGAAACTGGAGCACCCGGGGGAGCCGTGCTTGAGGGCTGAATGGCCTCTCCTATCCCAGTGTTCCTCAGATATGATGGGAAGAGCGAAATGAAAGCACAAGAGAGGAAGGTGTCAGAAAGAAAAAGATGAAGTGGGGGGGGTGATAGAGGGAATGTTGTCGACCCCTTGGAATGACCCTTTTGCTGATTCGACTCTCATGCCAGAGCAAGCCATCCTGATGGTGAAGGACCTGGAGGACGTGGAGGTGACGGCTCCCGGGGGAGCTGAGCTGGAGTGCGAGGTCTCGGTGCCCGTCATCAGACCCCCGCAGTGGAGCCTCAATGGGCAGCTCCTTCAGAACGGGAAGGGAGTCCGGTGGAGAACCACGGCACCATCCAGCGTTCTCGTCCTGAGCCAGACATCCCCCGAGATGAGTGGCCTGGTCAAGTTCACCGCTGGGAAGGCGCGATCCCAGTGCCCAGCTCACAGTCAAAGGTGAAGGTCAGCTGGAGCCCAATGCACCACGTACACCGCCTCTTCTGATACGTAACGTCACTTCCCTGCCAGTAATTTAGAGGCAGAATACAGCACAGGAACAGGCCCTTCGGCCCACCAGGTCTGTGCCGGCCATGATGCCAAATTAAACTAATCCCACCTGTCTGCACATGGTCTGTATCCTTCCATTCCCTGCCCGTCTGGTCATGGAGTTTGACAGCATGGAAACAGGCCCATGGTCCATGCTGACCAAGATGCCCCATCCAATCTAGTCCCATTTGCCAGCATTTGGCCCATATCCCTCTAATCTTCCCTATCCATGTACCTGTCCAAATGCCTTTTAAATGTCATAATTGTACCTGCCTCAAGCACTCGTTCCATGTTCTCGCCACCCTCTGTGCTTTTAAACAAAAACAATTGCCCCTCAGGTCACTTTCCCCTCTCACTTTAAACCTGTCCCCTCTAGTTTTAGACTCCCCTACCCTGGGGAGAAAAGTCTGTGACCATTCGCCTTATCTCTGCCCCTCATGATGTTTTAAACCTCTATAAGGTCACCCCTCAGCCTCCTGCGCTGCAGGGCAAACAGTCCCAGGCCTATCCAGTCTCTCCAAAAGGACGTACGGGTTAGGAAGTTGTGGGCATGCTATGTTGGCGCCGGAAGCGTGGCGACACTTGCGGGCTGCCCCCCAGAACACCTTTACGCAAAAGATGCATTTCACTGTGTGTGTCGATGTACATGTGACTAATAAAGAAATCTTATCCTAACTCAGGCCTCCTGTCCCGGTAACATCCTGTTATCTTTTTACTTTGCACCCTCTCCAGTTTAATGACATCCTTCTTAATGATTCCTAAACACCACTGTCACATCTGCTTTCTACCAGCTTCCCCAGCAACATGTTCCAGGCACCTCTGACTGTTTAAAAAAAACTTGCCGAGCACAACTTTCCCCCTCTCCCCTTAAAGCTTTGCCCTCTAATATTTGACATTTCCACACTAGGATAAAGACTACCTACCTTATCTACACCTCTCATAATTTTTAAACTTTCTATCAGTTGCCCTTCAAATCTGTCAGTATATTGAGGCACTTTCCAAAGAGTGAACTTCCCTGAAGATGTCCGCTTTCAGAAGCCTATTGACCTGAGAGTGTGGTGCAGAGTCAGCTGACTGGTTCCAGGGCTGGTGGGTTTGCTTTAAGAGAGACTGAATGGACTAGGTTTGTATTCTGTGGAACTGGGAAGAACAAAAGGTGATCTCACTGCTTTTAAGAGAGACTGAATGGACTAGGTTTGTATTCTGTGGAACTGGGAAGAACAAAAAGGTGATCTCACTGGGAGTCATAAGAGTACCACAGCACAGAAACAGGCCTTCGGCCCATCCAGTCCATGCCGACCAGATCTTCTGCCTAGTCCCATCGGTCTCCTACACCTCCAAGGAATAAAGACCTAGCCTGCCCAACCTCTCCCTGTAACTCAGGCCTTCGAGTCCTGGCAACATTCTCATAAATCTTCTCTGCACTCTTTCCAGCTTAGATAACGTCTTTCCTAAATCAGGTGACCAAAACTGAACACAATACTCTGTGTGGCCTCACCAATATCTTGTACACCTGCAACATTATGTCCCTACTTCTGTACTCAGTGCCCTGACTGATGAAGGCCAGTGTGCCAAATGCCTTCTTCACCACCCTGTCAACCTGTGGCACCACATTCACAGAACCACGTACTGCATAGATCAGACTGAGTCACCTCCCATGACTGATTCAACATGGTATTACACCCAAAGCATGGTCAATGACTTGGGTAGGTTTAAGAAAGGTTCTAAAGTAGCTGAAGGACTGCCAAGAATAGCATAAGGATTAGAGGTTGGGTCATAAACTTCAGGGCACAATCACCACAGAGATATCTCCTGAAGGACAGAACTGATGGACATTCATCAGTGAACAAGTATCTCCAGGAATTGAGGTACCAGTGGATGTGCAGATATAGACCATAGAAAACCTACAGCACAATTCAGGCCCTTCAGCCCACAAAGCTGTACTGAACATGTCCCCTACCTTAGAATTACTAGGCTTACCATAGCCCTCTATTTTTCTAAGCTTTATGTACCTATCCAAAAGTCTCTTAAAAGACCCTATCGTATCCGCCTCCACCACCGTTGCCGGCAGCCCATTCCACACACTCACCACTCTCTGAGTAAAAAACTTACCCCTGACATCTCCTCTATATCTACTCCCCAGCACCTTAAACCTGTGTCCTCTTGTGGCCACCATTTCAGCCCTGGGAAAAAGCCTCTGACTATCCACACGATCAAAGCCTCTCATCATCTTATACATCTCTATCAGGTCACCCCTCAGAAGGAGGGCACATCAGAGAGGGGTACAGAGACAGAGAGACACACAGACAGATGCAGAGAGAGCAAGCAGTAAAGACATTACCCCAAGTGGGGAGTTGGACACCAGTCAGTTTTGGTGATGGTATTTATAATTAAGGATCAACTCAGCAGGATTAACTTTGCTCTTGCAGCTGTTAAGATCCCCAACATTAAAGTAATTTGGCGTGGTAAATGGTGCTGTGCCCAGTGGTGCCAGCAGGTGTCAGTGATGAGCTTCCCATGTCAAAGACTGTGCACTCACGGTGCCAAGAAACCAGCCCAGGTCTGTCCCTGTTGGTGCTCAGTACTGGCAGACGTTATTGGAGCACAGTAGACCCAGCTCAAGGGTGTGGTTACAATGTTCCTCAGTCTCCTACTGCAAAGCATCAAAAGCTTCCCTTCTAACCTGACACCTTTCCTGGGATATGATTTCTCTATTACTGCCTTAACGTTGAACGTGCCTCCCAGTTTATTTTCTGTAAACATATAAACACATGGAATCTAAAGCACAGAAAGTGACATTCACCACTCCGAGGTTCTTGTACTGCCACATACGTTGCCTGGATTGGAGAGCACGTCTTATGAGGAAAAGGTTGAGTGAGCTAGGGCTTTTCTCTTTGGAGAGAAGGGGGATGAGAGGTGACTGATAGAGGTGTACAAGATGATAAGAGGCACAGATCGAGTGGACAGTCAGAGACTTTTTCCCAGGGCGACAATGGCTAACACGAGGGGGCATAATTTTAAGGTGATTGGAGGAAGGTATAAGGGGGATGTCAGGGGTAAGTTTTTTACACAGAGAGTGGTGGGTGTGTGAACGCACTGCCGCAGAGGTTGTGGGGGCAGATAACATTAGGGATATTTAAGAGACTCCTTAGATAGACACATGAATGATCGAGAAATGAGGGGCAATGTGGGGAGGGAAGGGTTAGGTAGATCTTAGAGCAGGATAAAATGTCGGCACAACATTGTGGGCCGAAGGGCCTGTACTGTGCTGTAGTGTTCTATGTTCTAATCTCCATCACAAGTGTTTCCCTCAAATGTCTTCTGCTCTTCACCTCAGTCACTCTCTGAGGGAGGTAGTTCCCCACTCCTCGGGAAAAAGTGGTCTCCTCCTGAATTCCTGACTAGATTTAGTGGCGACTCCTCTTCTATTTCCGGTCCTCTTGTGGTTTCTGAGTGGAAGCAGCTTCACTTAGTCCACCCCCGCTCTGTCCACCCTGCCAAGCCATTTTAATTCCACCTCCCATTCCCACACTGACATGCCGGTCCTCGGCCTCCTCCACTGCCAGGTCAGGGCCAAATGCAAATTAGAGGAACAGCGCCTCATATTCCACCAGGGTGGCCTCCAACCTGGCAGCATGGACACTGAATTCTCCAACTTTCCGGTCAACTACTACCCCTCTGACCCTGCTGATCCACCTCCCTCCCGACCCCCATCTCTTTCCCCTCCTCCCCCACCATCTCCACCTGCCCCTCACCCACACACTCCTCCCTCTGGTTCCCCTCCCCACCTCCCTCCCTTTATTCCGTGCTCTACCGTCCTCTCCTGTCAGATTCCATCATCTTCAGCCCTTTGTCACTTCCACCCATCACCTCCCAGCTTCTGACATCACTCCCACTCTCCCCCATCTGCCTATCACCCTCGCGCCCACCTGGATCCACCTATCGCTTGCCAGCTCTTGCTCCACCCCTTCCTTCCATCTCCTTATACCGGCGATCTCCCCTCTATCTTTCAGTCGAGATGAAGGGTCTCGACCCAAAACGTCCACTGTCCATTTCCCTCCACAGATGCTGCCTGACCCGCTGAGTTCCTCCAGCACTCAGTTGCTCCAGATCCCAGCATCTGCACTCTCTTGTGCCTCCTCATCTAACCCTCGTTCACTTCTCTCTCTCTCTCTGTTTTCAGCTGATTAGAAGGAGCAGCTTGAAGAGAGCTGCTGGCCACCTGGGAAACGCACACACACTGGCTCCAGCTCATCACCAGACCCTGTGGACTGACCCCTTTGCCCTTGTCCTGCCAGCTTGTGCATCCCTTGCCTCATTGTTGACCCAACATTCGGACAACACCTCAGGTCACTTGTCTCCACAGATTACCCACAGCCGGCTGGTTAAGGGACTGGCAACCCCCTTGGATTATCCTGGAGTCTCTGGGACACTGTGACAAGATCAACACAGAAGAAAGATCAAGAGAAGTGAAAAAACATTGTGTTGTCTTCATTTCCTTTGAAGGTGTTTATTAATATGAAAAGTGCTGAAAGTGAGGAGGTATAGGTACTCTGGCTGTTGAAGAGTGGGTTTGCTTTCTGATTGGCTACAGGATAGTAAGGATTGACGTTGTCCAGTGACCAATGGCAGGAGTGCTGGAGGTTGGGTACTTGGGTGATGAAACTTCCAGGAAAATGTTCAAAGAGTTGGCAACCCCTGGGTTAATGTTGGCACTTGGTGCCATGCTAAAATCAAACGAGGAATGTCCCTCATCTCCCCTTCCATCCCTTGCTTACCTGGGAAGGTCCCATCAGTAGGGAAGTTGCATCCAGCCATAGTATCCCTGGGAACAGGCTGAGGGACAGAGGCAATCAGGCAATTCCTACTCCTGACCGCCACTTAGCAATCCCCTTGCTAGGATGTCCACCTGTGCCAAAGGCAAGCTTAACAGTGATGCACTCCTTGTTCGAATGGCCCAGCTACAAATGCACTGGTGTCCCACAGAGAGCTGCTGTCTTCAGGTGGATAAGTTGAACCGTTACTCCAATTTGTTACCACTCCAACTGGTATGAGAGAGCTCATTACTCTGGCGTTTCTGGTGAGATCTCCTGTCCCATCTCCCTTCTGCTCTTTGGAGTAAGGACCCCTCCATGCCCTTCCCTCTAACCAAACAAGGCAGTCTCTGTCTACTGCTTGCTTGACCCTTCAACCGTTGCCAGCTCAAGGTCAGAACAGCCAGGGCCTGCAGCTGAATGCAAATGTGAGCTGATGGCTGGGTCCTGACTCACACCTTCAGCCATCATCCCTCCATTTCTGTGTATAAGGTTAGGTTCTAATCACCAGTTTGTGCTTCCATGAAGCATTTATTTGAAGTCTCACTCCAGCTTCTCCCATTGAATCCTCGGGGAGGGTGGTCGGAATCTGGAACGCACTGCCTGAGGGGTGGTGGAGGCAGAGACTCCCACAACATTAAGTATCTAGATGAGCACTTGAACAAGGCATAGAAGGCTACCGGACTCCCACAACATAGAAGGCAGAGACTCCCACAACATTTAAGTATCTAGATGAGCACTTGAACAAGGCATAGAAGGCTACGGACTCAAAGGCTGGTTTCTTGCTCCAGTCCCTGGTATCACCATTAACAGTGCTCCATTCCAAACCCATCCTCCCTCCCCCACCTCCCCATCCAAAATGGGGGCTCTTATCTTCATCCACCAGGGATCCTGGCTCTGCAAGCTCCCCCTCGCCATAAAATCCACCTCACTGACCAAGCTATGGGTTGCTCTTCATCTATGTACAAAATATTAAGATGAATAGATAGAATGGACAGCCAGCGCCTCTTTCCCCAGGGCACCAATGCTCAACACAAGAGGGCATGGCTTTAAGGTAATGGGTGGGAAGTTCAAGGGAGATATCAGAGGGAGGTTTTTTACCCAGAGAGTGGTCGGGGCATGGAATGCGCTGCCTGAGGTGGTGGTGGAGGCAGGTACATTGGTCAAATTCAAGAGATTGCTAGATAAGCATATGGAGGAATTTAAAATAGATGGACATGGGGGAGGAAGGGGTTAGATAGCCTTAGGTGAGGTTTAAGGGTCAGCACAACATTGTGGGCCGAAGGGCCTGTACTGTGCTGTACTGTCCTATGTTCTATGGTCCTTTTGCCCAGTTTCTGTTCAAGGTTCTTTGGGACATTCCTTTCTTCTCTGAAGCCCATGACCACCTGCAGAATAGATCAGACAAGAATACCTTGCAGCCATACAAAAACTAATTACCAGGCCCAGAAAATTTTTACTAACCACAGTTATGCTGCACCTTGGCAATCACTGCCTGGTAGTCACTGCAAATTAATGGTGTCCTTTACAGCTCCCTGGTTCTATGGCCGTTGACCTGAGAACACCGCACTGTCCAATTGTTGTCAGTGGCCATCGGTTTATGGATGGTACGACTTCCTGCAATAAAACGTTGCACCAGATGGCGGGCTGTTTCCAAAATGCTGCTTTGCTCACTCACGTTGTACGACCTTTGTTTTCTGACCGACACTGGATTCCATCCCGAAGCATCTCCGATAGGGAATTCTCATCCTTTCCTGAAATCCCTGTGCGGGCTCATTGCTACATCAGAAACCTCCTGCTGCCCCTCTATGATCCCTGTGTTCCTCCAATTCTGCTCTCTTCTGCATCTCCAATTTTAATTGCTCCTCCAAGGACTAACGACTTGGTCCCCTCCCCCTACTGTTCCCATCTGCCCTCCCCACCTCCCTTCCTTTAGTCCAAGCTCCACCTTCCTCTCCCATCAGACTCCATCATCTGCAGCCCTTTGTTGCCTCCACCTATCACCTTGGAATTGTAATTGATTTATTATTATCACGTTTACGAGAAGATTTACGAGGATGATTCCCAGAATGAAAGGGCTGACACACGAGGAGCGTTTGTTGGCTCTTGGACTGTACTCTAATATTAGAGTACAGAAGAATAAGAGGGGACCTCATAGAAACATTTCGAATGTTGAAAGGACTGGACAGAGTAGATGTGGCTAAGTTGTTTCCCTTGGTGGGTGAGTCCAGGACTAGAGAGCACAATCTTAGAATTAGAGGGTACACATTGAGAACAGAAATGAGGAGAAATTTCTTTAGCCAGAGGGTCGTGGATTTATGGAATTCGTTGCCACGTACAGCTGTGGAGGCCCGATCATTGGGGGTGTTTAAGGAGGAGATTGATAGGTATCTAATCAGTCAGGGTATCAAGGGATATGGGGAAAAGGCTAGGAATTTGGGCTAGATAGGAATAGTTTAGTTTAGCTCATGGAGCAGACTCGATGGGCAGAATGGTCTGCTTCTGCTCCCTTGTCTTGTGATCTTACCAAGGTTTTGTTTTGCGTGCCATCCATACAGATCATTTCATCACAACATTACACTGAGGTAGGACACGGGAAAACCTCCCAACCTTTGTCACCATCACCACTCTCCCCTCCCCCATCTGCCTATCACCCCTCCTCACCTGGACCCACCTACCACCTGCCAGCTCTTGCCTCACCTCTTTACACCGGTGATCTCCCCTCTACTCTTTCAGTCCGAATGAAGGGTCTTGACCCAAAAGTTTGACTGTCCATTTCCTCCCACAGATGCTGCCTGATCCACTGAGTTCATTCAACAGTTTGTTTGTTGCTCCAGATTCCAGAATCTATGGTCTTGTGTCTCCACAGTGGGAGGATTTGGCTTATTGCCCTACACTTCACTCAGAATACTCCTTGGCTGCAAAGAGCTTTGAGGTGGCCTGAGGTCGTGAAAGCCACAGGCATAGAGAGATAGAGCACAGAAACAGGCCCTTCCGCCCCTTGAGTTTGTGCCAACCATCAGCCACTAATCCTACATTATTCCCATTTTCTCATCAACTGCCCCCCGCCCCCCAGATACCACCACTCACCTACACAATGGGGCAATTTACAGTGGACCTGCACATCTTTGGGATGTGGCAGGAAACTGGAGAACCCAGGGGAAACCCACGCAGTCTCAGGGAGAATGTGCACACTCCACACAGACAACGCCTGACGTCAGGATCGAACCCAAGTCGCTGGTGCATGAAGCTGTGGCTCTGTTGGCTGAACCACTGGGAAAAAATGCAAGTCGTTCATTTGGCCGAGAACCTCAGATTGGATATCCCTCACTAAACTTCAAGCAAGTGCCAGCGTGCTGTACATCATCAGATCAAACCTCCACTCCCAGTGTCCAGCCATCCTTCCATGGTTTTAATGGGATTCAAGATCACGTGTAGAAAAAAACAAAGCTTTTCAATCTTCCAATTCTGTACAGACAAGCTGAACATATACATACGATTAGCACATGATCATTGAGCAATATATTAATATTTCTAATTAGGACTGCTTTTTCTGTGAGGAATCACCTCCACTACATTAAATGTTTTCCAGACACCTTCCAGTGACCATACTGTTGAAGTATTTGCACCATTTCAGTGTTCAACACCTTCTCCTGCCCTTCTGCCTCACCCCTTGGCTCAGTTTCCTCCCCAGCCCAGTACCTTTTGGTGATCAGATCAGTGTGAAAGTCAGCCGAGGGTGAGAGATGTTTAATGGCTGCGGACTTCTCCCGAGATCCCCAAACCCACACAAGTTATCAATTCTACAAGACGCTCTAAATCCACTTAGCCAATGATATTCCATCGGAAACCAGCACCACAAAATTAATTAATTAACAGGTCATTGCTGTTTGTGTGACAGTACTACCTGTAGAATGGGAGCAGTTTGTGGGACTGTACTGTGTGCAGTGTGGTAGCTGTCTGTGGGACAACACGAGCATGTAGAACAGGACCAGTCTGTGGGACACGACCTTGTGCCACGTGTCGAATTACACCTGTGTGCTAGCACCATGCTGTGTGTGCGACTGTGTTGTATGCAGAATGGGACCTTTCTGTGGGACTGGATTACATGCCTGTCTCTGAGACCATGTGTGCGTAGAATGGGAGCTATCTGCAGGACAGCGCTGTGTGCTGTGTGGGGGTCTGTGCTTGTGTAGAGTAACAGCAACAATTTGCTAACTCAGTGACTGCAACAGACTCCACATTCCCTGGAGCACTTGTGTTTTCCTGACCTGATAACATTCTCCGTCTATTAGTGTCAATACTTTCATTCGCTCCCATCTCCGTATCCTGCTATTACCATGGACACTGCCCCACCATGCCTGCTGTGTGCTCTGGAACTTCACTGTCCTTGCACAGTCCTTTAGAAATGAAAGCTCCACCTCCTTCTGCCCAACCTTGGTTTCCTGCTCTTCAAAGAGATGACACAATGTGCAGATTCCATCGTCAGGGGCTCAAACTGGGGACAGGCAGGAACAAAGGGCTCAAGGCTGTGGGGAAGGAGGGGGATACAGGTTCTGGTTGGGAGAGTCAGTCATAGAGTCATACAGCACAGAAACAGGCCCTTCAGCCCAACTGGTCCATGCTGACCAAGATGTCCATCTAAGCTAGTCCCATTTGCCTTCATATGGCCCATATTCCTCCAAATCTTTCCTATTCATGTACCTGCCCAAATGTCTTTTAAATGTTGTTGCTGTACCTGCCTCAACTACTTCCTCTAGCAGCTGGTTCCACATACACACCACCCTCTGTGTGAAAAAGTTGCCCTTCAGGTTCCAGTTAAATCTCTCTCCTCTCACCTTAAACCTATGCCCTTGATTCCCCAACCCTGGGAAAAAGACTGTGGGCATTCACCCTATCTATGCTCCTCGTGATTTTATACACCTCTGTAAGGTCACCCCTCAGTCTCCTACGCTCCGAGGAATAAAGTCCTAGCCTGTCCACCATCTCCCTACTACCCAGGGCCTCAAGTGGCATCACAGCAAAGGGACTTGCATATAAGCTTCAGCAAGCTGTGGTTGGTCAAAGATTGAACCCCTGGAGCTACTCTGAGCCAAATTTCAACAGCAATATGAAGTGGGGAACTTTAAAGGCACTATTAGCTATAAGAGGAGGTTGAACAAATTTGGATTGTTTTCTCTGGAGTATCAGAGGCTGAGGGGAGATCTGACAGAAGTTTATAAAATCATGAGAACATCAATGGAGAAGAAACCAGAATCTTTTTCCCAGGGTAGAAATGTTGACTACTAGAGGGCATAGCTTTAAGGCGAGAGGGGTAAAGTTTAAAGGGATATGCGAAGCAATCTTTTGTTTACACGCAGAGAATGGTGGGTGCCTGAAACGGGCTGCCAGGGGTGGTGGTGGAAGCAGATATGATAGAGGCATTTAAGATGCTTTTAAATGGACACATGAATGTGCAGGGAATGGAGGGATGTCGATCATGTGCAGGCAGAAGGGATTAGTTTAAATTGGCATCATGTTCAGCACAGACATTCTGGGCCAAAGGGCCTGTTCCTGTGTTGTACTGTTCTACGTATCCACGGCTATTTACTTGTGTGACCACTTGGGTCCAACCTAGACTGAAAATGACAAAACCTGGCCAGATCTCACACCAGGTCCCAACCTTTCCAACTCAGTACTCACTGGCAATCTCACCTAAAGGGGCAATGGGATAGCAAGACTGGTGCAGTTAAAGAAAGAACGGTTGGGACAGAGTCGCACTCCTGGGCCTATTTACTCTATACTTGGCCCAGGACAGGCCCCGGGGAGGACTACCCAGAGTAATCTCCCACCCATTCTCTTGAAGCTCAGGTGTAAATGACTGGCTTCTCATAGACATTTAGGTAACAAGAATCCACAGAACTTTGGCCTCCTACTTGCCTTCAGGAGTCCGACTTCAATACTAACTCTATCTATCCAGTACAAACAGGCAGTTTGAAGTGGGCACAACTCTCTAGGAGATGAAATGGATTGGATAGGCTGAGAGTGACCTTATAGAAGTATATAAAACCACAAGGGGCATAGATAAAGTGGATGTTCACAGTCTTTTCCCCAGGGTAGGGGAGTCTAAAGCTAGAGGGCACAGGTTTAAGGTGAGAGGGGAAAGATTTAAAGGGGAACTGAGGGGCAACTTTTTCCACATAGGGTATTGGGTACATGGAACAAGCTGCCAGAGGAAGTGGTTGAGGCCGGTACAATTACAACATTTAAGAGACATTTGGAAGGTTCATGGATAGGAAAGGTTTAGAGGGATATGGGCCAAATGCAGGCAAATGGGATCAGCGTAGTTAGGCATCTTGGTTGGCATGGACAAGTTGGGCCGAAGGGCCTGTTTCTGTGCTGCTTAACTCTATGAAACTAAGGCTGGTACATGATTGGCAATAAAGTTTTCCCCTCAAAACTGGAAGTGAGTTTATGACTCCACTCAAGAGTTGAGCCACATAATCCAGGCTGGCACTCACAGTTCAGTACTGAGGGTCTCCTGCAATGGTGGAGCTTCCATCTTTCAGATGAGAAGGTAAACCCAGATAAGTGAACTCTCAGGTGGACAGAGGAGAGCCTCCACCAAGTGAGATGTCCCTGTTACCATGAACCAATAGCACTCTTCCAACTAACATTGAAGAATCGATCAGCTAGGCATGTGATCACATTGTTTTTCTCGTGGGACCTTGCTGTGTGCAAATTAGTCACCATATTTCCTATACGACAACTTCAAGCAACATTTCATTGGCTGTGATATTTTTTGGGATGCCCTTGAGCTCAAGAAAGGCACTAATAGAAATTTAAGTTGTTTGTCTCACAGCTGGTAGATGGGAGAAGCCCTCATTCCAGATCTTTGAGGTGGATTGGACCCCAGGTCTCAGCAAAGGGACACATTACCCACTTACACCTCATTGAAGGAAAGATGTTAGTGCATTGGAAGCAATTCAAGGATTTACTGGAAGGGGCAAGTTGTTCAATGAATGAGAAAAGGTTCGACAGACTAGGCTTGTATATGCTGAAGTTTAGAAGAATGAGAGGGGACAATTAAAAGTTAAAAAGTAGTGAGGAACTCAGCGGGTCAGGCAGCATCTGTGGAGGGAAGTGGACAGTCGATGTTTCGGGTCGAGACCTTTCATCAGGGCTAGAAAGAAAGGGGGAGATAGCCCATATAAAGAGGTGGAGGTAAGGGGTGGAGGGTGATAGGTGGATCCAGGTGAGGGGTGTGACAGGTGGAAGTGACAAAGGGCTGAAGATGATGGAATCTGACAGGAGAGGACAGTGGAGCAGGGAATAAAGGGAGGGAGGTGGGGAGGGGAACCGGTGGGAGGAGCGTGTGGGTGATGGGCAGATGGAGCAGTGTTGACAGGCTGGAGTATGGAGCGGCTATTTCCACCTGTGGGAGAATCGAAAACTAAGGTCACTGTTTAAAACTAAACTGGTGCTCATTTACAACAGTGGTAAGATGAATGAGGTTTCAGAGTCTTTGAAACCTGCTTCCACTGCCCATTGAGGAAGACGTCTGAATATTCTTAAGCAACAATCTGCTGGAGGAACTCAGCGGGTCAAGCAGCATCTGAGGGAGGAAAGGAATTGTTGACATTTCCGATCGAAACCCTGCATCAGGACTGTTTTCGGCCCAAAACGTTGACAATTGGAAGATTGAATTTGAAGGCAGAATACAAGGTTAATGGCAGGATTCTTAGTAGTGTGGAGGAACAGAGGGATCTTGGGGTCCAAGTCAATAGATTCCTCAAAGTTGCTGAGCAAGTTGATAGGGTAGTTAAGAAGGCATATCGTGTACTGGCATTCATTAGTTGAGAGATTGAGTTCAAGAGCCACGAAGTAATGTTGCAGCTCTATAAAACTCTGGTTAGACCACACTAAGAGTATTGTGTTCAGTTCCAGATGCCTCATTATGGGAAGGATGTGAAAACTTTAGAGAGGGTGCAGAGGAGATTTACCAAGATGCTGCCTCGATTAGAGAACATGTCTTATGAAGATAGGTTGAACGAGCTAGGGCTTTTCTGTTTGGAGTGACGGAGGATGAGAGGTGACTTGATAGAGATGTATGAGGTTATGAGGGGTATAGATAGAGTGGACAGCCAGCACCTTTACCCCAGGGCGGCAAAGGCCAATATCAGAGGACATCTGTTTAAGGTGAGTGGAGGGAAGTTTAGGGGAGATGTCAGAGGTAGGTTTTTTTTTAAACACAGAGAGTGGTGGGTGCCTGGAATGCACTGCCGGGGGTGGTGGTAGAGGCTGATACAATAGGGACTTTTAAAGGACTCTTAGATAGGCACATGGATGCAAGAATGGCTGTGTAGGAGGAAAGGGTTAGATTGATCACAGTACTGTGCCGTACTGTTCTATCTTCTATGTAATTCCTCCCCCCTACAGATGCTGCTTGACCCGCTGAGTTCCTCCAGCAGATTGTGTGTTGCTCCAGGTTTCAGCACCTGCAGTCTCTTCTGTCTCCTGCATATCTTTAAGACGAGAATTTGATAGACTCTTGATAAGCAAGGGCGTGAAAGGTGACCAGGGTAGGCAGGAATGCAAAACTGAGGTTCAGTTCAGCCATGAGCTTATTGAATGCTGGAACAGACTCCAGGGGATGAGTGGCCTCCTCCTAACTTCTATGGAGAAAAGTTGGCACAGGCACATTGACTTCTGCGCTGTATGAATCCACAGGGAATGTTTCCATGCACTTGTTGGTTTAGAAGGAATTTATTTTTGATTACCACCATGCACTTGTTCTCCCTCAGTTTGGTATATTGGATCGAGATGTGTGTATTTTGAGGAGCAATGGGTGATGACTACAGAATCAAATCTCAGGGATTCCTGTGGGCTCAGCTGCCCGAGGAAGTCACTCAGATGTGGGCTGTGTAACCAGTCGGTAAGAGAGGCTGATGGCACACTGAAACTGACCTTAGATGCCACAAGTGGAGGAAGGGGTTGGGAGGGTGAGAGGGAGGACTAACACAAGGACCAGCCAATGCATCATCTTCCAGTCTTGCTTGGCAGTTGGAGATGGAGGGGTGTTGGGGAGGCTCTTGTTATAATGCAAACCTTGCAATAGTCCAATTTCCTCTGTACAAGCCATATCAGGGATCTTATGATAAACACGTCCATGTACTGAGAACCCTCTGTACCCTGGCAATGGTCACTATCTTCAGGAGAGAAACAGGAAAGGCACCCAAGAGTATAAACAAGACGGTTACTCAGACAGGATGAGCTGGAAGGATGGGAGATGGTGCATGAAGAGCAAAGACCCACATGGACCAGTTGGACTGAACAACCCATTGTTGCTCTACCAAGCCAAGGTTACATCGAGAAGGTTCGGTTACTCAGATACTATCTCTCAAGGCCCCCAGGAAGCCATTCAAAAATAAAAATCCTCTAGCAACACTGTGAGCAGAAACAGAAAGAGCACTAATAATTAAGAGAGAAATAGTCAGTAAATAACAGCTCAGCTGTCAAAACTAAACTGAATCCTTGCCCCGAAATGGCTCAATATTAACAGGGAGCAGCTTCTGACCTAACACACCCTCTGTCTTGTGAGGTCCCATCTTCAGTAAGCTAACAGGTGTGCACCTGCTCATTTGCTACATCTTGCCCCATTGCACAGTGAAAATTGAAAGGTGAGGTGGTCTAAGGGTGGGCAATGAATTTCCACCAAAGGCACCAGTTAAAAAAGGATTGGGCGGCAAAATTCCTCAGTGGACCCTGTCCATTTCAAAGCCATTTTTTTTCCCTAAGTTGTGTTTATTCAACTGGGGTTTAAATATTGCTCAACTCCACCATCAAGTCTCATGAAAAGCTTAACACCGATCACTGGATTGTTTATGCGGAAACTTTAGCCCACATTTCCATCAGGAACGGGATTACAGCAGAGGCTAGAGCTGTGAAGTTTTGCAGTTTCCATGGGGTAAGAAATAAATGCAGCCAGCAATCAGTTATCCTGTCTCTCTACCACGTGCGAAACACCTCGTCTTCCGCTCTCATCGTCTCCCTTTGGGAAGCCCACAACTTTCCCATCTTGCAGAACCTTACGTGACAGCCCCTTGCAGCTCGCCTCACAGTTCTGTGATGGTGGGAGGCAGGTCAGAAAACTCTGGTTCAGGTAGTTTGCTGCAAGTAAATACTCAGCTAAAAGGCACAAGCCCTCTTTTGTGAGAGACGCTAATTTTGTTGCTTACAGCGGTGCAGTGAAGTTTAAGAGTCTCAGTAGATAAGCTCTAAAGCAACTGGTTGCCTTTCTTTGGGCTTCTTTGGGCAGTGCAGTTCCCAGCTCGCTGCAACAACGCATCATCCTGCACACACACACCTTGGGTTAAGCCAGCTCTCTTCAAATTATCAGCACAAAGACCAGGCAGCATGGGACAGACCCACACGTTGTATTCACTCCCAAAGGCTTTGGTTCCTTCGCTCATGAGCTTGTGACCGGACTATCGACACCAGCAGAGTCCAGTGGGAGGGCAGGATCTCCAGTGCTCGCATCGCGGGTACCCAGGACGTGGGTGACCGGCACCTTGCCCACCCCCTCGCTGAGGTCACCCGAGGCTTTCAGTGGGTGGTGCCGCTGAATGTGTTTGACCACCTGGAACTTCTGCTTGGCCTTGTAGCTGCAGTGCCGGCAGAAGAAGGGGTGCTCGTTGGTGTGGGTTAGGTAGTGGTGGCGCAGGCCAGCCTGCCAGCGGAAGCCCCGGTGGCAGACGCTGCACACGTAGGGCTTCTCCTCACTGTGCTTCTTCAGGTGGGTCTTCAGGAGGAAGCGGGTCTTGAAGCCTTTGCCGCATTGCTCGCAGATGAAGCTGCGCGCCTCCTTGTGCCGCGTCTCCTTGTGGGTCCGCAGCGCGTCGGCACGGTTTGTGCAGTAATCGCACTGGTCACACTGGTAGGGCTTGGCGCCTATGGACAGCAACGCCATGGTTAACAGAGCACACCGACCCAACACCACGTTATCACTCACTGTGCTATTTAGAGTCATATCGAGATACAGCACGGAAACCGACCCTACTGTTCACTGTGGAAGTCTTACCCTGGTATGACTTCCCCAAATAAAGTCCCAACCTCTCCCTGTAACTGTCCCTCGAGTCCTTGCAACGTTCTCGCAAATCTTCCTTGTATTCGTTTCAGCTTAATAACGTCTTTCCTATAACAGGGTAACCAAAACTGTACGCAATATTCCAGCTGCAGCCTCACCAACACCTTGCACAACTGCAACACAACGTCCCAACTCATACACTCAATGCCCTGACTGAAGGCCAGCATGACAAACACCTTCTTCACCACCCTGTCTACCTGTGACGTCACTTTCAAGGAACCATGTACTTTTACTCCTAGGTCCCTCTGTTCCACAACACACCCTAGGGCCCCAATGTTCACTGTGAAAGACCTACCCTGGTTTGACTTCACAAAATGCATCACCTCGCACTTATCTGGATTGAAAGCCGCTTGCCAAACCTCAGCCCACTTACTTAGCTGATTAAGATCCCCCTTGTCTTGAAGATGGGTCCTGACCCGAAACATTGACCTCCTGCTTTTCTCCACGGATGCTGGCTGGCCTGCTGAGTTCCTCCAGCATCATCGTGTTTTTCATCCAGATTCCAGCGTCTGCCGTTTCCCCTGTATTACCCCTTTATGTTAACTTTCTTTACTGTCTACAACACCTATTCTAGTATCATCACTCATCCTCACTGGGCTAGTTAGTGTCATAGAGAGATAGAGCACTGAAACAGGCTCTTCAGCCCATTGAGTCCGTGCTGACAATCAACCATCTATTTAACCTAATCCTATATTAATTCCATTTTTTTAAAAAACTCTCCCATATTCCCATTAACTCCTCACAGATTCTACCACTCACCTACAACTAGGGACAATTTACATTGACCAATTTTCCTACTGACCCGCATGTCTTTGGGACGTGGGAGGAAACCGGAGCGCCCGGGGGAAACCCACAGGGAGAACTTGCAAACTCCGCACAGACAGCGCCCAAGGTCGGGACTGAACCTGGGTCTCTGGCACTGCGAGGTAGCAGCTCTACCAGCTGCACACTGCATCCACACACATTTAAGTACAGGCACTGACCTAGTTAACAAAGCCAACAATATTAATTGGAGACCCTAACTGTACCCTTGCACACAAGATATAGTAGAAAAGTGGTTATATCACTGGACGACTATCCTGGAGGTCTGGACTAATAATCTGGAGACAAGAGTTCAAATCTTACCACAGCAATTGGGGAATTTAAATTCCATTACCATTCCCTTGTAGTGGAACCCATCTGGTTCACTCATCTTCGCCAGAGAAGGAAATCTGCTGTTCTCACTGTGTGTGGCTTATGTGGAACTCCAGACCCACCAACATGGTTGTCTCACAAATGCTTCCTCTGTTCTGGGCAACCAGGGGTTAACAATAACCGTCAGCAGTGCCAGCACTGTCCACAGCCCATGAACGAAAGGCGACTTCTGCACATGCTGCAGTCTTTCTAACGGGTTACCTTCAGAGGGGTGATCCCAACTATGCAGCATCATACTGTTAACCAGACACTCTAACCAAGGTCAAAAATGTTGGCCAGACACCCTTAATAGATAACTAGCACATCTATACAATTAACCAGAGGAAGGTGTAGGCAATGACAATTTCCAGGCAAATGGGCCCCCAGGTCAGCATGGACGAGTTGGGCCAGATGGCCTGTTTCCGTGACATATTACTCTAGGACTCTAAATAACCATTTTGACCATACCAACAGGATTAACTAAACTAACAAAAACAGATGCCCCAGCCATGCACTCAATTAAGGGCATAAACCCTGACAATAGGCATCTACACATAATAATCTGGTGATTTATAAACTTGCATATGACTGGGTGCATTAACACAGCAGAAACTGCAGGCCCTGTTTATCATTCAAAGAGACAACACTGGACGGGCTGGTTTGCTTGTCCACGTGAGTTTTCAATGCACGGATTGGATTGATCCACTCTACCTCATAGACAACTGAAGTGTAGTGGGGACGGTGTTTATCTACAAGGAGATCACTGGTAGAAGTAATAAGCTCCTGCCCATGGAGGAAGCCAGTTACCTGGCCTTGTGTTCACTCTGTTAGCCTGCTGTACTACCCGGAGATGCCGAGTGCTCTGGCTGTTCCTCACCTGTATGCTTGGTCATGTGGTACTTGAGCTGGTTAATCCACTTGCACTTGTAGCCACAGTCCGGACACAGATACTTCCTCTCCTCCTGGTGAATTCGCATGTGGTACTGAAAGGCAGAGTTTAGAACATAGAACATTACAGCACAGTACAGGCCCTTTGGCCCACAATGTTGTACCGACATTTTATCCCACTCTAAGATCTATCTAACCCTTAGCTCCCACATAGCCCTCCATTTCTCTATCATTCATGTGGGTATCTAAGAGTCTTTTAAATGTCCAATGTATCTGTCCCCACAACCTCTGCTGGCAGTGCGGTCCACACACCCGCCACTCTCTGAGTAAAAAAATCACCCCTGACATCCCCCTTATACCTTCCTCCAATCACCTTAAAATTATGTCCCCTCGTGTTAGCCATTGTCGCTCTGGGAAAAAGTCTCTGACTGTCCACTCGATCTATGCCTCTTATCATCTTGTACACCTCTATCAAGTCACCTCTCATCCTCCTTCTCTCCAAAGAGAAAAGCCCTAGTTCACTCAACCTATCCTCATAGGACATGCTCTCCAATCCAGGCAACATCGTGGTAAATCTCCTTTGCACCCTCTCTAAAGCTTCTACACCCTTCCTATAATGAAGTAACCAGACCTGAACACAATACTCCAAGTGTGGTCTGACCAGAGTTCTATAGAGCTGCAACATCACCTCGCGGCTCTTGAACTCAGTACCCTGACTAATGAAGGCCAACACACAATACACCTTCTTAACAACCCTATTGATCTGCGCGGCAACCTTGAGAGATCTATGGACGTGGACCCCAAGATCCTTCTGTTCCTCCACACTGCTAAGAGTCCAGCCATTAACCTTGTATTCTGCCTTCAAATTCGATCTCTCAAAGTGTATCACTTCACACTTATCCGGGTTGAACTCCATCTGCCAGTTCTCAGCCCAGCTCTGCATTCTATCAATATCCTGTTGTAATCTACAGCAACCTTCTACACTATCCACAACACCACCAACCTCTGTATCATCAGCAAACTTACTAACCCACACTTCCACATCCTCATCCAAATCATTTATAAAAATCATAAATAGCAGGGGTCCCAGAACAGATCCCTGCAGAACACCACTGGTCACCGACCTCCAGGCAGAATACGCTCCATCTATCACCACCTGCTGCCTCAGCCTTCCATGAGGAACCTTAACAAATGCCTTACTAAAATCCATGTACACCACATCCACTGCTCTACCCTCATCGATGTGCTTTGTCACATCCTCAAAGAATTCAATCAGGCTCGTGAGGCTCGACCTGCCCCTCACAAAGCCATGCTGACTGTTCCTAATCAGCCTATGCTCCTCCAAATGCCCAAAAATCTTATCTTGAAGGATCTTCTCCAGTAATTTGCCCACCACTGAAGTAAGACTCACTGGTCTGTAATTCCCAGGGTTATCCCTCCTCCTTTTCTTAAACAAACGAACATTTGCCACCCTCCAATCATCCGGCACTACTACTGTAGCAGGTGAGGATGCAAAAATTGCCGCCAAAAGGCGCAGCAGTCTCTTCCCTCGCTTCCCATAATAACCTTGGATATATCAGTTTAGTTAATGGGCAGCACCAACATCCTTCCAAACTAGCCACCAATCCTTCTGCAGGAATGCCAGTGGTTTAATCGGTGGGAGCTTGCATGAAACCCTTGAATTGAGTGATAGATTGCGTCTATGGATTAACATTGGGGCACAGTACTGAGGAACATTGGGGTACAGTACTGAGGAACATTGGGGTACAGTACTGAGGAACAGGCCTGTCACCATATGAACATTGGGGCACAGTGATGGTGGACACAGATCTGTCTCTGTGTAGCACTTGGGGTACTGTTCTCTATATGACACTAGGATACTGTACTGGTGGGAACACCCAAGCATGCAATCAGTCTGAGACCTAGACAACATTCAGGCATGGGCAGGTAAGCAACAGGTTACAGACATGTCACCAAAATGCAATGCAATGATCTCCTGCAACAAAAAAGAATCTAACTTCATAACCTTGATGTTCAATAGCATTACCACTGGCAAATCCCTCCAATGAAGTACTGAGAGACGCCTGTAGGCTCCCCAGGCTAGGTCTTTACTCCTTGGAACGTAGCAGAATGAGGGGCAGCATTATATGTGTTTCAAATTATGAGGGGCATAGATAAGGTGGACGGTAACAGTCTTTTCCCCAGGGTAGGGAGGTCCAAAACTAGGGGGCATAGGTTTAGGGTGAGAGGGGAAAGATTTAAAAGGGACCTGAGGGGCAACTTTTTCCACATAGAGGGTGGTGAATGTATGGAATTAGCTGCCAGAGGAAGTGGTGTTGTTAAACACTCTGCCTTGTGTGGTGTACCAAAGATCCAAAGGCCAGTAACAGGCAGGTACAATAATATCATTTAAGAAGCATTTGGATAGGTACATTCAGGGGCAGGGCTTGGAGGGATATGGGCCGAACGTAGGAATTTGGGACTAGCTGGGTGGGCACCATGGTCATCATGGACTGGTTGGGCTGAACAGCCTGTATCCGTGCTCTATTGCTCTATGACTCTGCACAATTGGAGATGCCTAGGTTCAAAGGTGAGGTTAAACGTTCTGCCCTTTCTGGTGGACTTAAAAGATCCAAAGGCCAGTAAGAGGAGGCGAAGGGACCAAAAACTGCCGAGCCAGCCTTTGCAACATTACTATTGGTGAGAGGTTGTTGCACACAGGTTGGCTGTGTTGACTATAATACAACAGCAAACTTATTTATTCCTTTACAATACAGGGACAGATAAAGATGCTGGTAAAGATAGCATTTTCTGCTATTCAAAAACATTAATCATCTCTAATGAATTACTTTAAAAAGCAGCCACTGGTTTTATCTCAACAGATGCAGCTAGTTGCTTTGCACACAGGTAAATCATTCCATTTGAGATCAAGTTTGCCTGCATCTCTTGTGTTTCAACATCAGTGTTTGAAGCCCAGCCTGTGCAATGCTTTGAGATTGGAGGGCTGCGACTAGTGGTGTCCCACAAGGATCGGTTCTGGGACCTCTGCTTTTCGTGATTTTTATTAATGACTTGGATGAGGGGGTAGAAGGGTGGGTTGGCAAGTTTGTAGACGACACAAAAGGTTGGTGGTGTTGTGGACAGTGTGGAGGATTGTTGAAGATTGCAGAGGGACATTGATAGGATGCAGAGCTGGCCTGAGAAATGGCAGATGGAATTCAATCCGGAGAAGTGTGAGGTGGTACACTTTGGAAGGACAAACTCCAAGGCAGAGTACAAAGTTAATGGCAGGATTCTGGGGAGTGTGGAAGAGCAGAGGGATCTGGGGGTCCATATCCACAGATCCCTGAAAGTTGCCTCACAGGTGGATAGGGTAGTTAAGAAAGCTTATGGGGTGTTAGCTTTCATAAATCGAAGGATCGAGTTTAAGAGCCGCGAGGTAATGATGCAGCTCTGCAAAACTCTGGTTAGACCACACTTAGAGTACTGTGCCCAGTTTTGGTCGCCTCATTATAGGAAGGATGTGGAAGCGTTGGAAAGGGTGCAGAGGAGATTTACCAGGATGCTGTCTGGTTTAGAGACCATGAATTATGAGGAGGGACTAAGGGAGCTAGGGCTTTACTCTTTGGAAAGGAGGAGGATGAGAGGAGGCATTATAGAGGTGTACAAAATATTGAGAAAAATAGATAGAATGGACAGCCAGCGCCTCTTTCCCAGGGCACCAATGCTCAATAACAAGAGAGCATGGCTTTAAAGTAATGGACGGGAAGTTCAAGGGAGATGTCAGAGGAATGTTTTTTACCCAGAGAGTGGTTGGGGCAGGGAATGTGCTGCCTGGGGTGGTGGTGGAGGCAGGTACATTGGTCAAATTCAAGACATTACTAGATAAGCATATGGAGGAATTTAAAATAGAGTGATATGTGGGAGGAAGTGGTTAGATAGTCTTAGGCAAGGTTTAATGGTCAGCACAACATTGTGGGCTGAAGGGCCTGTATTGTGCTGTACTGTTCTATGTTCTATGAGATACTCTGAGTTTGTGAAAGGTGTTACATAAACACAAGACTTTTTCTTTGCGAACTATATTCTCCCTTGGCACAGTTCTAAGGTTTGCTGTACAGTGCAAAATGGACTAGGCTTTCCCTACAATCTGATAGCTTAATTGTCTCTACACTAGATGAATCAAGCAGCCACCTTTGGCACCACATTATGGAGCTTAGTTCCTAGTTTAGTATTGTGCATTGAGCAATTATTGACAGGAGGAAGTTAATAATTGTCAGGTCACTATCAGTTTCAAATGGTCAAATGAGATAATGGAGTTATAAGTGAGTCATCAAATTTGAAGGACAAGCAGATAATTAACAGACCGGAGGCCCAGGAAATGGTCAAACTGAGCACTTTTACTGCCAGGATATTCAGATGGATTGCACAGGCAGTAGCCTGCTGGTTTGTGGAGAACTGCTGGCTGCCTGCAGTGTGTATCAGCAGGCTCCAGATCTCTGCACCTGCATGCTGCAAGGAAGTACAGAGCACACTGGAGGTGAGGGTTGAGCACATGTGGCCTCTCACACCACCTCTGGACCTGCCGAGTGAAGGTCCACATGCACTTCACACCCGGCCCCTCAGCTGTACACCAGCTACAGCTAGCGCATCCAGTGTGACCTCAGGCTCAACTTCTATAAGACTATTGAATGGTTGGATTTTTGATGGATTTTTGACCTCACAATCTAGCTTGTTATGACCTTGCACCTTATTGTCTGCCTGCACTGCACTTTCTCTGTAGCTGTGACACTTTATTCTGCATTTTGTCATTGTTTTACCCTGTACTACCTCAATGCACTGTGTAATGAAATGATCTGTATGAACAGTATGCAAGACAAGCTTTTCACAGTACCTCAGTACGTGTGACAATAATAAACCAATACCTCACCCATTTTTAATTACTTTCCATAATGTAAAATTTAAATTTACAAAAAATGTATTTATTATTAATAATTTTAAATTAGTTGACCATTTCTAGCTTTTGACATTCAAAGGCACTTGAAGGCAGGGGAAATGCCATTGAGGGAGTGTGTGGATGCCTCAGTGTTGTACCAGTGTCCCGGTCTTTGCTGGCTGCCTGCACCGACTTGCAGAAGAGCTGCAGTAGTGATGCCAGGAGAACATTAGGGGCCGTGCTGCCACTGAAGGGCAGTGAAACCATGGGGCCAGCACTGGCTGTTCGGGCTGGGTTCAGCAACATAGAACCATAGAACCCTACAGCACAGAAAACAGGCCATTCGGCCCTTCTAGTCTGTGCCAAAACTTTATTCCGCTGGTCCCATTTACCTGCACCCGGTCCATAACCCTCCAGACCTCTCCCGTCCATGTATCTATCCAATTTATTCTTAAAACTTATTCTTAAAATTTATTCTTAAAAGAGTGAGCCCACATTTACTACGTCAGATGGCAGCTCGTTCCACACTCCTACCACTCTCTGAGTGAAGAAGTTCCCTCTAATGTTCCCCCTAAACCTTTCCCCTTTCACCCAAAAGCCATATCCTCTCGTACTTATCTCTCTTAATCTAGGTGGAAAGAGCCTTCTCACATTAAACTCTCTCTATGCCCCTCATAATTTTGTAAACCTCTATCAAATCTCCCCTCATTCTTCTACGCTCCAAGGAATAAAGTCCTAACCGATTCAATCTTTCCCTGTAACTCAACTCCTGAAGACTCAGCAACATTCTAGTAAATCTCTTCTGTACTTTTTCAATCTTACTGATATCCTTCCTATAGTTAGGTGATCAGAACTGCACACAATACCCCAAATTTGGCCTCACCAATGACTTAGACAACCTCACCAAAACATCCAAACTCCTATACTCAGTACTTTGATTTATGAATGCCAGGATGCCAAAAGCCTTTTTTACAACCCTGTCAACCTGTGACGCCACTTTCAGGGAATTATGTATCTGAGCTCCCAGATCCCTTTGTTCCTCCGCACTCCTCAGTGTTGGCCAAGTACATCTGGCCAATTACGGCAAAGCAGCAGTGTGAAGTCAGCTTTGCGCTGCATGTAACCCATATATTTAAAGCCAAGGAATAAATTCCTAGCCGGCCCAACCTCTCCCTATAACTCAGGCCCTCATGTCCTGGCAACATTTTCGTCAATTTCTTTGTGCTCTTTCCCACTTAATGACGTCTTTCCTATAAGAGGGGAACCAAAACTGTACACAGTACTCCAGGTGCGGCCTCACCAACATAGTGTACAACTGCAACATAACGTCCCAATAACGTCTCAATGCCCTGACTGATGAAGGCCAGTGCGCCAGACGCCTTCTTTAGGACCCTACTTGTGACGCTACTTCAGGGAACCATGTACTTGTACTCCTAGGTCCCTCTGTTCCAGAACCCTCTCAGGTGCCCTGCCATTCACTGTGAAAGCCCTACCCTGGTTTGACTTCCTAAAATGCAACACCTCGCACTTATGTGAATTGAACGCCATTTGCCAATCCTCGGACCACTTACTCAGATGGAACATAGAACAGAACAGGCCCTTCGGCCCACAATGTTGTGCTGACATAGCTAATCCCACCTACAGAATGCCCATATCCCTCTATTTTCCTCTCATTCATGTGCCCATCCAAGCCCTTCTTGAAAGCCCCCAATGAGTTTGCCTCCACCACCCTATCAGGCAACGCATTCCAGGCATCCACCATTCTCTCAGTAAAAAATGTACCTCTCACATCTGTTCTGAACCTACCCCCCCTCACCTTAAATGCATGCCCTCTGGTGTTGGATCGCTCAATAATGGGAAAAAGATATTGCTTGTCCACCCTATCTACGCCCCAGGTCATCCCTCAGCCTCCGACGCTTCAAAGAGCCCAAGTTTGTCCAGCCTCTCCTGATAGCACATGCCCTCTAATCCAAGCAGCATCCTGGTAAACCTCCTCTGCACCCTCTCTAAAGTCTCAACATCCTTCCTATAGTGAGGTGACCAGAATTGCATGCAAAACTCTAAATGCGGCCTAACCAGAGTCCTATAGAGATGCATCATAATTTTTTGACTCCTATACCCAATACCTCAAGATCAAGATCCCCCTGTAAATTTTGATAACCTTCTTCACTGTTCTACAACACCATCTGTTTTAGTGTTGTCTGGAAACTTAAGTCAGTGTGAGCTCAACTTCAGTGCGAGCTCAATTTCGGCGCGAGCTCAGCTTCGGCGCGAGCTCAGCTTCAGTGTGAACAAGTTTAACTTAAAAGTTAAACTTGCAAGTGAGCGCGTGCGCCCTGGACCTGCTCACCTTTAAGCGTGACGGGTCAGCACAGGCGTAACTGCAGAGGTGGCACTTGTAGGGCTTCTCGCCAGTGTGGATGCGGATGTGCCAGGTGATCTTCTGCCGGTTTTTGGTGGTGTACTCACAGTCGGTGCACTTGTACAGCCGCGTGCCCCCGTGGCCCTTCATGTGGTAGTCGAACACCATCTGGTGGCGGCAGGCGAAGCTGCAGAAGGGGCAGCGGAAGGGCTTGCCCGCAGCCGCCCCCTCCTCTTCCTCCCCTCCCTCGTCCTCCTCCTCGTGGCTGTCGAGCAGGTGCTGAATCAGCTGCTGCCGCTCGCGGGTGGCGAAGGGGCAGTGGGGGCAGTGGTGGCTGAAGTGGACCTTCCTGTGCTCCTCCAGCTGCTCCCGGCCCTGGAAGCGCTCCTTGCAGGCGGGGCACTCCAGCTGCGGGTGCTGCCGCTGCACGTGGCTCTTGAGCGTGGACTGGCTGCGGCAGGCGAAGAGGCAGGAGGGGCAGCCGTGGCAGCCCCTCTCCTCGTGCCGGCGCAGGCAATGTTGCTTCAGGGCGCCCTCAGAGCTGAACTGGGCCTCGCAGTGGCCGCAGGCGGCGCTGGGCTTGCCAGCGTGGCAACTGCCCATGTGCCGGGTGATGTCATTCTGGTTGTAGCCACTGTAGTCGCACAGGGCGCAGAAGTGGGTGGGGCGCTTCTCGTGCACCCGCAGCTTGTGGATGCGCAGCTTGGAGCCGGTGCCAAAGGTCTGCTGGCAGAGGTCACAGGCCAGCCGGCCCAGCCCAGTATGCAGAGACTCGTGGGCGTCCAGCCGGTAGCGGCGGGTGGTGCCGAAGTCACAGTAGCTGCACTTGTAGGGCTTGATGCCGTCGTGTTTGATGGCGACGTGCTGCTGCAGGCAGCGCGGCTGCTTGCAGGTGAAGGGGCAGAGCCGGCAGCTGAGACGGGGCCGTTTGCGGCAGCTCTTCCTGCCGTGCAGCCGGGCATGGTGCTGGAGGGCCGCCGGCGACTTGCAGACGAACGAGCAGAGGCCGCACTGGAGCTCACCGGGCTTCAGGCAGCCCTTCCTCCGGTGGGTGTCCATGGCGCGCTCCTGGTAACAGCTGAAGGGGCAGGAGGGGCAGGAGAAGCGGCGGCGCTTGGTGCCGCAATCCGCCCCGGATTCAGCGCTCTCCTCCGCCGTCTCCGCGCTCCCTGAGCCCCCCTCGTCTTCGCTGGAGGACCCCTTGCTTGCCTCGCTCTGCTCCGAGGGGGACTCCTGCTCCTCGGTGTGCTTGATGGCCTGGTGGTTCCTCAGCGCCCTCTCCGAGCGGAAGAGCAGCTGGCAGAGGCCACAAGGCAGCTTGAGGGGAGAGGGGCAGCCGCTCGACACATGGCTGCCGATGTCCAGTTTGCTGGAGCAGACAAAAGGGCACGAGGCGCACGAGTACTGGCCCTGGGCAAACGTGAACTTCTCCGCCCCCAACTTCTGCTGGCCCTTCTCTGAGTCAGTCAAAGACTCGTCCTCTTGGGATGAAGGTAGAGTCTCCTCGTTAACCGGTGAAGCATCATCCGAGGCCTTCTCCGACACCTCCTCTTCCTCGCAAGCAGCTGGCTTTTCTTGCGAGGTGCTCCCTTCTTCTAGGACTTGGACAGGTTGTATGTCATCTTTGACTGGTGGCTCTTCAACGCCAGAAACCTCTGTGGTTTTATCTGGATCTAGGCCTGGCTCTTCCCTCTTGTGCTGGCCTGTCCTCTGGGATGACACTTGCACATCCTTTGCATCAGCAGCTGGCTCTCCCTCTCCATCTGGCTGGGCAGTGGGCAGTTTCACTGCAGCCTGGCGCATGTACAACTTGTGCTTCTTTATGATGATGGGGCACTTCTTTTGGATGTGAGTGTTGAGACCTCGCTGCTGCTTGAAGGTGGCCCCGCAGGCGGTGCACACCAGGGGCGTCTTCTTGCTCTGGCAGCCAGACTTTGTGTGAAGGACCATGGCCTTCTCCTTCCTGGTGATGTACGAACACCTCTCGCACTTGAACACCTGAGCGTCCGTCTGCACCACCAGCATCTGCACCCTTCCCTCCAAGACCAGGGCTTGGGCCTGCTGCTTGTCCTGCTTCCTCAGGGCCTTGATCTCGGACTCAGACCGGGAGAGCCGCGCTTCCTCCTGACTTTCTGGCCCAGGACTGCTGCCCCACCCCGAGGCTGCGACGTCATGGGGTTCGGGAGAGACTCGATCTCCATCTGCAGGTTGAGGCAGCTGGGGTTCAATCACACCTGCACAAGTCCCACCGGCCTCACCACAGGCGGGTGTATCACCGGTCTCCTGGCTGGGTTCTCCAGTCTTTTCCGAAAGCTCGTACACTGTGTTCTGATCTTCATCCATGAAGACGTCAATGCCATGTCCCACCTCCTCTTGGTTCCCTACGACGTGGTCCCCCTCTCCAACTTCCTCATCATCACAATGCTCTCCCACGTCAGCCTCATCATTGCCGATGTCCGTCTGTTCAACATCTGTGGCGTTAAGTCCAAAGTCTCTGTACATGGTACCGGTATCACACGGTGCCCAGCAATCCAGGGATGGCAACTGGGAGCTGGAAATCTGCTTTGCCATGTCCTCTGAGGGGGCATTAGGGAACCCCAGCTGAGCGTTGAAGACCTCCTCTAGCTGCGAACCATTTCCGCTCAAGTCCTTCGGAAACTCCCTCTCCATATCCTGGCCGCTTTCGGCACCAGCCTCCCCAGGCTCTGTGGTGCCAGCTGCGCTCACTTGTTCTGTGTTGGCAGAGTGTGCCAGGAGGTGCCCCAGGTGTATCGGTTCTGGTGGTGCAGCTCTGCCCTGTGGCACTTCACCAGCCCCAAAGGCAGGAGGTCCAAAGTTGGGCTGGTAGCCCTCCTCTAGTTCCTCCCCAGCCGCGGAACCCTTGCTTTGCCACACTTCGTTCCTCGAAGATGTTGCAGCCATTTCGGTCTTGGCCGAGCTTGAGAGAATTATGTTCGCGTCGCTGTACGCCAGCAGGTTCTGGGTCGAGTTCATAGCCATCTCCTCCTTGGCATAGTTCACCAGCCACTCCTTGTCGCCCGGCACGTAGCCATGGACCTTCCGCTTGTGGAAGAAGAGGCTGGTGTTGCTGAAAGTCTTGTAGGAGCAGAGGGCACAGCGGAATTCCTTGAGCTTGGTGTGCTTGCAGTTCTCATGGTTGAGCAGAGCCTGCTTGTACTGTGTCTGGTAACTGCAGTACTGGCACTGGTAGAGGGGCATTTGGTAGTCCTTTGAGTGCTTCATCTGCATGTGTTTCTGCAGCTCGTACTTGCGCTTGCATGCGAAACCGCACACCTCACAGATGAGTGACTTGCCCTGGTGCCGCAGTTTATGGCTGCTGAGCTGATCTGCACGGTGACAGCGGTACGAACACTGATTACAATGATACCTGCAGGAGAGAGAAGAGAGAGTATTAAGTGTGGCTCCGTACCATTCATTTCCAAAGCTGGGGTTGGAGATCAATGGCTGGTAAATTGTGTCTTCATCGGGGAACATCATCATCCAGTACCACACTTCCACAGGAAGCATCTGATCCAGCGGTATCGCGGCTCGGCACGGCAACTGCTCTGCCCGGGACCGCAAGAAGCTGCAGAGAGTTGTGGACACAGCCCAGCATATCACAGAAACCAGCCTCCCCTCCATGGACTCTGTCTACACTTCTCGCTGCCTCGGTAAAACAGCCAGCATAATCCCCACATTCTCTCTTCACCCCCTCTTCCATCGGGCAGAAGATTCAAAAGCCTGAAAGCACATACCACCAGGCTCAAGGACAGCTTCTATCCCGCTGTTATAAGACTATTGGTCGGTCCCCTAGTTTGATAAGATGGACTCTTGACCTCAGAATCTACCTTGTCATGGCCTTGCACCTTATTGTCTGCCTGCACCACACTTTCTCTGTAACTGTAACACTTTATTCTGCATTCTGTTATTGTTTTCCCTTGTACTACCTCAACGCACTGTTGTAATGGAATAATCTGTATGGATGGCATGCAAGACAAAGTTTTTCACTGTACCTCGGTACGTGTGACAATAATAAACCAATTTACCAATCATTTTCTATTGCAATGCTTCATGTTTTTCCTTACTTCATTAATACTCCATTCAATGGTTTTTCTGAATTTGCCTGTTTTCTGTTACTTCCCAATGAGCACATGTGTGCGATCTTTCTCGGAATTTCCTCCACAGATCACAAGCAGCATGCATCCCCTGGGAACCTGACTCTCCATTTAATCCACTGTGTCCCTGCTCTGGGAGTGTGTGATGTGACAGTCCAGAGGGAGCTTTATTCTGTATCTAGCCTGTACTGTCCCTGCCATGGGACTGTGGGACTGGAGGAGCATAGAGGGAGCTTTATGTCGTTTCTAATTTGAGTTGTCCCTGCTCTGGGAGTGTTCCATGGCAAAGTGTTTTACTTTTAGTCTGACCCGTGCTTTCAACACCTAAAGCATTAACATGTATTGGCTATTTGTTTAATGAGTTCATGCCTAATCTAACTCCATATATCTGCTTTCATCTATATCCTTTAAACATTTAATTAATAAAATACTGCCCGTCTAAGATTTAAAAAAACTATTAATGCAGCATCAACTGGCATTTACAGAAGATTGTTCTGAACTTCAACCAGCCTCTGCACATGGGAATCTTCACCAACCATTCCAAAAAGGTTTAAACTCTGTTCTTTAATCCAAAGCCCCAATCAGTAGAAAGAATCCCCCTTTCCACCCTATCGATTTCCCTCACCGTCTTGCAAACTTCATCAAACAATCCTCCCAGGGTAAAGGGAGTATAACATTTCTTATCATCCCTCAGAATTTAATCCTTCAACATCTGTGCGTGCAGCACTCCAAGGTTAATAAAGCCTAATGAAGGTGCAACTCCCAGAACTATACACAGCACTGTAGATTGTCTGAACATTGTTTTGTATCCCATGGTACTCCAGTCCTTTAGATATAGAGGCTTGCATTTTGTTAGCCATTTGGAACTTTCTCCTACTTGTTCACAACATTATAATGATCAAATCTCTTCAGAGAAACACTGTTTCTAGCTTTGTCATTTAGAAAGTACCCTGCTCCATCCTCGAGGACCAAAGTGGATGACCACTCATTTGCCCGTGATGCAATCCATTTGCCATGGATTTCCTCACAATTTACTCTGGTAATCATCTTTATAATTTATTATGCCTTTGTGAACTTGGATATCTGGCTCTCTCTCCCATCTGCCAAACACCTCACCCCAGACATTCTTTCTTCTCCCCCTCTCTCATCAGACAGAAGATACAAAGGCCTGAAAGCACGTACCACCAGGCTCAAGGACAGCTTCTATCCTGCCATTATAAGACTATTGAACGGTCCCCTAGTATGATAAGATGGACTTTTATGGCCTTGCACCTTATTGTCTGTCTGCACTGCACTTTCTCTGTAACTGTGACACTTTATTCTGCATTCTGTTATTGCTTTTCCCTTGTACTACCTCAATGCACTGTGTAATGAAATGACCTGTATGGATGGCATGCAAAACAGTTGAGGTTTTGGGTCGAGACCAGTTCAGGTCGAGACCCTTCATCTGGACTGAGAGTAGAGGGGAGATAGCCGGAATATTAAGGGGAGAGGTGAAGCAAGAGCTGGAAAGTGATAGGTGAATCCAGGTGAGGAGGGGTGATAGGCAGATGGAGGAGGGGAACCTATCCTTATAACTGAAGTCCTCCAGTCCCAGTGACATTCTCGTAAATCTTTTCTGCACCCTTTCCAACTTTAATGGCATCCTTCCTATAGCTGGGAGACCAGAACTGCGCACAATACTCCAAGTTTGGACTCATTAATGACTTGTACAGTTGCAACATGACATCCCAACTCTGAAATCAATGCCCCAATTGATGAAGGCAAGCGTGCCCTCGAGTGTTTGGTGGGACATGATAGAGGGAGCTCTATTCTCTACCTATCTTGTGCTGGCACTGCCCTGGGAATGTTTAACAGGGCAAAGAAGAGGGTGCTTTACCGTGCATCTTCTGTACATATCTAGGAATAGCAGACATCGCAAATAGAAAAGTGCTCCTCCTACTGCTGATACCCCTTGACACACACAAAATTCACACAAAGAGCGAGTGTTACCTCAGGTCCCCGGTATGTTTGCGCATGTGCACTGTAAGGTAGTGCTTCCACTTGGTAATGTAACCACACTCCGTACACATGTAATTCTTATCGTCAGAATGCGTGAGCATGTGCTTCGACAGGTAACCCATGTCCCTGCAGGTGAAATCGCAGAGTTCACATTTATGTGGCTTCTCGCCTAAAGGAGGGTTTAAAACCAACAGAACAAAAATAAGTATAATTAGACTCTAAAACTCCTCCATTTCCGTAAACATATAAAATCTTTGTTAGGCCATACTGAAGAGCTATCAAGCACAGTTTTATTCTCCAGGGCATTGCCAACTTCCAAGTGAGCTATTTGACCATGGCCCCTTCAGATGATGTAAAGATCTCATGGCATTATTTCACAGAGCACCAGGGCCTTTTCATCAATATTTACAAACCCACATGCGCTGGTCTTGAGCACAATGCTGTTTGTGGGAGCCTTCTCTGGCACTCAATGTGTCCTGCATTACAACTACAATCACAATGGAAAAGTAATTCCTTAGGTTTGAGCTCCCATGGGAAATACTAAGGTCATTATGGGTGCTCCAGAAATGCAAGTGTTTAGTTAAACCTCCCTCTCTGTTGTCCCATTAAACACCTGGGGCGGGTTAGAAAGGGAACTCTACACTGCTTCATTAAACACTACGGGCAGAAGATACAAAAGCCTGAAAGCACGTACCACCAGGCTCAAAGACAGCTTCTACCCCGCTGTTATAAGACTATTGAACACTCCCCTAGTACGATAAAATGGACTCTTGACCTGACAATCTACCTCGTTATGGCCTTGCACCTTATTGTCTGCCTGCACTGCACTTTCTCTGAAACTGTAACACTTTATTCTGCATTCTGTTATTGTTTTACCCTGTACTACCTCAATGCACTGTTGTAATGAAGTGATCTGTATGAATGATATGCAAGACAACATTTTCATCGTAGACCCAAATTCAACGATTCAGGAACAGCTTCTTCCTCTCCGCCATCAGATTTCTGAACGATCCATGAACCCAACCTCATTATTCCTTTTCTTTTTAAGCACTATTTATTTATTTTTGTAATTTATAGATTTTTATCACTGTACTGCTGCCACAAAACAATAAATTTCACATCATATGTCAGTGATAATAAACCTCATTTTGATTCTGAACCTCAGTACACATGACAATAATAAACCAATTTACCAGAATAAGAGCAGTAAGCTCCCGAATTTGCCCAATCCACCTGCCCCGAGACATTGCCCTGTGGAGAGCATCCCTTAATCTACTACCCCCCCCCATTCCTACTCTGCAGATGTCCCACTAATTTTCACCCACCTGTGTGCAGCAGAATATGCCTGTTGAGGACTCTCTTGTGCGCCGTGGCAAAGTCGCATTCACTGCACTTGTGGATCTTCTCGTTGGCGTGCATCTTGCCCACGTGGTCGTTGAACTCCACGGGGTTGAAGGTCTTGTAGGGGCAGAAGCTGCAGGCCAGCTCCTCACTGCCCGGGTGTCCCCTGCGCTTGTGCCGCCGGAATACATGCTTGTTGGAGCAGACGAAGTCGCACTGGTCGCAGTGGAAGGCATAATGGGTCCGGCGGTGTGCCTCCATGCCAGCCTCCGAGCCGAAAAGCGAGCCGCACGTCCGGTAGCGGCACTCCACCGCCCGGGCACCGTGCACCTCCTTGAGGTGGCGAACGAAGTCCTTGCGCTCCTCTGCCGTGTAGCTGCAGCCCCCTTCGAAGCAGTCCAGCGGACGCCGCTCCTCCTTGTGGCTCTTCATGTGCTCCTTCAGCGCGTTGCTGACGGTGAATTTCTCCTCGCATGCCGGGCAGGAGTAGACCTCAGAGTAGAAGTTGGTGGTGTTCTCGTGCATGCTGGCCATGTGGCGGTTCAGCGAGTTCTTCTCCACCGCGCTGTAGTCGCACAGAGGGCAGTGGTGGGTCTTCTCGCCCAGCTCCCTCATGAGGTGGACCTTCAGCTTGCCCTTGCTGGTGAAGAACTTCTGACAGTGAGGGCACTGGAGACTGGGGTCCGGGAAGTGGAGGTGAAGGTGCTCCACCAGATGAGTTCTCTTTTTGAAGCAGCGCTTGCATTCCGGGCAGATGTGGGTCTTGTACAGATGTTCCATTCCTTCTTGGACATCAACTAAGACACACAATTAAGAATAAAATGAAAGATGATCGATAAGTGCAATTCATATTGAGGCAGGTACAATAATGACATTTAAAAGAAATTTCTGACTGGTTGCATCACCGCCTGGTATGGAAGCTCCAATGCACAGGATCACAAGAGGCTGCAGAGGGTAGTAGACTCAGCCAGCTCCACCACGGCTACAACCTTCCCCACCATCGAGGACATCTTCAAGAGGCAGTGTTTCAAAACGGCTGTATCCATCACTAAGGACCCTCACCACCAGAGACATGCCCTCTTCTCGTTACTACCATCAGGGAGGAAGTACAGGAGCCTGAAGACCCACACTCAATGATTCAGGAACAGCATCTCCCCCTCCGCCATAAAATTTCTGAATGGTCCATGAACCCATGAATACTACTTTGTAACTCCTTTTGTTTTGTACTATTTATTTATTTTGTAATTTATAGTTAATTTTATGTCTTTGCACTGTACTGCTGATGCAAAACAACAAATTTCACGACATACATGTCAGTGATAATAAACCTGTTTTTGCTAAGCAGGCAAATGGGACTAGCTTAGGTGGGCATCTTGGTCGGCACGGACGAGTTGTTTTTGTGCTACGTCTATAAAACAGTCAAAATCATCATACACTCAGGAACACACAGACACACACCCTGATAAGTACGTGAACTGAGTTGACAGAGGGAAGGGCTCTGTCCTGTGAGACAGAATGTCCTGGGTTCCACTCCCGCTGCAGAGACACAAGCTGACACTCCCATTGCAAGTGTGCACTGCACTGACTGAGATGCCACTTTTTGGAGTCATTAAATTTCGCCTGCTTCCTCAGGCGGACATGATCGATCACATTCCCTGTGTTTTGCAGGGAAGTTTGCTCTAGTACCATGTTGAGGGTCAGCATTTCTCACTCAACTAATTTTCAAAATTCAATGGTTTATCTGGTTAATTGCCTCATAAGAACTAACAGAAGTAGATACCCAACCTAGAGACACAAGAGACTGCAGACACTGGAATCTGGAGCAATAAGCAAAATGCTGGAGAAACTCAGCGGGTCAGGCAGCATCTGTGGAGGGAAATGGACAGTCGATGTTTGGGTCAAGATCCATCATGTGGACTATCCAACCTCTCTAGTCTGCTTCACTATTCTTCAAGATGATGGCCAATCTTCTACCTCAGTACCATTTTCCTGTACTATCCCCCTATCCCAGCATTCCTTAATATCCAGAAATCTATCAATCTCTGCTCTGAATGAGCTTCCACAGCCCTCCAGGGTCTAGTATTCCAGAGATTCACCAGCCTCCAGTGAGGAAATTTCTCCTCATCTCTGTCCTCAATAGCCGATGCCTCGCTCTGTGACCCTTTGTTTCAGACTCTTCAGCCGGGCAAAATATCTTCCTTGCATCTTGCCTCTCAAACCCCGTGATTTTTCTATAAGATTTCTTCTCATTCTGCTAAACTCTAGAGAATACAGTCTACTCAAGCTCTCTCTGGCAGCACACCCACCATCCCTGGAACCAGTCCAGTGAATCTCCCTCACTGGTGTTTATCCTTTTTTAAGTAAGGAGACCAAAAATTTGAGGTGTATAAATACAGTTTTTATTCCAATACTTAAATCCTCTTGTAATAACGGCCAACATATCATTTGCCTTTTTAACTGCATGCTGCACCTGAGATATTAGCCTTGTGTACAAGGATGATGAGTTCCTTTGAACATCAACGTTTTCCAGGAACTCACCATTTAAAAATCTACTTTCCTATTTGTGTACAAGACTCTGGGATGTCTTTAGGATTTATCATCTTTCAGTCTCTTCAACTTCTCAGGACTTGTTATGGGGAGAGATTGGATAGGTTGGGCTTTCCCCCGAAGTGACAGAGGCTGAGAGGTGAGCTGATAGAAGTATATAAGATTATGGGAGGCAGAGATGGGGTAGATGGTCAAAATCTTCTCCTCATGGTAGGGGCATCAACAACAAGAGGGCATAGGTTTACGGCAAGGGAAATTCAGGGATAAGTTTTTTTTCCCCTTTCAGAGAGAGGTATGCATAGAACAATACAGCACTGGACAGGCCATTCAGCCCACAAAGTTGTGCTGGTCAATCTGGAATGCACTGCAAGAACAGGTGGTGGAATCAGTTTTAGAGGTTTAAGGGGTGTTGAGACAGATGCTCAACCAGGCAAGGCACAGAAGGATACGGCCCTATTGCAGGCAAATGGGGTTAGTGTAATCGGTCAAAAAGGTCAGCACAGACATAGTGGGCTGAAGGGCCTGTTTTTCTGCTGTAAGATTTATTCTGCTAATATTAATTTCTTTCTGTTCCTTGTACTAACTACACCCTTGGTCCTCTAATAATTCTGGCAAGTTTTCTGTGCCTTCTTCCTGAAGACAGGATGTGGAAGCCATAGAAAGGGTGCAGAGGAGATTTACAAGGATGTTGCCTGGATTGGGGAGCATGCCTTATGAAAACAGGTTGAGTGAACTCGGCCTTTTCTCCTTGGAGCAACGGAGGATGAGGGGGGACCTGATGGAGGTGTATAAGATGATGAGAGGCATTGATCGTGTGGATAGTCAGAGGCTTTTTCCCAGGGCTGAGATGGTTGTCATAAGAGGACACAGGTTTAAGGTGCTGGGGAGTAGGTACAGAGGAGATGTCAGGGGTAAGTTTTTTACTCAGAGAGTGGTGAGTGCGTGGAATGGGCTGCCAGCAACGGTGGTGGAGGCGGATACGATGGGGTCTTTTAAGAGACAGTTGGATAGGTACATGGACATGAGAAAAATAGAGGGCTGTGGGTAAGCCTAGTAATTTCTAAGGTAGGGACATGTTCGGCACAACTCTGTGGGCTGAAGGGCCTGTATTGTGCTGTAGGTTTTCTATGTTCTATGGTCTATGACACACAAAGTACTTGCTTAATTTCTCACCCCTACTTTTGGGATTGTTCTATACACCAATTACCTACTGCAATCAATATATTACAACCACGTCTACACTACGAGCATTCTGCAATGGATAATATGCACTTTGGGGGATACCGAGGACAGGAAAGATTCTGTGTAAATGGAATATCAGCTGTCCAGATGTATTTAACGTACCTTTGAAATGCCTCTGTCTTAAGGATTTTTTCCTTCTACTCCTATTGTCCTCTGAGACAGTCTCCGACACCAGGTTCTCCTCTTCACAAGCAGATAGTTTCCGTTTTCTGGTCCGTGTCTGTGCCACGACGCTGTCATTGTCCGGCCCCCGTCTCCTCTCATGTACATTGCTCTCTTCAGCAATACTACCGTTCTCATCTACAGGGAAACAAAGAGCACACGGAAAGTAAACAGTCTGATGTTGTGGGGAAATCACTTTACGTACAATGCGAGTTGGTGCAGTGATCCATGTGTGTCCTCACTGCCATACACTAATATTCGAAGTTTTAAAAATACTTTTTATCTTCAAGAACTGAGAACTTACACAAAGTCTACAAGACATTCAGTCCAAATAGTCTAGGCTGGCATTTACATCCCTCCCAAATGATCAACAGGATCTTCCAGTCCATTTTCCCTTGTGATTATCTGACATACATTTACAGGTCCTCCTCAGGTTATGAACACTCGATTTGCGTCCAGCCCCAATACATGAATGAGTGTCTGGGAGACCAGCAGTACGGATTTGCCAGCTGCTGCAGGGCTGTAGGCACCTGCTGCTTGTGGGGTTCACACCAATATCTGGAATGATTGCGTTAAATGCGCTGGTTTAACTACACGTTGCCCTTGGTTGGCCTGTGTTTTAATTTAAATATATTGCTGGGTGGCTCCATTTCTAACATCAACAGTTCGGGTTACAAACAGTTTTCAGGAATGGAACCCTGTCATAACCTGGGGAGGACTCACAATGCCTTTCTCATTCACCTCCACTACTCTCTGTTAATAGAACATAGAACTCTCCCTGTTGAAGCCAGTTCCAGTCAAAGTCAATTTTATTGTCATATCCACAAGTCCATGTGTGCACAGGTGCAATGAAGAACTTATTTTCAGCAGCATCACAGGCACATAGCATCAGATAAGCAGCATTCACAAGAAAAACATAAATTAAACATAAATTATACACAACTTTTACAAGAAAAAACACAACTAGAACAAACAAAAGCCCTTTATCGTGCAAAGTGATCATAGTGTTGCTAAACTGTAATGATTAGGGTTTTGCCGGTTGGTTCAAGAACCAAACGGTTGAAGGGAAGTCGCTGTTCCTGAACCTGGTGGTGTGGGGACTTCAGGCTTCTGTACCTCCTGCCCGTTGGGAGCTGCGAGAAGATGGCATGGCCCGGATGGTGGGGATCTTTGACGATGGATGTTGCCTTTTGAGGCAGCGCCTCCTGTAGATACCACCAATGGTAGGGAGGGATGTGCCCGTGATGTATTGGGCTGAGTCCTCTACTTTCCGCAGTTTTTTATGTTTCTGTGCATTTGAATTGCCATACCAGACCATGATGCAACCAGTCAGGATATTTTCAACAGTATCTCTGTAGAGGTTTGTTAGAGTGTTCGGTGACAAGCCAAACCTCCTTAACCCCCTAAGTAAAGATGCTGGCGCATTTTCCTTGTGATTGCATCCATATGCTGGGCCCAGGACAGGTCACCCAATATGTTAACACCCAGGAACTTAAAGCTGAGCTGCTGACTCTCTCCATTTCCTGTTGTTCCTGGATTCCCTATTGGATTGATCATGGAGTTATACAGCACAGAAAAGCCCCAACTGCCTACAGTGTTCAGGCTGCACGTTGTAGCTATCTGCACTAATCCCATTGACCCACACCAGGTCCATCAGCTGCTAATGCCTTCACGATTCAAGTAGTTGTCTAGACGCTTCTGAAATGTTGTGGGAGTGTCTGCCTTCACCATCTCTTCAGGCAGCAGGTTCTAGACTCCAACTGCCCTCTTGTGTGAGAAAATTCCCCCTTAGATCCCCTCTACACCTCCTACCCATTGTCGTAAACCTAAGCCCAGTGATCATCTTACGTACAATGACCCCTGATTTTGGTATCCCTCACAAGTGCAAATATCCCTAGGTTTACACTGGCAACCCCTTTCATAACATTAATGGCTTTCATCTGGTCAACCCACAACCTTCCATTTTTCAAAAGTCCAACTTGTTCAATCTTTTCCGATCATTGGTGATTACAATAAGCCATAAAATGTTCCCAAAATAGAAATTATAAAGATCTTTGAAAAACGTTCCTAAATGATGCTAGGAATTAATAGGATTGAACTGGGGAGCCCAGCTGTGGGAATCTTTTCTCTCAGCTCTTTTATCACTCTTGTGAAATTTTTTTGCTTTTCCTTCAATGCCCCGATATCTTATTCATTGTGCACAATTCATGTTATGTCAAGAGAGATCTAACCAGAGTTCAAAATACAACTTTATTTTGCATTCCATAGTTCCGGTAGCGTAGCGGTTAGCATAACACTTTGCAGTGCCCGTGACCTGGGTTCAATTTCCGCCACTGTCTGTAAGGAGTTTGTACATTCTCCCCATATCTGCGTGGGTTTCCTCCAGGTGCTCTGGTTTCCTCCCACATTCCAAAGACGTACGGGTTAGGAAGTTGTGGGCGTGCTATGTTGCCGCTGGAAGCGTGGTGACACTTGCAGGCTGCCCCGAGAACACTCTACGCAAAAGATGCATTTCACTGTGTGTTTCGATGTACATGTGACTAATAAAGAAATCTTATCTTCTTATCTTATTTCAGAAAAAAAAATTCACTTGATCAATTTTTGGTTTGTTAACCAGTGTAGTTTCATGTCCCATCCCCTTGTTCCTCTAATGAAACAGATTCTCAGTTAGAGTATTTTGAGCTGCCAGAGGAAGTGGTCGAGGCAGGCACAGTTGCAACATTCAAGAGGCATTTGGATAGGTACATGGAGGGGAGGGGCTTGGAGGGTTATGGGGCGAACACGGGCAACTGGGACTAACAGGGAGGACGCTGTGGTCGGCGTGGACCAGTTGGGCTGAAGGGCCTGTTTCCGTGCTGTATAACTCTGAACTTCATATAAACTTGGCACGATGGGTTGCAGCCTCCTGCCAGCGGTAGTGCTTCGGTCAGGAGGTCCATTTACAGCACATCAAGTAAGCCATAGGTTGCTGCTCACATTGCTTATGTTCTTTCACAGGCATTTCCCATTACAAACAGAACACTGTAATCAAAAACTGAGAGGAAGCGAATTTTTATTAAATAATTAAAACATGAGGTGATAGGTTAATACTTCTTTGGATGTCTACGGCATTGAGGATGACTTGCTTCCAGTTTGGTTTTGTGGGTAGACTCTTCCATAGGTGGGGCACGTGGCACCACATGGGGTCGTGGGTAGTTTGTGAAATGGTCTACTCCTTCTGGGACTTCCACAGGACCTCCGCATGCTCAAGGTTCTCAACACCATCCCAAATGCTCCTTGTGCACCTTGAGCAGTCATTGGCCAGGGATTGTTGCATTTCTTCAAGGAGGCTTTGAGGACAACCTTGATTCTTTTCTTCTTAGCAACCTTTTCCCATGACAGAGCTCGAAATAAAGTGCCTGCTTGAGCACCCTGGTGTTAGGTACATCAACATTGTGGCCCACTCAGTGCAGCGGATCAACTGTAACTAGACCTCAATACTGGGAATGTTAGCCTGGGAGAAGACACCAACATTGGTTCGTTTGTCCTTCCAGTGAATCTGGAGGAATTTGCAAAGACAGCATAGGCAGCATTTTATCCAGTGCCCTGAGATGCCTGCTGCAGATGGCCCAGGTCTCACTGCTGTCCAGTCAACCATGAGTTTCCTGCCAAGACCGAGGACTCAATCTTCAAATACAGGCAAACCCCACGGCAGTTTGGGTAATGGAAATTCGCCCTTAATGGAATTCACAAATTACTACCAAAAATCTGGGATACAGAACAAAAATACCTAGAGGTGCATGACATGATAGGTTCAAGCCAGCATGGTTTCATGAAGGGAAGATCCTGCCTGACCAACCTATTGGAGTTTTTTTTGAGGAAATCTCAAGTAGGATGGATAAGGGAGAGGCTGTGGATGTTGTGTATTTGGATTTTCAAAAGGCCTTTGACAAGGTGCTGCACAAGAGGCTGCTTAATAAGATGAAAGCCCGTGGAATTACAGGAAGTATATTAGAATGGGTGGAGCATTGGCTGATAGGCAGAAACCAAAGGGTGGGAATAAAGGGATCCTGTTCTGGTTGGCTGCCGGTTACCAGTGGTGGTCCGCAAGGGTCGGTGTTAGGGCCGCTTCTTTTTACACTGTATATCGATGATTTAGATTATGGAGTAAATGGTTTTGTAGCTAAGTTTGCAGATGACACCAAGATAAGTGGAGGAGTAGGGAGTATTGAAGAAATAGAAAGGTTGCAGAGAGACTTAGATAATTTAGCTTAGTCAAAGAAATGGCAGATAAGATTCAATGTTGAGAAATGTGCGGTTGTACACCTTGGAAGAAGAAATAAATGGGCAGATTATTATCTAGATGGGAAGAAAATTCCAAATACAGAAGTACAAAGGGACTTGGGGGTCTTCGTGCAAGATACCCTAAAGGTTAAACACCAGGTTGGATCGGCGGTAAGAATGCTATGTTGGCATTCATTTCAAGAGGTATAACGTATAGGATGTGTTGATGAGTAAGGATGTGTTGATGAGGCTCTATGGGGCACTGGTGAGACCTCATTTGGAATACTGTGTGGAGTTTTGGGCCCCCTACCTTAGGAAGGATGTACTGATGTTGGAGAGGGTTCAGAGAAAATTTACTAGGATGATTCCAGAAATGAAAGGGCTTACATACGACGAGCAATTGTCGGCTCTTGGACTGTACTCATTAGAGTACAGAAGAATGAGAGGGGACCTCATAGAAACATTTTGAATGTTGAAAGGACCGGACAGAGTAGATGTGGCTAAGTTGTTTCCCTTGGTGGGTGAGTCCAGGACAAGAGGGCACAATTAGAGGGAATTAGAGGGTACCCACTTAGAACAGAAATGAGAAGAAATTTCTTTAGCCAGAGAGTCGTAGATTTATGGAATTCATTGCCACATACAGCTGTGGAGGCCCGATCATTGGGGGTGTTTAAGGAGGAGATTGATAGGTATCTAATTAGTCAGGGTATCAAGGGATATGGGGAAAAGGCCAAGAATTGGGGCTAGATGGGAGAATAGTTTAGCTCATGGTGAGGTAGCGGAGCAGACTCGTTGGGCCAAATGGCCTAATTCTCTTCCTTTGTCTTGTGATCTTGTGAAAAATTCACTCTGATGGGAGTAATGTGAACAAAATAAATAAATAAACATTTCCCCCCCCCCCAACTCTTATTTCTTGACACACACACAGATAAGGCGGTTATGCATTACAGAAAGTCTCCTCCCTCTGTACCCTTTTCCTCAATGGACCAGGGGTCGAGCTGGGGTATTGAAGGCAGTGGTGAATTTCAGTTATAAAGTTATACAATTCATTTCATTAGTTCTAAAATGATAGACTGGTGGGTGATTCAGTAATGAGAGAACAAACATTTAGATAAGGGGAATTAAGATGTAGTAAAAATGCTTGGTGATTACAAAAGGCCATAAAACGTTCCCAAAGTAGAAATTATAAAGATCTTTGAATAACATTCTAAAATAACGTTAGGAATTAATAGGATTGAACTGGGAGCCCATTTATGGTAATAGTATGGCACTGGCAATGGGTTAAAGGTCTACTTGAGTGCTTCTACTTTCCAAAATAGTTATAAACAATGCATTTTATCACATTAAGTGATCACAACTATGCAGTATCATAGAGTCATAAAGCAATACAGCACGGATACAGGCCCTTCAGCCCAACCAGTCCTTGCCAACCACGGTGCCATCCAGCTAGTCCCAATTTCCTGTGTTCAGCCCATATCCCTCTAAACCACCATTTCCCCCCCAACCCCCCCATGTACCTATCCAAGTGTTTCTTAAATGTTACTGTTGTACCTGCGTCACCCACTTCCTCTGGTAGCTCGTTCCATGTACTCGCCACTTTCTGCATGAACAAGTTGCCCCTCAGGTTCCTTTTAAATCTTCCCCCTCTCACCCTAAACCTATGCCCCCTAGTTTTGGACTCCCCTACCCTGGGGTAAAGACTGTTACCGTCCACCTTATCTCTGCCTCTCAATTTTAAACACCTCTAAGGTCGCCCCTCAAAATTATTTTTAAATTGAATTACTTTTAAACTATAGTCACTATTATTCTAGAGGTAAATGCAGACTCTAATCATGCATCAACGCTTTTGTAGCAAGTATGTAACACGCGGTAACACTTCCACATATGACCAGGTTACTTATCCCTTCAAACTTGTTTCAACATTGAATGAGATCACAACCAATCTGTGAACTAACTTTAAAATATAGAACGTAGAACAGTAATGAACATTCACCCCTCAAATGTCGATCTTGATGCCAATTTATACTAAATGCCCTCCTCCTGTGTATCCATATCCCTCCATTCCCTTCATGTTCATGTGTCTATCTAAAAGCCTCAAGTTCTACCAAACTGCTGGTAATGTATTCCAGGCACCTACCAATCTCTGCATAAAAAATCCTGCCCCTCACATCACCTTTAAACTCTTCCCCCCACCCCCCAACCTTAAAAACATGTGCTCAGGTGTTTGACATTTCTACCCTGCTACCCTGGGGAACAGATTCTGACTGTCTACCCTATCTATGCCTCTCATAATTTTAAAATCCTCTGTCAGGTCTCCCCTCAGCCTCTGATGCTCTGCGGAGAACAACCCAAGTTTGTCCAACCTGTCCTTATAGCTCGTACCCTCTAATCCAGGCAGCATCCTGGTGAACCTCTTCTGCACCCTCTCCACAGTCTCCACATCCTTCCTATAATGGGGGTGACCAGAACTGCACACAATACTCCAAGTGCAGTCCGACTAAAGTTTCATACAGCTGCAGCATCACTACCTTACTCTTATACTCAACACCCCTACCAATGAAGGCAAGCATTCCATACGCCTTCTTTACCACTTTACCCACTTGCGAAGCCACTTTTAGTGAACTATGGACAAGGAACCCAAGATCCCTCTGTACCTCACTGCTATTTAGGGGCTGACCATTAACCGTATACTTTTTCCTTTCATTTGACCTCCTCACTTTACATCTCCTTTTCCCTTTATACTTTGATTAACAAAAATCCATCAATCTCAGATTTTAAATTAACAAATAACTTAGTAATTGTCAGTTGCAAAGAGTTCCAAATTTCTACTATCTTCTGTGTAGACACGTTTCCTAACTTCACTCCCACGCTTGGTTCTAATTTTCAATTGATGCATCTTAGCCCGAGGATCTCTCACCAGCTGCAATCAACCCAGTTCCCCTTCACATCTTCAATCAAAAATCACAATTTAATCTTCTACAACCCTAGTTTTTAATAATACATCTTTATAATGTACCCCTTGGAGTTCATGCATCAATTCTGATAAATTTACACTAAAATCCCTTCAAAGCCTATACAGAGGCTCTCCAGGTTACAGATAACCTGGTTTATGGAACCCTGACTTTACGCAAATTCTCCCATACATTCATAAAGCATCTTTCAAAATAGTAATAATAATGAAATGTGTCATGGTATTCATTAATGACTGGATACAGGTATATATTCCATTAGTTTAATGATGGGTAGAGTTAGGGTTAAAGAATTATAGCAAGTGTACATAAAGCAATATGGTATGGGTAGCTTTCCTCAGGAACGAACTCTTGTGTAACCTGGGGCCAGCCTATATACATTCCCAAAGACATGGTGCCCAAAATCTGTTGCAGAACTACTCTCCCCCACTCTCTACTGCTCCGTTATGCAGTCCTTTGGGTATTAAGGCAGCCTTCCACAGGTTTTTTTTAAAAGTTATATTCTGTACCTGTCAACTCCAAATAGAACATACATAACTACATATAGAACTCCAAATCACTTCGGATATCTGGTCTCACCATCGATTACTATTTAGAGTGCACTGATCTATCCTTTTTCGCTCTAAAGGGGATGACCTCACAATTGTCCACCTGTCGGTTTTGTCCAGCGGTAAGCAGTGTAGATAGGTAATGTTATTGCTTAATGCCCTATCTTTGCATCACTGGCAAACTTGAATTACAGATTTTCCATCTGTTCATCTAAGTTGCTTAATCTTGTGGTTATGGAATTATCCTCCTTTCACCCAAATGATCAAACCAAAAAATAAGATATCTTTATTAGTCACACGTACATCGAAACACACAGTGAAATACATCTTTCTGTAGAATATTCTAGGGACAGCCCGCAAGTGTTGCCACGCTTCCAGCACCAACATAGCATGCCCACAACTTCCTAACCCGTACGTCTTTGGAATGTGGGAGGAAACCGGAGCACCCGGAGGAAACCCACGCAGACACGGGGAGAACGTACAAACTCCTTGCAGATAGCGGCTGGAATTGAACACAGGTCGCTGGCGCTGTAATAGTGTTACGCTAACCACTACACTACCCTGCCTGTTTGCTAAAATAAAAGGCTGCAAAAGGTGTATGCAGTGTTGGCCTTCATTAGTCGGGGTATTGAGGTGATGTTGCAGCTCTGTAGAACTCTGGTCAGACTACACTTGGCGTATTGTGTGCAGTTCTAGTCGCCTCATTATAGAAAGGATGTGGAAGCTTTAAAGAGGGTGCAGAGGAGATTTACCAGGATGTTGCCTGGATTGGAGAGCATGTCTTATGAGGATAGGTTAAGCAAGCTAGGGCTTTTCTCTTTGGAGAAGAGGAGGATGAGAGGGGACTTGATAGAGGTCTACAAAATGGTAAGAGGCATAGATCAAGTGGACAGTCAGAGACTTTTTCCCAGTGCAACAATGGCTAACACGAGGGGACATAATTTTAAGGTGATTGGAGGAAGGTATAAAGGGGATGTCATGGGTAAGTTTTTTTTTTACACAGAGAGTGGCGGGTGCGTGGAACGCACTGCCTGCAGAGGTTGTAGGGGCAGATAGATTAGGGACATTTAAGAGATTCTTAGATAGACACATGAATGATAGAAAAATAGGGGGCTATGTGGGAGGGAAGAGTTAGGTAGATCTTAGAGCAGGATAAAATGTTGGCACAACATTGTGGGCCGAAAGGCCTGTACCGTGCTGTAGTGTTCTATGTGAGAGGAAAGTATATAGTAAATGGCAAGACCCCTGGGAGCATTGATGTGAGAAAGGATCTTGGGGTGCAAGTCCATAGCTCCCTGAAAGTGGCAACACAAGAGGATCATGATGGTCAAGAAGACCTAAGGCACACTTGCTTTCATTAGTTGGACGTTAAGTATAAAAGTCAGGAAGTCATGCTGCAGGTGTATAAAGCTTTGGTTAGGCCACATTTGAAGTATTGTATGCAGCTCTGGTCACCCCATTACAGGCAGGATGTGGAGGCTTTGCAGAGGGTGCAGTAGATGTTCAGCAGGATGTTGCCTGGGTTAGGAAGTATCAGCATCAGGAGAGGTTGGACAAACTTGAATTGTTTTCTCTGGAGCATCAGATCATTGGGACAACCTGACAGAAGTATGTAAAGCTATGAGAGGCGTAGAAAGGGTGGAAATGTCAACTAGAGGAGATAGCTTTAAGGTGAGAAGGGGTAAGTTCAAAGGAGATATATGAGGAAAGTTTTTTTTGACACAAGGTGCTGGGTGCCTGGAACATGTTGCCAGGGGAAATGGTGGAAGCAGATGGTGATGCTTAAGAAGCATTTAGACAGTCACACGAACAAACTAGGAATGGAGAGATATAGACCATGTGCAGGCAGATGTGCAGTTTAATTTGGCATCATGGTCAGCATGGAAATTGTGGGCTGAAGGGCCTGTTCCTGTGCTGTACTGTCTTATGTTCTATGTTGATGGCCAGTCAGTAAGAGAATGTAGTCTAAGTGGTCAATCAGGAATAGATCATGTGGCCGATCACACACTTAATTAGGGTAAAGAACAGCAGTTGATCTAGACAGTCAAACATAATACAGTACTTTTACCCAGAATGTCTGTACACAGCAACTAACAGCTAAGTTGGGAAAACGTACGTGGAGTAATGCAAGTGATTTCATAGAATGGTTACAAGAAAGTATTTGTAAATGGTGTAACAAATGACCTAAATAATGCACTGCCGGCAGAGGTTGTGGGGGCAGATACATTAGGAACATTTAAGAGACTCTTAGATAGACACATGAATGATAGAAAAATGGGGTGCTATGTGGGAGGGAAGGGTTAGATAGATCTTAGAGCAGGATAAAATGTCGGCACAACATTGTGGGCCGAAGGGCCTGTACTGTGCTGTAGTATTCTATGTTCTAAAGTTATTTAGTCAAGGGATCTTGTCTAGTAAATGAAAAAAAGCTTCCAGAAAAGGAAGATTTGCAAGATTCATAAGAACGTAAGAAAGAGGAGGAGCAGGCCATTCAGCCCTTTGAGTTTGCTCTACATTCATCAAGATCACAGCCCAGCAATCTTGCGACCACCTGGACAGCAGTCTCTTGAATGGGCCTCTCATATGCTAAAAGGTGAAAACTTCATCTCCCAATCTATCACAGCGATGCCCTTGCACCTTATTGTCTACCTGCACCGCACTTTCTCTGTAACTGAAACACATTGTTTTCTTTTTACCAGTTGATGTACTTATGTATGGAATGATCTGTCTGGATGACATGCAAACAGAAGCTTTTCACTGTGTCTCGGTACATGTGCCAATAAGAAGAAATAAACCAATCTTCCTGCCCTATCCCCGTAACCCTTGGTTCCATTAATATACAGAACTCTTTTGATCTGTTTTGAATGATTTAGCTTCCACAGCCCTCGAGGGTGGTTCTCAGTTCCTACAGTTGAAAAGTTCTAGCCCCAGTACAGATCCATGCAGGAAACTACAACTTCATCTGACCAGTGTGTCCCCACTTTTACTCCTGTCACTTAGCCAATTTAATACCTAAATTTCACGTCATGTCAGCGATAATAAATCTGAATCTGATTAAAACATCTTGTAGGAGTAGACAGTAAAAGAGAAGTTTACGGAGGGAACTTTAGAACATTGGCAGCCGAAGGTATGCTCGCCAATGAAGATGATCAGAAGGCCAGACTTGGAGGACTTTATATACCTCAGAGAACTGATGGAGATGATAGAGATGGAGAGCAGCGAGGTCATGGAGGGATATGACCTTCGGGATGAGAATTATGTCTGAACGGGATCCAATGTGGGTCAGCAATGGGTGAACAGGCTTGTGATTAGGATGGGGGCAGAGAGCTTTGGATGAACTCACGAGCGAAACAAAGTGAGATGCTGGATGGGAAAACACAAATAAGTCAAATTTAAAGCTCAAAAATTAAGAGACGTCCTCTCCACCATATTTTTCAAATTATCAGATGCCTGGGCCCTATGTCTCTCCCCTCTCCACCCCATCAATATTCCTTAAAACCTACCCCTTGGATCACATTTTAGACATTTGTCCTGATACCTCCTTCAGTAGCTTAGTACAAATCATATCCAACCACTTTGGGATGTTATACTATAAAAGTGACTGTAGAAAGATACCGTTGCGAGCAACAACAGCAAATCAGATGATGGGATCCAATTTTTAAGAGTTAGAATTGTGTGTGGCCAGTCTGAATAAGGGCAGCAGGTTCCCTATAATAATTTTACAGAATCAAGGAAGAATACAGCATATTCACCTCCACCATATCTCCTTTAAGGAGGAACCCAGTTAACCACAGTTCCTTCTCCTACACTTCTCTCCAATTATTTAACCGATTCTCTTTAGAAAACTACAATTGAAACGGATTCCACCACTACATCTGCCAGCGCACTCCTAGTTTTAATTTATCCAGTGCCTTAACAAAATGGGCAGATTTTCCTGAAATCAATTTGTCTCACTGGGATAGTCATAGAGTCATACAGCATGGAAACAGGCCCTTCAGCCCAACTCGTCCATGCCAACCAAGATGCACATACAAGCTAGGCCAATCTGCCCACGTTTGGCCCATATCCCTCTAAACCTTTGCTATCCACATACCTGTCCAACTGTCTTTTAAAATGTTATTATTGCACCTGCCTCAATCACTTCCTCTGGCTGCTTGTTCCATATATGTACCACCCTCTGCGTCAAAAGGTTGCCCCTCAGGTCCCTTTTAAAATCGTTCCCCTCTCACCTTAAACTGATGCCCTCTAGTTATTGATTCCCCAACCCTGGGAAAAAGACCATGTGCATTCACCCTATCTATGCCCCTTATGATGGGGATTTGCAGAATATTAGCCTAGTATTAATTGAAATTGTAAGAGTGTGTGCCATGTGGTCAATGGCCCAAGGTACCTACCAGAGTGCAGAGTCAGGTGTTTCTTCAAAACCTTGCGATAGCGGCTGATGAAGTCACATCTATTGCAGGCGTAAGCTGTCTTGTCTCGATGCTTCGCACTGTAGTGCTTGTTCAGATCGCGTGGCCCGCAGCTCTCAAAGGGGCAGAGCTCACACTTGGACTTTTTAGTCCTCAGCCGGCTGCGCTTCTTGTGCTGTGCTAAGAGCTTGGCGTTAGAGCACATGACATCGCACTGGTCACAGCGGAAGGGGTAGTGGACGCGCTGGTGCTCATCCACCTCCGCTGTGGTCTGGAACGTCAGCCTGCATGTCCGGTAAGGGCAAGGAAAGGGCTTAACTGCACAGCCATCTCTCAGCTGCCCAGGTGCTTCAGTGCCACTGCAGCACGAGCCCACATGCTCTTTCAAGGCTCGTGCCTGGGGGAATTCTTTACTACAGACGGGGCAGTGGTACTTCTTGCAGGAGGCAATGGCTGAGTTTGCCCTGGTGTCGGTGTCTCCCTCCAAGGCGGCGTCAACCTTGCTCTTCTTCCTCCGCACCAACCGAGGGCGCTTCGCCTGTGATCTGGCCTCATCTTCGGACTTGGGGAACCGAGGACGTTTGGTGGCCGCTGTGTGACGTTGGAGATGATCAGTCAAACTGTCTTGGTCCTCAAAGCTCTCATTGCACTTGTGGCAGCAACAAAGTCTCTCCATTTGGATCAAAGCACCTATTGAGAACATGAACTATTGGTCACTTTGGTTCATTATTTATCCAAGAGCAAGAGCACTAACACAACACGTTTTTATAGCTGTATGAACAATGATATTGGCATGGCAGCAACATCTAAATGAATAATAAGAACAGCTTTAATGTCACAAAACATCCCAAAGTGCCTCACCATCCTTTTCCAAACAAGGTTTGACACCATGGAGAAATTAGGGCAAATAACCAAAGGGTTGATCAAACAGGAGTACCTTAGCGCATAAGAGAGAAAGGGGATGTGATGGTGGGGTTCACCTTTTAGAGCTAGCCATACACAGTGGGAGCTGAATCATATGTGGTGCAGTCCGGATAAAGGCAGCAGATTCCCTACAACAGAATACTCATGGAACTGTTGAACTTGTACACGGGTGGTCACTTTATAGAATCAAGGAACAATACAGCATAGAAGGCATGGCAGTGCAGCAGGTAGTGCTGCTGTCCTACCTCCGGTTTGTGGACCAGAACAAGGGTAAATAGCCTCAAAGTAAGGGCCAGAACAGGAAGATCTTCTTCACATGTTAGTAGAAATCAGAAGCTCTTCCCCCCACTAAAATACTGTTCCATTTTTCCCAGGGCGACAATGGCTAACATGAGGGGACATAATTTTAAGGTGATTGGAGGAAGGTATAAGGGGGATGTCAGGGGTAAGTGTTTTTTTTTACACCGAGAGTGGTGGGTGCGTGGAACGCACTGCCGGCAGAGGTTGTGGGGGCAGATACATTACAGACATTTAAGACACTCTTAGATAGACACATGAATGATAGAGAGGGGGGCTATGTGGGAGGGAAGGGTTAGATAGATCTTAGAGGAGGATAAGATGTCAGCACAACATTGTGGGCCAAAGGGCCTGTACTGTGCTGTTATGTTCTATGAAATCAACTGAAAATTTCGAAATAGAGACCAACCTGAAACGTTACCTGTTTCTCCACTCACATCTGCTGCCCAACCTGCTGAGTGTTTCCAGCCAGTTTTATTTTTGACAGATGGAGATTAAGGATTAAAAAAACAAAAGTAATGGATTTAACTGAACGGCAGAAGAGTCGAGCAACAAACAGTCTGCGGGCGGAACTCAGCAGGTCGAGCAGCATCTGTGGGATGAAAGGAACCGTCAATGTTTCGGGTCAAAACCCTGCATCAGGACAGAGAGTGGAGAGGGGAAATGGCCAACGTAAAGAGGAGAAGGGAAGTGGTGAGAAAGGAGTCCCAGGCTATTGGTGAATTGAGGAGGGGTGTAAGGATGACAGGTAGGTTGTGCCAGGTAGGGGAGGTGAGGCGGAGTGGAGCTGGGACACAGGTGAATGATTGACGGAGGCAGACAAAGAGAGACAGGAAAAAATACAGAGAGGCAGATGGAGCAAGGTGGGGGTGGGGGGAGGAAAAGGAGGCGTGTGAAGATTGGAGACAGTTGCTGGAGGGAGATAAGCAGGAACACAAAAGCTGGACACAGTGCAGAGGAGTCTTGCAAGGCTGAATGGTCCAGTCCTGCTCCATCGCTGGGATCAGGATAAACGATCACCTCCAAACCTCCTCCAGTAACCGAGGCAAGTGGTCATTCTTTGTGAAGCTCCGAACACTTGATCCCCTGTATACATTCCGACCATAGGTGTTGGTGACCTTTAGATGGGAGAGTCTTTCTTTCCCTCCCCAATAGCCATGGATACACCTTACACCAAATTAATTGGAAAAGACCCTAAATATCTCAATCGCAACTGTGGTCTAACTTAATGATTCCAATGCTCTTCTGGCCAGCTTCCCATCCTCTTTAAAAATGGGCTCGCCCAAAATTCTGCCAGCCCTATATACACACACCAAATCCATATCACCTATCACACAGGGATCACATTGGCTCCAGACTTTAAGGCTATTTACCTTTATTTAAAAGTTACTTTTAAAATTCTAAAAATAGCTAGGAATCCTGAAATAGGAATCCAAACCTCCCTGAAACTGGATGCACAGGTTGATAGGGTGTTAAGAAAAGGCAGATGGCACACTTGCCTTTACTAGTCGAGGCATTGAGTTCAAGAATCAGGAAGTTATGTTGCAGCTTTATAAAACTCTGGTTAGGCTGCATCTGGAGTATTACATTCAGTTCTGGTCGCCCCATTACAGGAAGGATGTGGGGGCTTTGGAGAGGGTGCAGAAGAGGCTCACCAGGATGCTGCCTGGTTTAGAGGGCATGTGCTACAAGGAGAGGTTGCACAAACTTGGGTGGTTTTCTCTGGAGAGTCAGAGGCTCAGGGGAGATCTTATAGAAGTTTACAAGATTATGAGAGGCACAGATAAGATAGACAGCCAGTATCTCTTTCCTCAGGGTCAACATGTCTAATACTAGGGGGCATACATTTAAGGTGAGAGGGGGTAAGTTTAAGTTCAAAGGAGATGTGCAGGGCAAGTTTATTTTATATTTATAAAAAACACAAACACACACACACACAGTGGTGGGTGCCTGGAATGCGCTGCCAGGGGTAGTAGTGGAGGCTTTTAAAAGGCTCTTAGCTAGGCACATGAATGTGCAAATAGAGGGATATGGACATTGTGTAAACAGAAGGGATTAGATTAGTTAGGCATTTAATTACTAGTTTAATTAGTTCGGCACAACATTACGGGCTGAAGGGCCTGTTCCTGTGCTGTACTGTTCTATGTTCTAAAGGAGAAAATGCTGGGAATGCTCAGCAGATCAAGCAGCAATGGTTCTGATGAAAGGTCACAGACCCGAAAGATCAGTGTCTCTCTCCACACAGGCTGCCTGACCCAGATGCTCTGAGCAGTTCATGTTTTTTTTAATTTGAAGTTTTTGTTCTTGTTTTCAACTGTCTCTGTGGTCTGCCTCCTCCCCAGATATGCAACCTCCCTCAGCTCTGCAAGCCCCAGAGGATATTATCCCCTTCCAACATTCCTAGTTCTAAGGAGATGTACCTGTAGATTGGACAGTGCTGGCCGCTAACATCTGCTTATGCTGGGCAGTGACTATTTACATTCACAGACCATCCTGACCTCACACAAGACTCTATCACACTACTGCATATGGGAGCAGAGACCAAGCTAAGATACCTGGCTGGTTGTTAACAGCCTCCATCTTCTCATCCTGTTGGTCAGTTTGCTCCGCGAGGTCCTTCCCGTCACTTCCTTGACCGCTTTCTGGCAGATCCGGCATGGACGCCACAGTCACCTCCAGGGTTACGGCTTGCTGCACATCTTTGGGACCAGGTTGGTCCAGAGGATTGGAACACTGCCCATCCACGGCTCTGGTCACAAGGTCCGCCACATCCGCGCTAAAGCACCCTTCACCTTGGAGAGGGTGTGGTCCATCACGCAGCTCAACGATGCCATGCAGCGCGTATTCCTGCTCAGAAGCAAAGTCTGTGTAGACACCACAACTGTCTACTATGCCTCCTCTTTGATGTTCCATCTTGGCTTCAACACCAGCTTGCTTTTGTTGCTCCCAGTTCTCTCACAGTCAATTCTTCTCAGAACAGAATCCTGTGGACAAACAGTTTTGATATAACATGGATATTGGTATGATTGGTTTATTATTGTCACATATACCAAGGTACAGTATATCTGTATCAAAACTTTGCATGCCATCCATACAGATCATTTCATCACAACACTGCATTGAGGTAGCACAAGGGAAAACAATAACAGAATGCAGAATGAAGTGTTATAGTTACAGAGAAAGTGCAGTGCAGGCAGACAATAAGGTGCCAGGCCATAACGAGGTAGATTGTGAGGTCAAGAGTCCATTTTATCGTACTAGGGGATCGTTCAATAGTCTGATAACAGTGGGATAGAAGCTGTCCTTGAGCCTGGAGGTACATGATTTCAGACTTTTGTATCTTCTGCCCGATGGGAGAGGGGAGAAGAGAGAATGTCTGGGGTGGGTGGGGTCTTTGATCATGTTGGCTGCTTCACCGAGGCAGCGAGGATATAAATGACAAAAGAAAACCCAAGGATTTGGGAGAAAAAAAAATTAATTGGGGGGGAGGTGGGGGGAAGGACTTCAATTTTATGGAGAATTACAAAAGCCACAGTTGTACTCCTTGAAGCAGAGAAAGTCATGGGGAGGTTTGACAGAGGATTTCAAAGTGATGGGATTCTGAGAGAGAAATTGTTTCCAGTGGCTAGGTGACTGATAAACTAACCGCACGGACTTAAGACAGAAAAGAAGAGAGATTGATGCTCTTGTTTAAGCAATAGGATAAGATATCTTTATCAGTCACATGTACATCGAAACACACAGTGAAATACATCTTTTGCGTAGTGATTTGGGGGGCAGCCCAAAGTGTCGCCACGCTTCCGGCGCCAACATAGCACACCCACAACTTCCTAACCCGTACGTCTTTGGAATGTGGGAGGAGACCGGAGCACCTGGAGGAAACCCACACAGACACGGGCAGAACGTACAAACTCCTTACAGACAGTGGCCGGATTTGAACCTGGGTCGTTGGCGCTGTAAAGCATTATGCTAGCCACTATGCTACCGTGCCTGCCACCACTATGCTCCTGAATCACCTCCAAGGACAATGACAACAGATTCAATAGGCATTGTCAAGAAAAAGCTGGGTAAGTTCTTGAGAGGGGAGAAACCGAAGGAAGAGCAAAGGAGTGAAACAAACTGATAACTCTGTCAAAGAGCCAGCACAGGCACCATCTGCTGAATAGATTCCTTCTGTGCTGCATCAATCCAGTTTTTAAGAATGGTGTCCAATAATAAAGAAATAGCTGAGCTGAATTTCAGTGCTGCGTGTTCGATCTGTGGTCTATGATGAGATGACCGATCAACATTTATACCTTCAACTTACCAAAACTGTGATCTCCTATACAGCCATTCACATGGAGGATAATACCTCTTTGGAATTTGCAACCCAAGGTTGTGGAGTACATACAGCATGGAAATTGAACTACGCTAATCCCATTTTCCTGCATTTGGCCCATATTCCTCTATTCCTTTCCAATCTATATACCTTCCAAATTATTTCTAAATGCTCTGATTGTACCTGCCTCTACCACTTCCTCTGGCAGCTCGTTCCATATACCCACTACCCCGTGTGTGAAAAACTTGTTTACTCAATCGAGCCCTTTCACGTTACACCCATGTCCTCTAGTTTTAGACTCCCCTACCCCTGGAAAAAGTGTAACCTTCTACCCTATGTCTGAGGGTAATTTTATAAACCTCTATCAGGTCACCCTCTCAGCCTCCTACGCTCCAGTTAGAACAATCCCAGCCTATCCAATCTCTCCTCAACACTATAGAACCATAGAACAATCCAGCACAATCCAGGCCCTTCGGCCCACAATGTTCTACTGACCTTTAAACCATGCCTAAGACTAGCTAACCCCTTCCTCCCACATATCCCCCTATTTTAAATTAATACATATGCTTATCTAACAATCTCTTGAACTTGACCAATGTACCTTCCTCCACCACTACCCAAGGCAGCGCATTCCATGCACCAACCACTCTCTGGGTGAAAAACCTCCCTCTGATATCTCCCTTGAACTTCCCACCCAATACTTCAAAGCCATGCTCTCTTGTATTGAGCATTGGTGCCCTGGGAAAGAAGCACTGGCTGTCTACTCTATCTATTCTTAATATTTTGTATACCTCTATCATGTCTCCCCTCATCCTCCTCCTCTCCAATGAGTAAAGCCCTAGCTCCCTTAGTCTCTCCTCATAATGCATACTCTCCAAACCAGGCAGCATCCTGGTAAATCTCCTCTGCACCCTTTCCAACGCTTCCACATCCTTTCTATAATGAGGTGACCAGAACTGGACACAGTACACCAAGTGTGGTCTAACCAGAGTTTTGTAGAGCTGCATCATTACCTTGCGGCTCTTAAACTCGATCCCACGACTTATGAAAGCTAACATCCCATAAGCTTTCTTAACTACCCTATCCACCTGTGAGGCAACTTTCAGGGATCTGTGGATATGAACCCAGATCCCTCTGCTCCTCCACACTACCCAGAATCCTGCCATTAACCTTGTACTCCACCTTGGAGTTTGTCCTTCCAAAGTGTACCACCTCACACTTCTCCGGATTGAACTCCATCTGCCACTTCTCAGCCCATCTCTGCATCCTATCAATATCCTCCTGCAATCTTCGACAGTCCTCCATACTATCCACACCACCACCGACCTTTGTGTCATCTGCAAAATTGCCAACCCACCCTTCTATCCCCTCATCCAAGTCATTAATAAATATCACAAAAAGTAGAGGTCCCAGAACCGATCCTTGTGGGACACCACTCGTCACATCCCTCCAATCTGAATGCAATCGCTCCACAACAACCCTCTGCTTTCTACAGGCAAGCCAATTCTAAATCCACATGGCCAAGCTTCCCTGGATCCCATGCCCACTGACCTTCTGAAGAAGCTTACCACGTGCAACCTTGTCAAACACCTTACTAAAATCCATGTAGACCACATCTACTACACTACCCTCATCAATCTTCCTGGTCACCTCCTCAAAGAACTCTATCAGGCTTATGAGACATGATCTTCCCTTCACAAAGCCATGCTGGCTGTCCCTAATCAGTCCATGATTCTCTAAATGTTCGTAGATCCTATCTCTAAGAATCCTTTCTCTAAGAATCCTTTCCAACAGCTTGCCCACCACAGATGTAAGGCTCACTAGTCTGTAATTCCCTGGACTATCCCTACTACCTTTTTTGAATAAGGGGACAACATTTGCCACCCTCCAATCCTGCGGTACCATTCCCGTGGGCAATGAGGACTCAAAGATCATAGCCAACGGTTCAGCAATCTCCTCCTTCGCCTCGCAGAGCAGCCTGGGGAATATTCCATCAGGGCCCGGGACTTATCTGTCCTAATATTTTCTAACAGCTCCAACACATTCTCTCTTTTGATATCCACATGCTCCAGAACATTAACCTTACCAACACTGTCCTCAGCGTCATCAAGGCCCCTCTCCTTGGTGAATCCTGAAGAGAACCTCACCCACTTCCACAGCTTCCAAGCACATCTTCCCACCTTTGTCTCTAATCGATCCTACCTTTACTCTCGTCATCCTTCTGCTCTTCACGTACGTGAAAAAAGCCTTGGGATTTTCCTTACCCTACTCGCCAAGGTCTTTTCATGTCCCCTTCTTGCTCTCCTCAGCCCCTTCTTAAGTTCCTTCCTTGCTACTCTATATTCTTCACGAGCCCTGTCCGATCCTTGCTGCTTACACCTTATGTATGCTGCCTTCTTCCTCCTAACTAGTTGTTCCACCTCACTTGTCACCAATGGTTCCTTCACCCTGCCATTCTTTCTCTGCCTCACCAGGACAAACTTATCCCAATCATCCTGCAAGAGATCCCTGAACAACGACCACATCTCCATAGTACATTTCCCTTCAAAAATGTCATCCCAATTTACTCTCGCAAGTTCTAGCCTTATAGCATCATAATTTGCCCTTTCCCAATTAAATATCTTCCTGTCCTCTCTGCTCCTATCCTTGTCCATGACAATGCTAAAGGTTAGACAGCGGTGGTCACTGTCCCCCAAATGCCCACCCATTGAGAGATCTGGGGAGAGGGGAGAGAGGGGAGAAGAAGGGAGGGGAGGAGGGAGGGGGAGGGGGGGAGGAGGGAGGGGGAGGGGGGGAGGAGGGAGGGGGAGGGGGGGAAGAGGGGGGGGGAAGAGGGAGGGGAGAGAGGTGAGGAGGAGGGGAGGAGGGAGAGGGAGGGAGAAGGTGGGAGGGGAGGGGAGGGGAGGAGGAGGGGAGGGGAGGAGGAGGGGAGGGGAGGAGGAGGGGAGGGGAGGAGGAGGGGAGGGGAGGAGGAGGGGAGGGGAGGAGGAGGGGAGGGGAGGAGGAGGGGAGGGGAGGAGGAGGGGAGGGGAGGGGGGAGGGAGGGGAGGGAGGGGAGGAGGGAGGAGGGGGGAGGGAGGGGAGGGGGGAGGGAGGGGAGGGGGGAGGGGGGAGGGAGGGGAGGGGGGAGGGGGGAGGGGGGAGGGAGGGGAGGGAGGGGGGAAAGGGGGGTAAGAGAGGGAGAGGGCAGGGGGCTGAGGGGGAGGGGGTAAGAGAGGGGAGGGGGTAAGAGAGGGGAGGGGGTAAGAGAGGGAGGGGGAGAGGGGGGAGGAGGGGAGGGGGGAGGAGGGGAGGGGGAGGAGGGGAGGGGGGAGGAGGGGAGGGGGGAGGAGGGGAGGGGGAGAGGGGGAGGGGGAGAGGGGGAGGGGGAGAGGGGGAGAGGGGGGAGGGGGAGAGGGGGAGGAGGGGAGGGGGAGAGGGGGGAGGAGGGGAGGGGGAGGGGGAGAGGGGGAGAGGGGGAGGGGGAGAGGGGGAGGGGGAGAGGGGGAGGGGGAGAGAGGGGAGGGGGAGGGGGAGGGGGAGGGGGGGAGGGGGAGGGGGAGGGGGGAGGGGGAGGGGGAGGGGGAGGGGGAGGGGGGGGGAGAGAGGGGAGGGGGAGAGGGAGGAGGGGAGGGGGGAGAGAGGGGGGAGGTGGGAGAGGGGGGGGAGAGGGGGGAGAGAGGGGTGGGGGGGGGGGGGGGGCGAGAGGTGAGGGGGAGGGAGGGGGGAGAGAGGGGAGGGGGAGAGAGGGGAGGGGGAGAGAGGGAGGGGGAGAGGGGGGAGGGGGAGAGAGGGGAGGGGGAGAGAGGGGAGGGGGAGAGAGGGGAGGGGGAGAGAGGGGAGGGGGGAGAGAGGAGGGGGGAGGAGGGGAGGGGGGAGAGAGGGGGGAGGGGGAGAGAGGGGAGGGGGAGAGAGGGGAGGGGGAGAGAGGAGGGGGTAAGAGAGGGAGAGGGGGAGCGGGAGGAGGGAGGGGGAGGGTCATAGGGATGAGATGGAGGGGGGTTTGGGCCCCCACCCTGTGCGGGACCCGGGCCGGAGCCGCCGTTGGATCCCCCTCAGTACTCACCGTCACCCCCGGCCCTGGGGCCGCGCCCGGTGTCGGGGCCGCGCTCGGTGTCGGGGCCGCGCCCGCCCGCTCCCTTTTTTTTCCGCCCGCCCGCCTCAGTAATTTTCGCTTTTTTTCCGCGGGCGTCTAAATGCCTGAAAAAAAAAGCCTTGCCCTAACCGACGGTTGTTATCCTTTTTCATACCCCAGTCGCGACCGGTAACCTGCCAACATTAATTTGAAAACGTAAATGTAAAATTCGAGACGTTCTAGTTTACATTTGTTTTCTTGAGAGAGCCATTCCCGAAGTCCCCTTGAGCCAATGGGGAAGCTGTCTGCCTGTGACGTCACATGGTGAAGCCACCGTCGCCATTTTGAGTTAGGGCAAGTGATGGGCAATGGTTGGGCCATGTTGGCAGGGTGGATGCAATCAGCATGTCAGGGATAATGGGCACCACGCCCTGGTTGACCTTTTTGCCCATCTACCCTAATCCAATTTGCATGCATTAAAACGATATCCTTCTCTGCTTTCTTATTTAAATGACTCTTAAAAATAGTAAATTTGATCCCACCACCTCCCCCGGCTGCAAGTTCCAGATAGCAACTACTCTCTGTGCACAACCCCTGGATCCCCTTTAAAGCTGCTTCCTCTCACTTTAAGGCATTGGTGTTAGTTTATTATTGTCACTTGTATGGAGGTACAGTGGAAAACTTGTCTTGCAAACCAATCATACAGGTCAATTCATTACACAGTGCGGTTACATTGGGTTAGTACAGAGTGCATTGATGTAGTACAGGTAAAAACAGTAACAGTACAGAGTAAAGTGTCACAGCTACAGAGGAAGTGCAGTGCAATAAGGTGCAAGGTCACAACAAGGTAGATCGTGAGGTCATAGTCCATCTCATTGTATAAGGGAACCGTTCAATAGTCTTATCACAGTGGGGTAGAAGCTGTCCTTAAGTCTGGTGGTACGTGCCCTCAGGCTCCTGTATCTTCTACCCCATGGGAGAGGAGAAAGAATGGCCCGGGTGGGTGGGGGTCTTATGGCATGCTTGCCTTCAATTGTAAAAACATTGAGTTCAAGATTCAGGAAGTTATGTTACAGCTTTATAAAACTCTGGTTAGGCTGCATTTAGAGTATTGCATTCAATTCTGGTCGCCTCATTGTAGGAAGGGTGTGGAGGCTTTGGAGAGGGTGCAGAGGGGGTATATCAGGATGCTGTGTGGTTTGGAGGACATGTGCCATGAGGAGAGGTTGGACAAACTGGGCCCGTTTTCTTTAGAGCGGTGGAGGCTGAGGGGAGATTTGATAGGTTTATAAAATTATGCAAGGCATAGATAAAGTAGGCAGCCAATATCTTTTTCCCAGGCTTGAAATGTCTAATACTAGAGGACATGTATTTAAGGTGAGAGGGGCTAACTTCAAAGGAGATGTGAGAGGAAAGTTTTTTACACAGAGATTGATGGGTGCCTGGAATGCACTGCTGGGGGGTGGTGGTGGAGGCAGATAGCTAATGAGAGTTTAAAAGACTCTTAGGTAGGGACGTGACTATGCAGTGAAGGGAGGGATGTGGTAAACATGCGGGGAAGAGGGATTAGATTAATTAGAAGCCATTGGTTTAATTAGTTTGGCACAACATCGTGAGTCAAAGGTCCTGTCCTGTGCTGTACTATTCTATATGTTAAACCTATGGCCTCTTGTTTTTGATATCCCTGCCTCTTTGTACAGGCTATCTCCCCTCTTTTCTTTCAGTTCAGATGAAGGGTCTCAACCCAAAACATCGACTGTCCATTTCCCTCCATAGATACTGCCTGACCCGCTGAGTTCCTCCAGTAGTTTGTTTTTTGCCCCTGCCTTATGTGTTGGCCTTCTGTTGGCTTGTAAAAGAATTATAAGTTCTTTGTATTGGGTCAGGAGCAACAAACCTGCTGGAGGAACTCAGCGGGTCGAGCAGCATCTGTGGGAGGAAAGGAATTGTTGACATTTCGGGTCAAAACTCTGCATAAGGACTATAGTCTGGAGTCAACTCAGGTATCAGTTTTATAACCAAGCAGATCTATGGTTGTGCTGCAAGAGCATTTGCCTGGAGCTGGTTCTGATGAAAGGTCCTTGCTCTGAAATATTAACTCTGTTTCTCTCTCCACAGATAGAACATAGAACATAGAACAATTACAGCATAATTCAGGCCTTTTGGCCCACAAAGCTGTGCCCAACATGTCCCTACCTTAGAAATTACTAGGTTTACCCATAGCCCTCTATTTTACTCAGCTCCATATACCTATCTAACAGTCTCTTGAAAGACCCTATCGTATCAGCTTCCACCACCGTTGCTGGCAGCCCATTCCACACACTCACCACTCTCTGAGTAAAAAACTTACCCCTGACGTCTCCTCTATATCTACTCCCCAGCACCTTAAACCTGTGTCCTCTTGCGGCCACCATTTCAGCCCTGGGAAAAAGCCTCTGACTGTCTACCCTATCAATACCTCTCATCATCTTATACACCCCTATCAGGTCCCCCCTCATCCTCCGTCTCTCCAAGGAGAAAAGGTCGAGTTCCCTCAACCTGCCTTCATAAGGCATGCTCCACATTCCAGACAGCGTCCTTGTAAATCTCCTCTGCACCCTCTCTATGGCTTCCACATCCTTCCTGTAGTGAGGTGACCAGAACTGAGCACAGTACTCCAAGTGGGGTCTGACCAGGGACCAGGGATGCTACCTGATCTGAGTGTTTCCAGCAATTTTTTTTTAATTCCAGATTTCCAGTAATCGCAGTATTTTACATTGTGCTATTATGGGGTTGTTTGGTTCACTGATGTTCAAGTCAAGTCGAGTTTACTGTCATATGCGCAAGTACGTGTGTGCACAGGTGCAATGAAAAACTTGCAGCAGCATCACAGGCATGAAACATGCAGAAGAAGTCATATGGCATGCGTGCCTTCAGAGGTCAGGGCATCGGATATAAGAGTTGGGATGTTGTCATGTGGATAATGTGGTCCAGCCAAGAGAACTGCGAAAGCACGATCAGAGACACAAGGGATTCTGCAGATGCTGGAAATCCAGAGCAACGAACACAAAATGCTGGAGGAAGTCAGCAGGTCAGGCAGCATCTACGGAGGGAAATGAACAGTCGGCGTTTCGGGCCGAGACCCTTCGTCAAGCACGATCAGAACCTTGATGTTGGGAATGTTTTTTTTCTTTTTCAATCTTTTTATTAATTTTCAAATTATTATGAAATAATATATCTAACATTAGTAATTATACATACGGTGCAGAGAGATCAGGATAGCAATCATAACAGTTAATATATATCATCACAAGGAGTAAAAAAAAGTAATCTAGACCTCCCGTTCTCTTATTAAGTGAACAAATACAAAAGGAAATATTGAAAAGAAATGAAATTTAATGATATGAAAGAAGAACCCCCCAAATCAAAAAATATTGATAATAAACCAAAAAAACACCAAAAACTTCAAAATAAAATTTGACTGACATTTCTTCAATTAAAAAGAAAGAAAAATTACTATTTCGTCAACTCCACTCCTCTGCATTCAAGGGTTATTGACAGGGATCTGAAAAGGGTCAGCTTATATCATATGGAAATATTGAATAAATGGACTCCAAACTTCCTCAAATTTAAGCGAAGGATCAACAGTACCACTCCTAATTTTATTTATTCAGAATCGTTATCTACATTTTAATATTAGGAGATTAGTGAATATTATATATACCCCTTCATCCCAAATTCCAGAATGTGTTGTTTCACTAGATGCTGAAAAGGCGTTTGACAGAGTCGAATGGGAATATCCATTCAGTACGCTTCAAAAATTTAATTTTAGTCCTAAATTTATATCTGCGATTAAAATGATTTATTATGCACCTATGGCTTCAATACTTACTAATAATCAAAGATCTCCTTTGTTTAGGCTTTTTCGAGGTACTAGACAAGGCTGCCCGTTAAGCCCTTTATTATTTGATATTGCTTTAGAACCTTTGGCTATTGCACTTTGGAATTCTTCAAATATATGTGGTATTACTCGTGGACAGAAGATTCATAAGATATCTCTTTATGCAGATGACCTGTTACTTTATATTTCTAATCCGGAGGAATCTATCCCCGCAGTACTATCACTATTAGATCAGTTTAGTGTTTTTTCTGGCTATAGATTAAATCTTAATAAGGGTGAACTTTTTTCATTAAATATGCAAACCCCAATTTATAGCCAATTACCTTTTAGATTGGTAACTATTTTAACTATTTTATGTATTTAGGTGTTAAAATTACCAAGAGAAATAAGGATTTATTTAAAGCTAATCTACTACCTTTGATTGACCATGTTAAGCAATTATTTACTAAATGCTCCCCACTGTCTCTATCATTGGTAGGCCGAATTAATGCGGTTAAGATGACTATTTTACCAAAATTATTATATTTATTTTAAGCGATTCCAACTTTTGTTCCGAAATCTTTTTTTGACACTATTGATTCTAAAATTCTTTTATATATTTGGCAGAATAAAAACCCAAGGTTAAGTAAGAAATATTTACAAAACCTAAAAAAGGATGGAGGTATGGCCTTGCCTAACTTTAGATTATATTATTGGGCAATCAATATTAGATATTTAATTTTTTGGATACAAGATTCAGATGCAATTCAACGCCCCAATTGGGTACACCTTGAGTCCCAATCAGTACTTGAATTTTCATTAGTTTCTATTTTAGGAGCTCCACTCCCTTTTGCACTTACCAAATTAAGTAAACATACGATTAACCCAATTGTTAAACATTCAATACGAATATGGTTTCAATTTCGTAAATTTTTTGGATTGCATAAATTTAATCTATCAAGTCCCATTCAATCTAATTCTTTCTTTCATCCATCCAGAGTTGATTCAGCGTTTTCCATATGGAGAAGGAAGGGAATAGTATGTTTTCGTGATCTATTCATTGAGAACTGTTTTTGATCCTTTGAACAATTGTCTAACAAATACAATTTGCCTAGATCACACTTTTTTTGATATTTGCAGATTAGAAATTTTTAAAAGCTACTATACCCTCTTTTCCAACACCTTACAAAATTGAAATTACGGAAAAAATTTTCGGTTTTAATCCCTGTCAGAAGGGCTTGATAGCAATAATCTATGATCTAATTATGAAAATTCGTTCAGAACCACTAGACAAAATTAAGAATGAATGAGAGAGTGAACTCCAGACATCTATACCCACAGAGACTTGGAAGAAAATTCTTTATTTCATTAATACATCTTCAATATGTGCCAGACATTCTTTGATACAGTTTAAGGTAGTTCACAGGACCCACCTGTCAAAAGATAAGCTAGCTCGTTTTTATCAACATATAAATCCTATATGTGACAGATGTAAATCGAATATGGCTTCTTTGACACATATGTTTTGGTCCTGTCCTCTTTTGGAAAAATATTGGAAAGATATTTTTAACATTATTTCAAATGTATTGAAGATTGATTTACAACCTCATCCTATCACTCCAATTTTTGGTTTACCAGGGATAGAATCTGGCCATTTATCTGCCTCCGCTAACCGTATGATTGCCTTTGTTACATTAATGGCCAAACGATCCATTTTGCTTAAATGGAAGGATCCAATACCCCCTGCTACTTTTCAATGGTTCTCTCAAACTATATCATGTTTAAACTTGGAAAAAATTAGGAGAGGTACTGTTGATCCTTCGCTCAAATTTGAGGAAGTTTGGAGTCCATTTATTCAATATTTTCACATGACATAGATCCCCTTGTAATAACCTTTCAACTTAGAGGAATGGAGTTGACGACATAATATTGCTCTATTTCTACTGAGAAATTTTAGACTTTTTTTTTGTTTGTTTTCTTTTGAATTTTGTTTCTTTAGCTTAGTTTGGTTTGATATACTGTTTATAAATTTTCTTATTGTTTTGGGGATTTTTTTTTTCTTTCTTTTATATTTTATAATAAATCTTTTCCTTCCTTTCATTATATTCATTCACTAAGAGATCGTTGGATCTACAGATTTTTTATATACTTTATTGTTCTTTATGATTATCCATGCCATGATTGTTCTCCCGATCTCTTTGTATTACATGTACAAACATTGATGTTACATATTAATCTGTATTAATTTGAAAACTAATAAAAAGATTGAAAAAGAAAGAAAGAATTTTTTCTAAGTTTAAACATGCTATAGTTTGAGAAAACCACTGAAAAGTGGTGTGAGGTATTGGATCCTTCCACTGATGCTGGGAATGTTGACCTGGAAGAGAAGACTAGTGCTGGGTCATTTATCCTGCCAACGAATTTGGAGGATTTTGCAGAGACAGCGTTAATGATATCTCAGACTGCTATGAACAGTCCATGAGTCCAAAGCATATAAGAGCAAAGGGACACTGCTCCCTGGTAGACTATGAGCTTGCTGCTGAGTGTGATGTCTTAATTTTAGACCACTCGTCCTCAGGCAGCCAAAGGCACACTGGAGGTGATAGTGAATCTACCGGAGTTGAACTGTGGCCTCTATTAGTATTTTCCTCACTGTTTAATTTATTACACTTTGAAATGCTGTAATCCTGACTGGTTGCATCACGGTCTGGGACGGCAATTCGAATGCACAGGAATGTAAGAAGCTGCAGAGAGTAGTGGAATCAGCCCAATACATCACGGGCACATCCCTCCCCACCATCAGTGGTATCTACAGGAGGCGCTGCCTCAAGAAGGCAACATCCATCATCAAAGATCCCCACCATCCGGGCCATGCCATCTTCTCGCAGCTACCATCGGGCAGGAGGTACAGAAGCCTGAAGTGCCACACCACCAGGTTCAGCAACAACTACTTCCCTTCAACCATTCAGTTCTTGAATCGACCTGTATAACCCTAGTCACTGCCTCATTATAGCAACACGATGATCACTTTGCCCTACAATGGACTTTGGCTTTTTTTGGTTCTAATTTTGTTCTTTCTTGTATAATTTGGCATGTTTTTCTTGTGAATGTTGTGTCTCTGATGCTCTGTGCCTGTGATGCTGCGTCAAGTAAGTTTTTCATTGCACCTGTGCACACATGGACTTGTGCATCTGACAATAAACTCCACTTTGACTCTGTAAAGTAATTTAATTTGGTTCCTATCATTTATGACCTTTTACATTCCAATGACATAAGAAATGTGATGAATATTTAGCCCAGTAGCCCCAATAACAGGGTGTGCTCCAGTCCTGTTCTATATTCTGTGATTAGGCTTAAATCTAAAATTATTCTCCCAAGAGACATCTACAAACATTGGGCAAGGAAAGGGAGGAACTATCTAGGACAAGAATATAGGAGCAGGAGTAGGCCACTCGGCCCTCAAGCCTGCTCTGCCATTCAATATGATCTGTTCCAGGCCCCATCTCCTCTTCTGTGCCAGTTCCCCATTGCCCTCAGTTCCCTGATCTTTAAAAAAAAATTATCTACCCACTGATCCAGCCTCCACAACCTCTACCAAGAATTGAGTACTGTGTCCAGTTCTGGTGGCCTCATTATAGGAAGGATGTGGAAGCATTGGAAAGGGTGCAGAGGAGATTTACCAGGATGCTGCCTGGTTTGGAGAGTATGCATTATGAGGAGAGACTAAGTGAGCTAGGGCTTTACTCTTTGGAGAGGAGGAGGATGAGAGGAGACGTGATAGAGGTGTATAAAATATTAAGAGGAATAGATAGAGTGGACAGCCAGCACCTCTTTCCCAGGGCACCAATGTTTAATACAAGAGGGCATGGCTTTAAAGTAATGGGTGGGAAGTTCAAGGGAGATATCAGAGGGAGGTCTTTTAGCCAGAGAGTGGTTGGGGCATGGAATGCGCTGCCTGGGGTGGTGGTGGAGGCAGGTACATTGGTCAAATTCAATAGATTACTAGATAAGCATATGGAGGAATTTAAAATAGAGGGATATGTGGGAGGAAGGGGTTAGATAGTCTTAGGTCGGCACAACATTGTGGGCCGAAGGACCTGTATTGTGCTGTACTGTTCTATGTTCTATAATTCCAGAGATTCACCATGCTCCATCCATAGTTTATGGAGAGACAAACAGCATGGAAACAGGTCCTTCAGCCCATCATCCCTGCTGACCATCAACTACCCACTTACACTCATGCCACTTATTCGCCCCACATTCCCATCAACTCCCCCCCAAATTCTACCCCTCACCTGCACACTAGAGGTAACTTACAGTAATCCACCAACTCGCAAGTCTTTGGGATAGAACATAGAAAACCTACAGCACAATACAGGCCCTTCGGCCCACAAAGCTGTGCCGAACATGTCCCTACCTTAGAAATTACTAGGCTTACCCACAGCCCTCTATTTTTCTCAGCTCCATGTACCTATCCAACAGTCTCTTAAAAGACCCTATCGTATCCGCCTCCACCACCGTTGCCGGCAGCCCATTCCACACACTCACCACTCTCTGAGTAAAAAACTTACCCCTGACATCTCCTCTGTACCTACTCCCCAGCACCTTAAACCTATGTCTTCTTGTTGCAACCATTTCAACCCTGGGAAAAAACCTCTGACTATCCGCGTGATCAATGCCTCTGACCATCTTATACACCTCTATCAGGTCACCCCTCATCCTCCGTCGCTCCAAGGAGAAAAGGTCGAGTTCCCTCAACCTGTTTTCATAAGGCATGCTCCCCAATCCAGGCAACATCCTTGTAAATCTCCTCTGCACCCTCTCTATGGCTTCCACATCCTTCCTGTAGTGAGGTGACCAGAACTGAGTACAGTGCTCCAAGTGGGGTCTGACCAGGGTCCTATATAGCTGCAACATTACCTCTCGGCTCCCAAATTCAATTCCACGATTGGTGAAGGACAATTCACTGTATGCCTTCTTAACCACAGAGTCAACCTGTGCAGCTGCTTTGAGAGCCCTATGGACGTGGGAGGAAACTGGAACACCCAGAGGAAATCCATACGGTCACAGAGAGAACGTGCCACCTCCATGCGGACAGAACCGGAGGTCGGGATTGAACCCAGCTCACAGGCACTGTGAGGCAGCTGCAAGAAGAACACAATGCTTCATCCAGAATGGAGCAGGCTTGGTCATTTCCTACCTGTAACTTTCCTGATGCAATGAAACATCTGTGCCAATTTTCCCTAGTGCCTTGTTAAAAGACTATTGAACAGTTCCCTGGTACAATAAGGTGGACTCTATACCTTGTTATGATCTTGCACCTTATTGTCTACCTACACAGCTCTTTCTTGTAGCTGTTACACTTTATTCTGCATTCTGTTATTGTTTTACCCTGTACTACCTCAATGGACAGGCACGGTAGTGTAGTGGTTAGCGTAACGCTATTACAGTGCCACCGACCCAGGTTCAATTCCAGCTGCTGTCTGTAAGGAGCTTGTACGTTCTCCCAGTGTCTGCGTGGGTTTCCTCCGGGTGCTCTGATTTCCTCCCACATTCCAAAGATGTACGGGTTAGGAAGTTGTGGGCGTGCTATGTTGGCGCCGGCAGCGTGGCGACACTTGCGGGCTGCCCCCAGAACACGCTATGCAAAAGACGCATTTCACTGTGTGTTTCGATGTACATGTGACTAATAAAGAAACCTGATCTTATAAAATGCACGATGCAATGAGTTGATCTGAACAAGCAGTATGCAAGACAAGATTTTCACTGTACCTTGGTACAAGTGACAATAATAAACCAATTCCAATGTTTGCCATTCAACCTTTTGAGAGATTGATCAATATCACACAGTAGTTGCAGCTTGCTTGCTATGCACATGTAGGCAGCTGTGTTTGAGGGTGCTGCTCCAATGGTGACAGGATTATCTCTACAACATATTGCAACAACTAAAAGGCAAAGCTTTTTGTTGTGCAACCCCTTAATGTCCCACACCTTTAGCCCCTCTGCTCCTCACCGTTGCCCCACAACAAAGGCCGGTACAAAGTCTGATTTCAAAACTTTATTTGTTAACAATTCATACTTAGTACATCTCATGGCATGGAAAGCTTTCACAATCAACACCTCTTCTTACACATTAAATGGATTAGCAGATGCTCCACAGAAAGGCTGAAATGATGCAGAAAATTATTCACAGATTATTTTACGATTAGAACTACTTTAACTCTCACCAATGAGATGTTGATCTGCACTTCTAACACTAATTAGGTATCAAAGAGGAACCAGAAGCACTGGCATTCGTCACATCCTTGAGCAGTTGTTAAGATGATCTACACTAGGACAATTGAAAACCACCTAACAATGAAAGTGTTGTGATTCTATGATGTCCTGCTAATAGTTTTATCAAAAAGATAGATGGGTCTATTAGTTAACTGGTATGCATTATTTCCAAGTTTCTAAAACAGCTTTGAGGGGAAAATGAGATCTTGACATATTTAGAGATACAGCAGATGCAGTTTTAAAGCTCTTTTCTGAAACTGCCTCTTAAAGATAGACAACTCCCACTGATTGTACATTCAGCGGGTTAAGTAAGACCCAATTTTCATACATTTTACAGGTCAGAGTGCATTTAAAATGGGCAGCATGTGTTAAACTTTGAGGAGCCTACAGCCATTTTTTTAAACCATCTTCAATCAATTGATAATTAAGTATCCAGACTTGGAAAATATGCCCAAGTCTTTTCCTACAGTAAATGCCTTGGGACGGGTTTATGTGTTAGCAGGTTTAACTTGGTGTCCAAGTTTCAGTTCTGCCAAAGGGTGCCACTAGAGAGCCACAGTAGTGGCTCCAATGAACTGGAGTTGGGAACTACAGCTTTTTATCAACCTGGATCTCAAAAAGGGTGAATAGTTAGTAACTTCACTGTTGCAGAGATTTCCGCTTAAACCTAGATTCTCTCACAGCAACTTACACAAGTATTAACTGGCACCAATGGGTTTGGCAGGAGTGTTTTGTTCTTTACAAAGGCTGATAACTCAATCAACACCTCAAACTAGTAATAAAAAAAGAATCACATTGTTTATATAATATAAAAGCTGCATCAATTCCTGGCAGAGCCACCGAATAGGTTGTGCACCTAAAACAATCCCTTTTCTTTCTTCAGGTTCCTCTGTTTCCACTCTGGCATTGCATTGAACTTCATCCGTGTTGTACTGAAAATGCTCTCAAAGTCTTTATTGGACAGGTACTCCTGATTGATAAAGGGAATGGTTTAAGAAAGTGCCTATTCAAACGTTCTCCAGTGTAGGAGAGGTAACTAGCAACACAAAAATACCACCTACTTCAATACCCACCACCAACCTCTTAGCCCATTGAGGAGAATACTCAGATGCCAAAAGGCAATAGTTTTTGCTTCCACAAACAAACAATCTGCTGGAGGAACTCAGCAGTTAGAGCAGCATCTGTGGGAGGAAAGGAATTGTCGACGTTTCAGGTCAAAATCTTGCATCAGGACTCCCGATGTGCTGATGCAAGGTTTCGACCTGAAATGTCAACAGTTCCTTTCCCCCCCCCCCCCACAGGTGCTGCTCGACCCGTTGAGTTCTTCCAGCAGATTGTTTGTTGCTCCAGATTCCAGCGTCTGCAGTCTCTTGTGTCTCCAATAGTTTCTGCTTCCCTCCTTTCCCCGTCCTACTGTTCCCAGCGCTGATCCAATTATCCCTGTGCTCTATTTATTTTTATTCTTTGCTCTGTATAACCTGACCCCTTTATGCCCATTCTCTTGTTGATTCTCAACCCCTCCTACCAACTACCTCCTTCACGATGATCCTCAATAACAGTGCCCTCAAGGCTGTGTCCTCAGCCCCTTACTTTACTCCGTGTGGCCAAAACTGTAGCTAAGTTGTGGACACAGCACATCACAGAAACCAGCCTCCCCTCCATGGACTCTGTCTACACTTTTCGCTGCCTCGGTAAAGCAGCCAGCACACCTCCCGCTGTTATAAGGCTATTTAATGGTACAATAAGATGGACTCTTGACCTCACAATCTACCGCCTTATGACCTTGCACCTTACTCTCTGCCTGCACTGCACTTTCCCTGTAACTGTAAGACTTTATTCTGCATTCTGCTATTGTTTTACCCTGTACTACCTCAATGCACTGTGTAATGAATTGATCTGTATGAACAGTATGCTGTTGGTATTGGTATTGGTTTATTATTGTCACTTGTACCGAGTTACAGTGAAAAACTTGTCTTACAAACCGATCGTACAGGTCAATTCATTACACAGTGCAGTTACATTGAGTTAGTACAGAGTGCATTGATGTAGTACAGGTAAAAACAATAACAGTACAGAGTAAAGTGTCACAGCTACAGAGAAAGTGCAGTGCAATAAGGTGCAAGGTCACAACAAGGTAGATCATGAGGTCATAGTCCATCTCATCGTATAAGGGAACCGTTCAATAGTCTTATCACAGTGGGGTAGAAGCTGTCCTTGAGTCTGGTGGTACGTGCCCTCAGGCTCCTGTATCTTCTACCTGATGGAAGGGGAGAGAAGAGAGAATGTCCCGGGCGGGTGGGGTCTTTGATTATGCTGGCTGCTTCACCAGACAATGAGAGGTAAAGACAGAGTCCATGGAGGGGAGGCTGGTGTCCGTAATGCGCTGGGCTGTGTCCACAACTCTCTGCAGCTTCTTGCAGTTTTGGGCAGAGCAGTTGCCGTACCAAGCCGTGATACATCCAGATAGGATGCTTTCTATGGTGCATCAGGTAAAGTTGGTGAGAGTCAAAGGGGACAAACCAAATTTCTTTAGCCTCCTGAGGAAGTAGAGGCACTGGTGAGCTTTCTTGGCCATGGCATCCACGTGGTTTGTCCGGGACAGGTTGTTAGTGATGTTCACTCCCAGGAACTTGAAGCTCTCAACCCTCTCGACCTCAGCACCATTGATGTAGACAGGTGCATGTACACTACCCCCTTTCCTGAAGTCAATGACCAGCTCTTTTGTTTTGTTGACATTGAGGGAAAGGTTGTTGTCATGACACCATTCCACTAAGCTCTCTATCTCCTTCCTGTACTCCAACTCATCACTGTTTGAGGTACGGCCTACAACAGTGGTATCATCTGCAAACTTGTTAGAGCAGAATCTGGCCATACAGTTTTTCACTAGACCAGTTTTTCACTGTACCTTGGTACATGTGACAATAATAAACCGATTTACCAATTTAACTCAATTTATAGGTTTGCAGATAACACCACAGTCGTGGGCCGGATCTCAAACAACAATGAGATAGGTTACAGGAAGGAGATAGAGTGCCTAGTGGCATGGTGTCAAGATACCAACCTGTCCTTGAATGTCAGCAAAATAAAACAGCTGGTCATTGACTTCAGGAAGTGGGACGGAGCACACACTCCTGTACATATCGAAGGTGCTGAGCTATGGAATTGTTTGAGAGCTTCAAGTTCCTCAGTGTAAACATCACCAACAATTTGTCCTGGTCCAGCCACGTGGACACTACGGCCAAGAAGGTGCATCAGCGCCTCTACTTCCTCAGAAGGCTAAAGGAAATGTGTCCCCATTGACCCTCACCAACTTCTACAGATGCACCACAGAAAGCATCCTAGCTGGATGCATCACAGCTTGGTATGGCAACTGCTCTGCTCAGAGTCTCAAGAAATCATAGAGAGTTGTGGACACAGTTCAGTCCATCATGCCTCCCCTCCAAAGACTCTTGTCTATATTTCCTTTGGCTGCCTTGGGAAAGTAGCAAACATAATCAAGGACCCCTCCCACCCCGGACATTCTCTCTTCTCCCCTCTCCCATCAAGCAGAAGATACAAAAGCTTGAGAACACGTACCACCAGGCTCAAGGAGAGCTTCTGTCTTGCTGTTATAAGACTCTTAAACAGACCTCTCTTACGCTAAAAGATGAACTCTTGACCTTCCAATGTACCTAGTCTTGGCCCTTGCACTTTGTCTGCCTACACTGCACTTTCTCTGTAACTGTAACATTATATTCTTCATTTTTCCTTTTTGTACTACCTTGATGCACGTATGTACGGAATGATCTGTCTGGATGGCACGCAAACAAAAGCTTTTCACTGTATCTCGGTACAGTGATAAACCAATAAACCCCTCAATATCCAGAAATCTATTGATCTGTTTTGAATGATCTCAATGACTGAGATTCCAAAGCCCAAACCATATGGCACCCACATGCTTTTCTGCACCCAGCAGTCATTGAGAACACACTGGTCCCACCTTGGGCTAAGGCAACACCCACAAACATTGCCCAACTCACCTCCTTCCTTGTGGGGTCTACTCCTGGAGGCAGGTCCTCAGCCACCTTGTTAATCAGTTGCTCTGGTGCATATGTTTTCCTGGATTCATTAGCCACTGACGTGCTACTGTAGCTGCCAGATATTTTCATTTCTTTCACGTCCTATGGAAAGGGAGAGAGAACAAAAAGGTTTAAATAAAGAATGCATGCAGTGTCAATGCTGCTCCCAGACAGAATGGAGTGGGCTGGATAATCTGTCTAGCAGTTAGCGTAACGCTACTACAGTGCCAGCGACCCGGCTTCAATTCTGGCCGCTGTCTGTAAGGAGATTGTACGTTCTCCCCGTGTCTGCGTGGGTTTCCTCCGGGTGCTCCAGTTTCCTCCCACATTCTGAAGACGTACAGGTTAGGAGCTGTGGGCATGCTATGTTGGCACCGGAAGCGTGGCGACTCTTGAGGGCTGCCCCCAGAACACTCTCAGTAACGCAAAAAGACGCATTTCACTGTATGTTTCGATGTGCATATGACTAATAAATAAATATCTTACATCTACCTGATGATTACACTACTATATGTAACCATCTTCTATTCACTGCATCATTTGGGAGAAATTACCCTGCTTTTATTGGTTGACATTGCTGTGGTTCCTTCAACTCTTAAGTAATCTTCCATAAATTATACAATATACTTCTTGCCATGAGCCCATCGGTTCCCTTATAGGATGAGATGGACTCTGACCTCACGACCTACCTTGTTGTGACCTTGCACCTTATTGCACTGCACTTTCTCTGTAGCTGTGACACTTTACTCTGTACTGGTATTGTTTTTACCTGTACTACATCAATGCACTCTGTACTAACCCAATGTAACTGCACTGTGTAATGAATTGATCTGTATGATCGGTATGCAAGACAAGTTTTTCTCTGTACCTCAGTACAAGTGACAATAATAAACCAATCCCAATCATCCTCTATCATCACCCTGTCAATGATCCTGATGTCTTTCCTAATGAAAGTTTGGTCAGGTCCAGCTGTCTCTTGTTTCCCAGTGAGCAACTCCGAGGCAATTCCTGACCATTGTGGAAATTATTGGCGATGGAATATGAATATAAGTATCCTGACTGGTTGCATCATGGTCTGGTATGGCAATTCGAATGTGCAGGAACACAAGAAGATGCCGCAAGTAATGGACTCATCACGGGCACATCCCTCCTCACCATCGGGAGTATCTACAGGAGGCACTGCCTCAAGAAGGCAACGTCCATCATCAAAGATCCCCACCATCCGGGCCGTGCCATCTTCTCGCAGCTCCAGTCGGGCAGGAGGTACAGAAGCCTGAAGTCCCCACACCACCAGGTTCAGGAACAGTGACTTCCCTTCAACCATTCGGTTCTTGAACCAACCGGCACAACCCTAATCACTACAGTGAAGCAACACCATGACCACTTTGATCACTAAAATGGACATTTTTTTGTTCTAATTGTCTTCTTTCTTGTAAAAATTGTGTATGATTTATGTTTAATTTATGTTTTTCTTGTGAATGCTGCATATCTGATGCTCTGTGCCTGTGATGCTGCTGCAAGAAAGTTTTTCATTGCACCTGTGCCCACATGGACGTGCAGATGACAATAAACCCGACTCTTTGACTACCATAAAGACCTTACTTACATTCATCAGTTCTTCGACAATATATGGATCATCCAGCCCAGTGTTCAGCTCCTCATATCTTCCATCCTTGGGGTTTTGGGGGGGCGCAAAAGAGAAAATAAATAACACTGATTAAAAGTCAGCCTTAAGATTGGTCCCAGTGTGGGACTGAGGGTGTGCTTTAGAGAAGTTATTAAATAGAGGCCCAGTGATAAATACAAAAGATTCCATTGCCACCATAGACAGGCCCTTCGGCCCACCATGTCTGTGCCAACCATGATGCCAAACTAACCCCATCTGCCTGCACATGGTCTATACCCCTCCATTCTCTGCCTGTTCCTGTGCCTGTCTGAATGCCTCATAAACATTACTATCGTATCTGCCTCCACACTTCCCCTGGCAGAGTGTTCCAGGCTCCCACCACTGTGTAAAAATACCTGCCCAGCACATCTCCCACCACTCTATCCCCTCATCTTAAACCTCTGCCCTCTAGTATTCCTTCTAGTATTTAACATTTCCACCCTGAGAAAAAGACTCTTTACCCTGTCTATGCCATTTCAAAGAGCAGGAGTCTATTCTCCCTCACCCAACATCAGCACACAGGCTGCACACCGTCACTCTGCTGTCGGTGGGAGCCTGCCGGGCAGCCTCTTGTTCTGTAAGGTACAATGCAGTGTCAGTGGCAGGTAGCAATATTATTCATTACAGGGAGTCCCCAGGTTCCAACTGGGATCTGTTCCTGACAACTGTCTGTATCCCGAACTGTCCATAAGTCGGGAATGAACGGAAACCGTGTGCAGGAGAAGATCACAGAAACAGCATAGAACATAGAACATTACAGCACAGTACAGGCCCTTCGGCCCACAATGTTGTGCCGACATTTTATCCGGCCCTAAGATCTATCTAACCCTTCCCTCCCACATAGCCCTTCATTTCTCTATCATTCATGTGTCTATCTAAGAGTCTCTTAAATGTCCCTAATGTATCTGCCCCCACGACCTCTGCCAGCAGTGCGTTCTATGCACCCACCACTTCTCTGTGTAAAAAGCTTACCTCTGACATCCCCCTTATACCTGCCTCCAATCACCTTAAAATTATGTCCCCTCATGTTAGCCATTGTCGCCCTGGGAAAAAGTCTCTGACTATCCACTCGATCTATGCCTTTTATCATCTTGTACACCTCTATCAAGTCACCTCTCATCCTCCTCCTCCCCAAAGAGAAAAGCCCTAGCTCACTCAACCTATCCTCATAAGACATGCTCTCCAATCCAGGCAGCATCCTGGTAAATCTCCTCTGCACCCTCTCTAAAGCTTCCACATCCTTCCTATAATGAGGCGACCAGAACTGAACACAATAATGAGGCGACCAGTGATGGGATAGCAAACAGGCGTGGGAAGAGTGGCCACCAGCCGGCCTCACTGACTCAGTGAGTGAGCAAGAGAGTCTGATCAGCGCTCTCGGCTCTGCTCGGCTCCACCCAGCCCCCGGGTGTTGTGGCTCAGGAGGGACGGGAAGAGAGAGAGAGACAAGGGAGGGGGAACCGCCCCATTAACACTCGGCAGAAGATGTCTGCAGCCCCGCAGCAGCCGGCAAATCTGTCCGTATCCATCCCGCCGGTCTCCTGAATGCTCGCTTGTATGTATGGGGTGTCCGTAAGTTGGATGCCTGTAACCCGAGGAGGACCTGTCTCCTCGGTTCCTCTCCCTCAGTCTGGGCTCACTCCTCCCTCAAGTAACCCACCTTCAATCCCACTGTCTAACTCCACATGTTCCTTCCCTCAAAGCACAGCCACCGTGTCAGACAGCCCACTCATGCCCACTGAACCCACACTGACCATCAACCACCCACTTACACTGATCCCATTTTACTCTCCCCACACTCCCATCAACCCCTCCCAACCTAGATTCTACCCCTCACCTACAGACTAGGGGCAACTTACAGCAGCCAATTAACCTACCAACCCGCACGTCTTTAGGATGTGGGAGGAAACCGGAGCACCCGGGGGAAGCCCATGTAGTCGCAGGGAGAACGTACAAACTCCACACAGACAGCACCGGAGGTCAGGATCGAACCTGAGTCTCTGGAGCTGTGAGGCAGCGGCTCTACCTGCTACACCACTGTCCTGCCCTCTGTACAGTCTCACTTTACCCTCAATTTCTACATGTTTGTATCCCTGTAATTAGGTTTCTGCTCCAGGGACGGCACTGAACCTGTGAACCTGTCCTCCCTCTGCCCCTGTCCATGCTGGGATGGCACTCAGTTAGCTCCGGTTACACCCGTCACAGTCAGAACATCAGAGCAGTGACTTCTCCTGCCCTGGGTCCTCCACTTATCACATCTCCCAGGATCCATATCTCATCAACACCCAAACAACAGCATCAATTTACATATGCATACTGCCGACACCCCCGTTCTGCCACATCACCGACTCTTCCATCTTTAATACTTGTCCAACGCGCCGCACTGAATGACCAGAAGATTCCTCCAACAAAGTATTGGGAGGCCAAAGATAATTGGTCCCCACAGAGACTGTTCTCAGTCACTAACTTTGTCCCTCTCCCTGATTACTGAGTTGAGGTTGAACCAAACACTTGTACCTTTGCAGGTTTAATTATACAACGTGAGCTTCCAATCCCACATCGATTCCACCACCAGGGTAACATTGTTGTCGAGCTGTGCTCCTGCTTCAGCCAAAACCTTCTACCAATGTTCTCCTGACTGGTCTCTCTCTCTCTCTCCCCCCCCCCTCTCTCTCTCCCTCTCTCTCTCCCTCTCTCCCTCTCTCCCTCTCTCCCTCTCTCTCTCTCTCTCTCTCTCTCTAAACTCAAACTCATCGAACCCCCCACCAAGCTTCTCTCACCCATTACTCCCATGCTCATTAATCCTCGGTCCCACCAGCAACTCCATCTTCACATTTGAATTCTTCTCTTCATATCCTCTCTCCTCCAGCTCTTGAACCCCAGCTCTCTATCCTCTGCTAATTCTGACGTCTTGCAAAGCCCCTGCTCACTGTTGCTGGCTGCGTCTACAGATGGCAAGACTCCAAGATTTGGAATTCCATCCTCGAACTCAAGACCTCTGGGCTGGTAGGTTAATGGTCTTCTGTAAATTGCCCCTTGTGTGTAGGTGAGGGGTAGAATCTGGGGGGAGTTGATGAGAAAATGGGATTACTGTAGGATTGCCATAAATGGGTTGGCATGAATTCAGTGGGCTGAAGGGCCTGTTCCATGCTGTATCTCTCTATGACTCTCTGACCTCAAATCTGCACCCACGAGTTACCAACCACCTTATGGGTAGAATCCTCATCTTCCAAGCCCCTGAATCTGGCTGGTCCATCTAATCCCTCTTGCAACCTATCTCCAATTCATTCCAACCTCTTTGTACTGCAGGCTCTCATACCATTTGCTTCCTGATTGCTTGGGGAGTGTCATTCCCCCCAGGGTATACCAAGTAGCTAGAACGGAAGCAGCTTGGCATTCAAGTCCCACGCACAAATTAAAAAAGGTGAGACACCTACTTACACTCCAAAGATGTTGGTCCCAACCCATGAACCAACCAGTGAAAGTTGGGGGCTCAAAGCCCTGTTTGATAATGAGTATGGGGGTTCCAAGGTCTCGATTACTTGGGTGGGTGCTGAGGTATTCCTGTGCAAGTTCAATTGCATTCTTCTTCTCAGTTTCATTGGCGCCTTTACCAATCCACAGGAAAATCTGCCAAGAGGCAAGAGAATGATTAACCTCTGGTGACCGGAAACATTGACCGACCATTCCCCTCCATAGGTGACCAGTATCTTAAATCTGTGCTTCTATATCCTCTAAAGCCTACCCAAAATCTACCAATCTATTGCAACAAGCAACCTGCTGGAGGAACTCAGAGGGTCAAGCAGCATCTGTGGGGGGGGGGGGGGGTGAAGGAATTGTCGATGTTTTGGGTTGAAATGTCAACAATATCTCTCCCACAGACGCTGCTCGACCCACTGAGTTCCTCCAGTAGACTGTTTGTTGCTCCAGATTCCGGCATCTGCAGTCTCTTGTGTCTCTTCCAATCCATTGCTTGAAGTAGACACTAAAGAGATTTCAGCACACATTGCGTTTTACAATCAAACGATGTTTGGTGCTTCTAGTACCTAAAGCCCAATAAGATCAAGAGATTGCAAGACTAGGACTGATCCAGGGTCAGAAAGTAATTCTGAAAGCATTAAGGAGTGGTTCAGGGCATTGTGAGATTTTTTTGCCACATATACCTGCTCCCAGGTGTCCAGAAGCATGACATCATCATCATCGAGGTCATCCTGGGTGAAGTCAGTGATCTCCGTGGCTACAAAGCGCCCAGTCTGGTTGGAGCACTCAAAGAGGCGCGGACTGACAGTTTGGTACTCCTCCTGTAGCCTGAACCAAAAAGAGCAAACTCAATTACAGTGACAAGACTTCAGCCCCCCTCTCCTACGACAAGTTGGATCAGCCTATATAGTCCGTCAGCCCTACAATCACCTTCTTTAGATCACAAATGACCTGTATTATTATATTCTATTGCCACATGTACCGAGGTACAGTGAAAACTTTGTTTTGCATGCCAGCCATATGGATCATTTCATTACAACAGTGCATCGAGGTAGTGCAAGGGAAAACAGTAACAGAATGCAGAGTAAAGTGTTATAGTTACAGCTTCTATTCTAATGAACGAGAAGGTGGACTCTTGACCTTGCACCTTATTGTCTGCCTGCACTGCACTTTCTCTGTAACTGTAACACTTTATTCTGCATTCTGTTATTGTTTTCCCTTGTACGACCTCGATGCACTGTGTAATGAATTGATCTGTACCAATGCTATGCAAGACAAGGTACGCAGTGCAGGCGGACAATAAGGTACAAGGCCATAATGAGGTGGATTGTGAGGTCAAGTATTCATCATATCGTACTAGGGAACCATTCAATAATCTTATAACAGTGGGATAGAAGCTGTCCTTGAGCCTGGTGGTACGTGCTTTCAGGCTTTTGTATCTTCTGCCCGATGGGAAGGGGAGAAGAGAGAATGTCTGGGGTGGGTGGGGTCTTTTATCATGCTGGCTGCTTTACCGAGGCAGCAAGAAGTATACACAAAAGAGTCCATGGAGGGGAAGCTGGTTTCTGTGATGTGCTAAGCTAGTTGAACAACTCCCTGCAGTTTGTGGTCTCGGGCAGAGCAGTTGCCATACCAAGCTGTGATGCATCCAGATAGGATGCTCTCTATGGTGCATCGATAAAAATTGGTGAGTGTTAAAGTGGACATGCCAAATTTCTTTAGCCTCCTGAGGAAGTAGAGACACTGGTGAGCTTTCTTGGATGTGGTGTCTACGTGGTTGGACCAGGACAGGCTATTGGTGATGTTCACTCCTAGGAACTTGAAGCTCTCACCCCTGTTGACCTCAGCACCATTGAGGTAGACAGGAGTGTGTGCACCACCCCCCCTTCCTGAGGTCAATGAACAGCTTTTCTGTTTTGCTGACATTGAGGGTCAAGTCAAGTCTGTACCAAGTCTTCCTGTGCACACCATAATATCCTTATCCAACAAGAACCTTAGTTTTGAGAACACATTGGAGTCACCCCCCGTGGTCTTCTGAAGCAAGTGTTCTATGTTTACACTGCCCTATGGGATCCTTTAAACCCAACAAGTTAAAGGCTAAGCAATGATCAAATCAAGTTCAGATTTTTGCAAACTGTCCCCATAATTAACCCTTTAAGCCCTACTATTAATTGGAAATCGCATACCGCCAGACTCAAGGACGGCTTCTATCCCTCTGTTATCAGAATCTTGAACAGACCTCTCAAATGATAAAGATGAACTCTTGATCTCCCAATCTACTTCGTCGTGACCCTTACTGTCTACCTGCACTGCACTTTCTCTGTAACTGGAACACTATATTCTGCATTCTGTTTTCCTTTCACTACTTTGATGTACTTATATATGGCAATGCTAACAAAAGCTTTTCACTGTACATGTGGCAATAATAAACCAATTCCATCTGCTGAACTCTGTGCTAAAATGGTCTTTCTTTGTTCTAATTGTGTTCTTGTAAAAATTGTGTTTGATTTATTTTTGTGTTTTTCTTGTGAATGCTGCTTACCTGATGCCATGTGCCTGTGATGCTGCTGCAAGGAAATTTTCACTGCACTTGTGCACACACGGACTTGTGCATCTGACGATAAACTCGACTCTGACTTTGACTTTGAACACCGTGTGTTCAACATCAAGGAGGTGTCTTGAGCTATCGTCACTCTCACAGCTTGCATCAGGTAGCCCTCGTTATTTGCGAGAGACAAGCAGGGACTCCACAATGATGATTAAATAAACATGGAGACCACGAAGTGTGTGCTGGCACCGCAGTGGGACACTGTGGTCAACCTCCCCAGGGTTATAACAACTTCTGTACAGGTTTCACTTGCAGCTTGTCTGTAGACCGACTCACGTTCCAGACACTAGTGTTCCTGAACAGCTCCCGGCCTCACACACGACCCTATGTGCCAGACCCCACGTGCCAGACCCCACGCGCCAGACCCCACGCGCCAGACCCCACGCCAACTGTGTTATTTCATTATTTTTCAGCATAAGGCATCCCATGGCAAACAGGATTCACCAGACAGCCCAGGAGAGGGCACTGGATGGTCCAACGCTCCCAGTAGTACAAGGTGGACCTCAAGAGGACAGACAAGGAGGACCTAGTGTATGGGCTTTGCACTGTCACAACCTCGGGGAACTGCAGGACTTGTTGGGGGGGATTCCACAGTTTTTTCACATCACTGTCGAGAAGGGAAGGAGCTAAGGTGGTGACAGGAAAATCGAGGGAAGCAACTCGAGGTGGTGAGTCAGAGGGAGGGAGGGTTTCAAGGTGGGAGCAGTGCAGTGACACAGCTAGTGGAGTGATCCAGGTTCGATCCTGACCTCTGGCGTTGTCTGTATGGAATTGGAATGTTCTTCCTGTGGCCATGTTGGTTTCCTCTGGTGGCTCCACATCCTATGGACATGCTGGTTGGTAGGTTAATTGGCCACTGAAAATTGCCCCAAGTACCTACATAACTGGTCAAATCTGTGGGGAGTTGGTGGGAATATGGAGATTACAAGGAATGGGAATGAGGAATGGTATTGCTCCGTGAGCCAACATAGATTGGGTGGGCCAAATCTAGCCTTCTTCTAAGTTGCATGGGAGTATGGGGGAGGTATGAGGAAGGGGAGCTGAGAGAATGCTGTGGGTAAGATTGCGTGTCCGTGTGCATGCTTCAGGTCTGTGCAACAGAGCCTGGTCTCCAATGGTCTTCTACTTCCTTGCTATTGGACCAAGACCTCACTCCGACAAGACCACGTGGTAGCCAGTACACCATGGTCACCTCAAATCAAAAGAGCTCACATAAAGCTATCTTCCATTCTTCACGAATGGAGTGGCAGCAAATTATCCATGTAATAATTTGGATTATCCATGGATAATCCAAAATATCCAAGGGCTACCCATGAAGATGAAGTTTGTACCTCTTACTGTTGGCGTATGGTCCTTTTCCTCCGAGAAATACCCAAAATTCAGCAGGCTCGTGACCCTCGTACACAGTCTGCTTCTCCCTCTTGGAGATGGCGTTAGCCACATTCTTGGCTAATTCTCTCTCGTCCCCGCTGCATCCCTATAACACAGCCAGAGAGTTTATAGGAGCCGTTCAGACATACAACTCCTTATAATCCTTTCTTTATCACCAAAGCTTTTTCCTATGACCACAAAGTCAGACTGAAGCTCAAGAGTGGAGCCCTGAATTTACAAGGTTACATTAGCAGCCAGGAACACAAAATTTATTAGGACACTTGTCTAGTAATATAGATATCTGAAAACTGATGATCCAGAGACGTCCCACGAGAGCTGAGGAAATTAGTGTAGCAGTTAGTGTGATGCTATTACAGCACCAGCGACCTGGGTTCAATTCTGGCCGCTGTCTGTAAGGAGTTTGTACGTTCTCCCCGTGTCTGTGTGGGTTTCGTCCAGGTGCTCCGGTCTCCTCCCACATTCCAAAGACGTATGGGTTAGGAAGTTGTGGGCGTGCTATGTTGGAGCCAGAAGCGTGGCGACACTTGCGGGCTGCCCCCAGAACACTCTATGCGAAAGGTGCATTTCACTGTGTGCTTCAATGTACATGTGACTAATAAAGATATCTTATAATCTCAACTTAAAAAGTTAGTTAACATTTCAGAAGCAAAAACAGAAAATGTGGGAAACATTTAAGGCAACGTCTGAGGAAAGTTAAACGTTTAACATTTTGGAAATAGGAGAGAGTAAAGCAGGAGAGAGTAAAGCAAGAGAGAGCCACAAGACACGGCAGATGCTGGACCCTAGAACAAAAAGCAAGCTGCTGGAGGAACTCAGCGGGTCAGGCAGCAACTGTGGAGGCAGAGCAAGTGTCGACATTTCGGATCGAGACTCTTTCTCTGGACTGAAAGATAGAGGGGAGGTAGCCGGTATAAAGAGGTGAGGGGAAGGGGCAGGACAAGAGCTGGCAAGAACAATGAGTGGATCCAAGTGAGGAGGGGTAGGCAGATGGAGGAGGGAGGAGTGGACCTCTTCCCTCCTCCGCCTGCCTATCACCCCCTCCCCCTCACCTGGATCCACCTATTGCTTGCCAGCTCTTGCTCTTCCCCTTCCCCTCACCTCTCTGTACTGGGAATCTGCCCTCTACTCTCAGTCCAGATGAAGGGTCTCAATCCAAACCCTCAACCATCCACTTCCCTCTACGGATGCTGCCTGACCCGCTGAGTTCCTCCAGCATCTTGCTCATTGTTTGAAGAGAGAAAAACAAGTTAATTTTCAGTGGGCGAGAAGATGAGGTGGTGTTGGGACTATCTCTGAAGGTGAAGCGGACTCTTTGCTGCACGTTTGTTCGTGATAATACTAGAATGTGATTGAAAATTTTAAAAAATGCAGATGCTGGAAATCTGAAATAAAAACAGAAAATACTGGAAATACTCAGCAGGTCAGGCTGCATCTGTGGGAAGAGAAACAGAGCCAAGTCCTCCAGCCCAGCTGGTCCTGGTGAATCCCCTTTGCGCTGTCTCCAGTGCAATCACTCTTCATTGTAGAGCTAAGAAGGAGGTTGCGCTGGAGAGGGTGCAGAGGAGACTCACCAGGATGTTGCTTGAATTGGAAGACGTTAGTTATGGGGGAAGATTGGATAGGCTGGGCTTCTTCTCTCTTGAGCATAGGAGGCTCTTTTTTGCATAGTAGGGGAATTAAGGGTTATGGGGAAAAAATCAGGTAGGTGGATCTGAGTCCACGGCCAGATCAGCCATGATCTTATTGAATGGCGGAGTAGGCTCGACGGGCCGGATGGCCTCCTCCTGTTCCTATTTCTTATGTTCTTATGAAGCCTCCGGGGTGACCTTATAGAGGTGTATAAGGATATGAGGCATAGATAGAGTGTTTTTCCAGTGGGAGGGTGATCAAGAACAAGAGGGTATAGGTTTAAGGCAAGAGGAAGGAGCTTTAAGGGGGATCTGAGGGGTAGGTTTCTTCCCCACCCCCCCCCCCCCCCCCCCCCCCCCAAACACTGTGTGGATGATACCTGGAATGTCAGAGAAGGAGGTAGAATCACTACACTTCCCACTGCCTCAGAGAAGCAGCCAACATAATCAAATACCCCACCCACCCCGGACATTCTCCCTTCTCCCCTCTCCCATCAGGTAGAAGATACAAAAGCCTGAAAGTACGTACCACCAGACTCAAGGACAGCTTCTATCCCTCTGTTAGAAGACTATTGAACGGTTCCCTGGTATGATAAGATGGACTCTTGATCTCACAATCTCCCTTGTCATGACCTTGCACCTTATTCTCTGCCTGCACTGCACTTTCTCTGTAACTGTAACACTTTATTCTGCATGCTGTTATTGTTTTCCCTTGTACTACCTCAATGCACTGATGTAATAAAATGCTCTGTATGGATGGCATGCAAAACAAAGTTTTTCACTGTACTTCGGTACGTGTGACAATAATAAACCAATTACCATTTAGGCAGAAACTCAAATAGACAAGGCCTAGAAGGATTCAGACAATGGGAGGGAAGTGAGATTGGTATTGGTATTGGTTTATTATTGTCACTTGTACCGAGGTACGGTGAAAAGCTTGCTAGATAAGCCTATGGAGGAAGTTAAAATAGAGGGATATGTGGGGGGAAGGGTTTAGATAGTTTTTAGGCGAGGTTTAAAGGTCAGCACAACATTGTGGGCCAAAGGGCCTGTATTGTGCTGTGCTTTCTATGATTCTAAGATTCTACGAACTTGTCTTGCATACCGATCGTACAGGTCAATTCATTACACAGTGCAGTTACATTGAGTTAGTACAGAGTGCATTGATGTAGTACAGGTAAAAACAATAACACTGTAAAGTGTCACAGCTACAGAGAAAGTGCAGCGCAATAAGGTGCGAGGTCACAACAAGGTAGATCATGAGGTCAGAGTCCATCTCATTGTATAAGGGAACCATTCAATAGTCTTATCACAGTGGGGTAGAAGCTGTCCTTAAGTCTGGTGGGATGTGCCCTCAGGCTCCTGTATCTTCTACCTGATGGAAGAGGAGAGAAGAGAGAATGTCCTGGGTGGGTGGGGTCTTTGATTACACTGGCTGCTACACCAAGACAGTGAGAGGTAACTACAGAGTCCAAGGAGGGGAGGCTGGTTTCCGTGATGCGCTGGGCCGTGTCCACAACTCTGCAGTTTCTTGTGGTCCTGGGCAGAGCAGTTGCCGTACCAAGCCATGATACATCCAGATAGGATGCTTTCCATGGTCATATAGATTCATATAGATGGGCAAAAAGGTCAGCATGGACATGATGGGTTGAAGGGCCTAGATATTAGCAAGTAATGCAAGGTCAAATCTGTCCCACACCTAGGGCTCAACTAGTTAAGGCAAGTTTTCTCCTCAACAACAGTGCTATTGTTTATATTACCACCAACTCAATGGATTCACTCCTGTGGCAAGGAGCAGCAAAGATCCATTCTCTTTGCAAAGATTACCCATAGAGTGAGAAGATCAAGCGTGTGCCAAGCGAAGAGAAAACAAAGATCCTTTCGCTGTCCAAAATTAACCATAGAGGAATGGAAGCAAAAAAAAATGTTTATAATTCAATGGATTCAATGACCAATTAATTCCTCAAATAATCAGCACCGTCTTGACCACTCAACATCCTGTTACAAGATGGCTTCTACAGGCGGTTGCATTGAGTAATGGTTGTTTTCCAGAGACTCAAGGCAAGAGCATAATTCATTACAGCGACCCCAAAGAACTGACGAGTCCTTACCTTCCCATACCACAAGTAACACTGTTGACTGGTCTTGAGCAGGAAAACATCATTGGAGTTGAGAGAGGAGGAACGTACTGGGACCTCAAATGCTTTGGTATTGTAGACATTCTTGCCACAAACCTGGAAGAGACTCGCACCGTCCTCTGTCTCATAGTTCTCAGTCCTTGAACTGTTCCCCTGAAAAATGCCAAAAGAATTCTCAATACTATCCAAATACCAACAGTTATAAGTGAGTCTCAAGGAGAGACTGGCACCATTTTCCCTGGTGTGAAGGAAGTTGAGGCGTGACTTTATAGAGGTTTATAAACTCATGAAGGGCATAGATAAGATAGATTGTCACAGTCTTTTTTCCCAGGGTAGGATAGTGAAGAAAGTGCATGACATGCTTGCCTTCATTGGTCGGGGCACTGAGAATAGGAGTTGGGACATCATGTTACTCCTGCAGAACATGTTGATGAGACCGCACTTTGAGTACTGCATGCAGGCCTGCTCACCCTACCTAGGAAGGATGTGATTAAGCTGAAGAGGGTTCAGAAAAGATTCACAAGGATGTTAGCAGGACTGGAGGGCTTGAGTTATTAGGAGAGACTGGAGAGGCTGGGACTGTTTCCCTGGACTGAAGGAGGCTGAGGGGTGACCTTACAGAAGTTTACAAAATCATGAGGGGTATAGATAGGGTAGATATTCAGTCTTTTTCCCAGGGTAGGGGAATCTAAAACTAGAGGGCATAGGTTTCAGGTGAGAGGGGAGAGATTCAAAGGCAACCTGAGGGACAAGTTTTTCATGCAGAAGGTTGTCCATATATGGAACGAGCTGCCAGAGGAAGTGGTTGAGGCAGGTACAGTAACAATATTTAAAAAGACACTTGGACAGGTACATGGATGGGAAAGGTTTGGAGGGATATGGGCCAAATGGAGGTAAATGGGACTAGCCACAGGACGACACCTTGGTTGGCATGGACCAGTTAGGCCAAAGGGCTTGTTTCCATGCTGTATAGCTGTATGACTCTGTAACAGACCCATGCAAACTTCAACTTTAAGGAGAGGGTAACACAGAGATGATGTTACTGCACTAGTAATCCTTCCTGATCCAGATACATCATAGCAGGGGGATTAAGCTCAAGAGCTGTGAGGTGATGTTGCAGCTCTGTAAGACTCTGGTTAGACCACACTTGGAGTATTGTGTTCAGTTCTGGTCACCTCGTTATAGGATGTGGAAGCTTTGGAGAGGGTGCAGAGGAGATTTACCAGGATGCTGCCCGGATTGGAGAACATGTTTTATGAGGAAAGTCTGAGCGAGCTAGGGCTTTTCTCTTAGCAGCGATGCAGGATGAGACGTGACCTGATAGAGGTGTATAAGATTATGAGAGACAATAGACAAGATGGACAGCCAGCACCTTTTCCCCAGAGCAGTGATGGACAACACCAGAGGATATCCATTTAAGGTGAGTGGAGGAAAGTTCAGGGGGGATATCAGAGGTGTTTTTTTTTTACACAGACAGTGATGGGTGCCTGGAATGCATTGCTGGGGGAGTGGGGGGGGGGGGGGGTAGGTGGTAGGGGCTGATACGATAGGGTCATTTAAGAGACTCTTAGGTAGGCACATGGATGTAAGAAAAATGGAAGGTTAAGGGAAGAGAGGGGGAAGATTGACTGGGGATAAGGTTTATATAGGTCAGCACAACTTTGTGGGCAAAAGGTTCTGTACTGTACTGTCCTATGTTCCATGTTCAGGTGGGGTTTAACATCAGAACATAAACGTGCAATAAGGAATAAAAAAATCAGTAAGAGTAGATCAATATACAAGAAGCTGGAGGAACTCAGCGGGTCAGGCCGCATCTGTGGAGGGAGATGGACAGTTGACGTTTCGGGTCGAGACCCTTCATCTGGACTGGAAAGAGGGAGGGGAGATGGCCGGCATACAGAGGTGGGGGGAAGAGGTGGAGCAGGTGATGGGTGGATCCAGGTGAGGGGTGTGATAGGCAGGTGAGGGAGGGGGGAGGAGTGGGAATGATGTAAGAAGCTGGGAGGTGATAGGTGGAAGTGACAAAGGGCTGAAGAAGATGGAATGTGATAGGTGAGGACAGTGGACCATGGAGTAAAGGGAGGGAGGTGGGGAGGGGAACCAGAGGGAGGAGTGTGTGGGTGAGGGGTAGATGGAGAGGGAGGGGTTGGCGAAAGAGAAGGGGTGAAGGGGCCGGTGGGATAAGGGAAAAATTAGTGGACGGAGGGACGTGGTTACTAGAGGTTAGAGAAATCGATGTTGATGCCTTCAGGTGGGAGACTACCAAGGCGGAATATGAGGGGTTGTTCCTCTAATCTGTGTTTAGCATCAAGTTGGCAGTAGAGGCGGCCGTGGTAAGAGTTGGCTTTGTCATTAGGGAAATGAATCTGGTACATTCTGGTCAGTATCCGATGGGACACCTTCCCTCCCAGGTGACCTCAGCTACTCATGTTTGGTTGGGAACAGGTAATCAGTGCTGGTTTTGCCAGTGATGCTACAGGTTACGGACTCAGAGCACGGGACAGACCCTTTGGCCCACTGACCATCAAGCACCCATTTACGCCATTCCCCCCAACCACAACCCCCAGGTTGTCCCCCTCACCCACACACCAGCGGCAATCTACAGCAACGAATTAACCCACCGAGCTGCACGTCTTTGGGATATGGGCGGAAACTGGGGGAAACCCACGTGGGCACAGGGAGAACGTGCAAACTCCACGCACAGGCAACACCAAAGGTCGGGATTAAACCAGAGTCTCTAGAGCTGTGGTTGCCCTTAAATTACTGATGATAAACTTGAGAATAGGTAGGACAACCAAGTCTGCACATTCATCCAGGCCTAATGAGCTGGGCCAGGGTGGGAAATCAGGTGGATTAATTCACCATTTGTGGTGCTTGTGCTGGAGATGACTACTTAAATTTAATTGCCATGTTTCTTTAAACTCCCCTAGCATGGAGGTGAACTGAAGCACTTAGACAACAGCAAAACATACATCAGGCTGCTGTTTATCGATCACAGCTCGGCGTTCAACGCCATCATCCCCTCAGTGCTAATCAACAAGCTTCAAAACCTGGGCCTTTGCACCTCCCTCTGCAACTGGATCCTCGACTTCCTTATCGGGAGACCACAGTCAGTGCGGACCGGTAGTAACATCTCCTCCTTGCAGACAATCAACACAGGTACATCTCAAGGATGCGTGCTTAGCCCCCTGCTCTGCTCTCTCTACACTCATGACTGTGTGGCTAGGCACAGCTCAAATGCCATCTATAAATTCAGCGATGACACCACTGTTGTTGGCAGAATCTCAGATGGTGACAAGGAGGCGTAGGGGAGTGATATAGATTAGCTGGTTAAGTGGTATCACAACAACAACCTCGCACTCAATGTCAACAAGACCAAGGAATTGATTGTGGACTTCAGGAAGGGGAAGTCGGGAGAACACACACTCATTGAGGGGTCAGCGGTGGAAAGGGTGAGCAGCTTCAAGTTCCTGGGCGTCAACATCTCAGAGGATTGATCCTGGGCACAACACATTGATGCAATCATGAAGAAGGCATGCCAGCAGCTCTACTCATTAGGAGTTGGAGGAGATTGGTATGTCACCAACAACACTTACAAATTTCTGCAGATGTATGGTGGAGAGCATTCTGACTAGTTTCAGGAGAGCATTCTGCCTGGTATGGAGGCTCTAATGCACAGGATCGAAAGAGGCTGCAGGGGGTTGTAGACTCAGCCAGCTCCATCTCGGGCACAACCCTCCCCACCATCGAGGACATCTTCATGAGGTGGTTCCTCAAGAAGGTGGCATTCATCATTGTGGACCCTCACCATCCAGGACATGCTCACTTCTCATTACTACCATCGGGCAGCAGGTACAGGAGCCTGAAGACCCACACTCAATGATTCATCAACAGCTTCTTCCCCTCCGCCATCAGATTTCTGAACGGTCCATGAACCCATGAACACTACCTCGTTATTCCTCTTTTGGATTATTTACTTATTTTTGTAACTTATAGTAATTTTTATGTCTTGCACTGTACTGCTGCCACAAAACAACACATTTCATGACATACGTCAGTGATAATAAACCTGATTCTGAAATTGGTAAATTGGTAAATTAGTTTATTATTGTCACATGTACTGAGCTACAGTGAAAAACTTTGTTTTGCATTGCCATCCATACAGATCATTTCATCACATCAGTACATCGAGGTAGTACAAGGGAAAACAATAACAGAATGCAGAATGAAGTGTTACATTTACTGAGAAAGTGCAGTCCAGGCAACTAGGGAAAAAAGAAAGGTAGTCAGATGGAGGACATGGTGGTGTGCTGCAGCTGTTTGATGTGGGAACTCGTGGACCTTGCTGCGGTCCAAGATGGCCACATCTGCAGTAAGTGCTTGAGGCTGGAGGAACTTCGGCTCAGAGTCGATGAGCTGGAGTCGCAGCTACAAGCACTGCGCAGTATAAGGGAGGGAGAGAGTTATGTAGACACGGTGCATCAGGTGACAGTCACCCCCCTTAGGGGAGGTACATCTGAGGTTCAGGAGGCAGATAGAATGGTGACTGTCAGGGGAGGGAAGAGGAAGAAGAAGTCAGGCAGGCAGACAGAGCAGGGAACCCCGGAGGCTGTTCCCCTCAGTAACAAGTTTTCTGCCTTGGAAGCTGTTGAGGGGGATGACCTGCAGGGGCCTAGCTGCAGTAACCAGGTCTCTGGCACTGGGACTGGTACTGCTGCTCAGAAGGGAAGGGTGGGAAAGAGACATGCGGTAGTGATAGGGGACTCGATAGTCAGGGAAACAGATAGGAGGCTCTGTGGCAGTGAGCATGAATCCCGGATGGTATGTTGCCTCCCAGGTGCCAGGGTCTGGGATGTCACTGATCGGGTCCACAGGATTCTTGAGTGGGAGGGAGAGCAGCCAGAAGTTGTGGTCCATATTGGCACCAACGACATAGGTAGGAAGGGGGATGAGGTCCTGAAGAGCGAGTTCAGGGAGCTAGGCAGAAAATTGAGGAACAGGACCTCAAGGGTAGCAATCTCGGGATTGCTGCCGGTGCCACACGATAGTGAAGGCAGGAATAGGAGGAGGTGGCAGATAAATGCGTGGCTGAGAAGTTGGTGCAGGAGGGAGGGTTTTAGATTTCTGGATCATTGGGATCTCTTCTCAGGAAGGTGGGACCTGTACAGAGAGGACGGGCTACACCCGAACCAGAAGGGGGCCAATATCCTTGCGGCGAGATTTGCTAGGGTGGTTCGGGAGGGTTTAAACTAGTTTGTGAGGGGGAAGGGAACCGGAGGAGTAGGTCAGAGGAAGAAGGGGATGGGGAAAAGTTAGATCGAACAGGTAAAGAGGCTTTGGGGAAGGAGAAGCAGAATACAGGCTGTAAAGGTAGTAAGGTAGATGGACTGAAGTGAGTTTACTTAAATGCAAGAAGTGTCAGGAATAAGGGGGATGAACTGAGGGCTTGGATAAGTATGGGGGACTCTGATATCGTGGCTATTACTGAGACGTGGCTGACGTCAGGACAGGAGTGGATGTTGAATATTCCTGGTTTTCGGTGTTTTAAGAGGGATAGGGAAGGGGGGAGAAGAGGTGGAGGGGTGGCGATACTGGTCAGGGGCACTGTTACGGCTGTGGAAAAGATGAATGTTGTAGAAGGATCATCTCTAGAGTCCGTATGGGTGGAATTAAGGAACAAGAAAGGAGCAGTTACTCTACTAGGAGTATTCTGTAGGCCCCCCAGTAGCAGTAGAGATATAGAGGAGCAGATTGGCAGGCAGTGTTTGGAGAGAAGCAAAAATAACAGGGTTGTCATAATGGGAGACTTCAACTTCCCAAATATAGACTGGAACCTGCTTAGTGCCAAAGGGTTAGATGGGACAGAATTTGTTAAATGTGTCCAGGAGGGATTCCTGACGCAGTATGTTGACGGGCCGACTAGAGGGAATGCCATGTTAGATCTAGTTTTAGGAAATGAACCGGGACAGGTGAAGGATCTATTGGTGGGTGAGCATTTGGGAGACAGTGACCATTGCTCCATAACCTTTAAAATTCTCATGGACAGGGACAGGTGCAGAGAGGACAAGAGGATTTTCAATTGGGGAAGGGCTAACTACGAGGCTATAAGGAGAGAACTTGGGAGTGTAAATTGGGATGTCCTTTTTGAAGGAAAATGTACCATGGAGATGTGGTCGATGTTCAGGGATCTTATGCAGGATGTTAGGGATAAATATGTCCCGGTGAGGCAGAGAAGGAATGGCAGGGTGACGGAACCGTGGGTGATGAGAGAGGTGGAACGACTTGTTAGGGAGAAGAAGGTAGCATACGTGAGGTATAAGCAGCAAGGTTCAGACAGGGTCCATGAGGAATATAGGTAGCGAGGAAGGAACTTAAGAAAGGGCTGAGGAGGGCTAGAAGGGGACATGAAAAGGCTTTGGCTAGTAGGGTTAAGGAAAATCCCAAGGCCTTTTACAAGTACGTGAAGGGTAGGAGGATGGCTAGGGTGAAGGTAGGTCCGATTAAGGGCAAAGGTGGGAGAATTTGCCTGGAGGCGGCGGAAGTGGGAGAAGTTCTCAATGATTACTTCTCTTCGGTATTCACCAGGGAGAGGGGTCTTGATGATGCGGAAGGGAGTGCTGGTAGGGGTAATGTTCTCGAGGTTGTTGATACCAAGAGAGAGGATGTGTTGAAATTGTTCAATAATATTAAGACAGATAAATCTCCGGGTCCTGACGGGATTTTCCCCAGGCTGCTTCGAGAGGCTAGGGAGGAGATTGTTGAACCGCTGGTAAGGATCTTTGAGTCCTCGTTGTCCACGGGGATGGTGCCAGAGGATTGGAGGGTTGCAAATGTTGTCCCCTTGTTCAAAAAAGGTAATAGGGATAGGCCAGGGAATTATAGACCGGTGAGTCTCACGTCTGTGGTGGGTAAGCTGTTAGAAAGGATTCTAAGGGATAGGATCTATGAACACCTAGAGAATCATGGACTGATTAGGGACAGCCAGCATGGCTTTGTGAAGGGAAGATCTTGCCTCACAAGCCTGATAGAGTTCTTTGAGGAGGTGACCAGGAAGATTGATGAGGGCAGTGCAGTGGATGTGGTTTACATGGATTTTAGTAAGGCGTTTGATAAGGTTCCTCATGGTAGGCTTCTTCAGAAGGTCAGAGGCCAAGGGATCCAAGGAAGCTTGGCTGTGTGGATTAGGAATTGGCTTGCATGTAGAAAGCAGAGGGTTGTGGTGGAGGGAGTGCCCTCGGATTGGAGGGCTGTGACTAGTGGTGTCCCGCAGGGATCGGTTCTGGGACCTCTACTTTTTGTGATATTTATAGATGACTTAGATGAGGGGGTGGAGGGCTGGGTTAGTAAGTTTGCGGACGACACTAAGATAGGCGGTGTTGTGGATAGTGTGGAGGGCTGTTGGAGCTTACAGAGGGATATTGATAGGATGCAGAGCTGGGCTGAGAAGTGGCAGATGGAGTTCAATCCGGAGAAGTGTGAGGTGGTACACTTTGGAAGGACAAACTCCAGGGCAGAGTACAGGGTAAATGGCAAGGTACTTGGCAGTGTGGAGGAGCAGAGGGATCTGGGGGTTCATATTCACAGTTCTTTGAAAGTTGCCTCACAGGTGGAAAGAGCAGTTAAGAAGGCCAATGGGATGTTGGCTTTCATAAATCGCGGGATTGAGTTTAAGAGCCGCGAGGTGATGATGCAGCTTTACACTAGTTAGGCCACACTTAGAGCACTGTGTTCAGTTCTGGTCGCCGCATTATAGGAAGGATGTGGAGGCATTGGAGAGGGTGCAGAGGAGATTTACCAGGATGCTGCCTGGATTAGAGAGTATTGAATATGAGGAGAGGCTTAAGGTGCTAGGGCTTTATTCACTGGAAAGGAGGAGGATGAGAGGAGACATGATAGAGGTATATAAAATACTAAGAGGAATAGATAGAGTAGACAGTCAGCGCCTCCTTCCCAGGGCACCAATTCTCAAGACGAGAGGTCATGTCTTTAAGGTTATGGGTGGGAGGTTCAGGGGAGATGTCAGAGGGAGGTTTTTCACCCAGAGAGTGGTTGGTGCATGGAATGCACTGCCTGGGGTGGTGGAGGCAGATACATTGAACAGGTTCAAGAGCTTGTTGGATAGGCATATGGAGGAGTGTGGGATGGGGGGGGGATATGCGGGAGGAAAGGGTTAGGTAGTGTGAGGGTGGTTTGATGGACGGCATAACATGGTGGGCCGAAGGGCCTGTTTTGTGCTGTATGGTTCTATGGTTCTATGGTTCAGACAATAAGGTGCAAGGCCATAACGAGGTTGATTGTGAGGTCAAGTGTCCATCTTATCGTACAAGGGGGCTATTCAATAGTCTTAACAGCGGGATAGAAATGTCTTTGAGCCTGGTGGTACATGCTTTCAGGCTTCTGCCTGATGGCAGGGGGAGAAGAGAGAATGACCAGGGTGTGTGGGGTCTTTGATTACGTTGGCTGCTTTACCGAGGCAGCAGGAAGTGTAGACAGAGCCCATGGAGGGGAGGCTGGTTTCCGTGATGTGCTGAGCTGTGTCCACAACTCTCTGCAGTTTCCACACGTAGTTATATTTAAGAATTTATTCCCCAGCTCTTGATTCTCAATGAGAATGGAAAGGTAATATTTTCACAGAGGCAAGAACAGAATGCCTTCCTTACCTGTAGAACCAGATGGGTTTTTAACAACAATCCAATAGTTTCACGGTCACCGTAAGTGACAAGTGTTCCTCCCTTCCAGAATTTATTTAATTAGCTGAATTTAATTTCCCCACCTACCATTTGGGATTCACAGTCACATCAGTGGCCCAGATCACTAGCACAAGTTACTGGATTAGCAGCATCTATCTCCCTCTGTCTATCATGAAAATCAGCCTTCTCTCCGTGGACTCTGCCCACACTTCTCACTGCCTCAGGAAAGCAACCAGCATAATCAAAGACCCCACCCACCCCGGACGTTCTCTCTTCTCCCCCTCCCATCGGGCAGAAGATACAAAAGCCTGAAAGCATGTACCACCAGGCTCAAGGACAGCTTCTATCCTGCTGTTATAAGACGATTGAATGATCCCCTAGTACAATAAAATGGACTCTTGCCCTCACAATCTACCTCGTTATGGCCCTTGCACCTTATCGTCTACCTGCACTGCACTTTCCCTGTAACTGTAACACTATATTAGACAATAGACAATAGACAATAGGAGCAGAAGTAGACCATTCGGCCCTTCGAGTCTGCACCGCCATTTTGAGATCATGGCTGATCCTCAACAATCAATATCCTGTTCCTGCCTTGTCCCCATATCCCTTGATTCCCCTATCTATAAGAAACCTATCTAGCTCCTTCTTGAAAGTGCCCAGAGAATTGGCCTCCACTGCCCTCTGAGGCAGTGCATTCCACAAATTCACAACCCTCTGGGAGAAGAAGTTTTTCCTCACCTCTGTCCTAAATGGCCTAGCCCTTATTCTTAAATCATGCCCCCTGGTCCTGGACTTCCCCAACATCTGGAACATATTTCCTGTCTCTATCTTGGCCAATCCCTTAATAATCCTGTATGTTTCAATCAGATCCCCTCTCAATCTTCTCAATTCCAGCGTGTACAATCCCAGTCTCTCCAACCTCTCAGCATAAGACAGTCCCGACATCCCCGGAATTAACCTCGTAAACCTACGCTGCACGCCCTCTATAGCCAGGATACCCTTCCTTAACCCTGGAGACCAAAACTGTACATAATACTCCAGGAGTGGTCTCACCAGGGCCCTGTACAAATGCAAAAGAATCTCTTTGCTTTTGTACTCAATTCCCCTTGTAATACAGGCCAACATTCCATTAGTCTTCATCACTGCCTGCTGCACTTGCTCATTCACTTTCAGTGACTGATGAACAAGGACTCCTAGATCCCTTTGTATTTCCCCCTTACCTAACCCCACACCATTCAGATAATAATCCGCCCTCCTGTTCCTGCTCCCAAAGTGGAGAACCTCACACTTATCCACATTAAACTTCATCTGCCAAGTATCTGCCCACTTACCCAACCTGTCCAAATCACCTTGAATTCTCCTAACTTCCTCTACACATGTCGCACTGACACCCAACTTTGTATCATCAGCAAACTTGCTAATGTTATTCACAATGCCTTCATCTAAATCATCAACATAGATCGTAAACAGCTGCCGTCCCAGCACCGAGCCCTGTGGCACCCCACTAGTCACGGCCTGCCATTCTGAGAAACATCCATTCACCCCTACTCTTTGTTTCCTATCCGCCCACCAGTTTTCTATCCATGTTAATACCCGCCCCCCAATTCCATGAGCCCTAATTTTACCCACCAATCTCCTGTGCGGCACTTTATCAAATGCCTTCTGAAAGTCTAGGTATACAACATCCACTGAATCTCCCTCGTCTATTTTCCTGGTTACATCCTCAAAAAACTCCAGTAGATTAGTCAAGCATGATTTGCCCTTGGTAAATCCATGTTGACTCGACCCAATCCTATCATTGCTATCCAAATATGCCGCTATTTCATCCTTAATAATGGACTCTAGCATCTTCCCCACCACAGATGTTAGGCTAACTGGATGATAGTTCCCCGTTTTCTCCCTCCCTCCTTTCTTAAAAAGTGGGATAACATTAGCCATTCTCCAATCCTCAGGAACTGACCCCGAATCTAAGGAACATCGGAAAATGATCACCAATGCATCCACAATTTCTAGAGCCACCTCCTTTAGTACCCTGGGATGCAGACCATCTGGACCTGGGGATTTGTCAGTCTTCAGCCCCATCAGTCTACCCATCACCATTTCTTTCCTAATGTCAATCCACTTCAGTTCCTCTGTCACCCTCTGCCTTTTGTCCATCCTTACTTCTGGGAGATTTCTTACGTCTTCCCCTGTGAAGACAGATCCAAAGTACTTATTAAATTCGACTGCCATCTCCCTGTTTCCCGTAATAATTTCACCCGATTCGGTCTTCAAGGGCCCAACATTGTTCCTAACTAACTTCTTTCCCTTCACATACCTAAAAAAGCTTTTGCTATCCTCCTTAATATTCCTGGCTAGCTTGCCTTCGTACCTCATTTTTTCTTCCTGAATTACCTTTTTAGTTAAATTCTGCTGCACCTTAAAAATTTCCCAATCTTCTATCTTCCCACTCAGCTTGGCTCTGCCATACTTCTTCCTTTTTAACACAATGCTGTCTCTGACTTCCTTTGTCAGCCACGGTGACCCCTTTCCCCTCTTTGAGTCTTTCCTTCTCTGGGGAATAAACTGATCCTGCACCTTGTGCATTATTCCCAAGAATACCTGCCATTGCCGTTCCACTGACAATTCTGCTAGGATGCCGCCCAGTCAACTTTAGCCAGCTCCTCCCTCATGGCTCCATAGTCTCCTTTGTTCAACTGCAAAATTGACCCTTCTGATTTGCCCTTTTCCCTCTCCAATTGCAGATAAAAACATCATGTTATGGTCACTACCTCCCAATGGCTCCTTTACTTTGAGTTCTCTTATCAAATCCTGCCTATTACACAGCACTAAATCCAGAATAGCCCTCTCCCTGGTCGGCTCTCGTACCAGCTGCTCCAAGAATGCATCCCGGAGGCACTCTATAAACTCCCTTTCCTGGGGTCCAGTACCAGCCTGATTTTCCCAGTCCACTTGCATATTGAAATCCCCCATAACTACTGTGACATTACCCTTGCCACATGCCAACATTAACTCACTATTCAGCTTGCACCCAACATCCATGCCACCGTTCGGAGGCCTGTAGATAACACCCATTAGGGTCTTTTTGCCCTTACAGTTCCTCAGTTCTATCCACACTGACTCTACTTCTTCTGATTCAATGTCCCCCCTTGCAAGGGACTGAATCTCATTCCTCACCAACAGGGCCACCCCACCCCCTCTGCCCACCTTCCTGTCCTTATGATAGCATGTATACCCTTGAAAATTCATTTCCCAGGTCTGATCTCCCTGCAGCCATGTCTCCGTTATCCCAACAACATCATACTTACCCATTCGTATCTGAGCTTCAAGCTCGCCTACCTTATTCCTGACACTCCGTGCATTCAGATATAGGATTTTCAACCCATTTCTCCTCTCTCCATTCGTATTAATGTTCTGAAATTGTGTAGTTCCTACCTGTCCTCTACCCTCCATCTCAGAATTCTGCGTTCTGTTTTCCTTTTTACTACCTTGATGTACTTGTGTACGGACTGATCTGTCTGGATGGTACGCAAACAAAAGCTTTTCACTGTATCTTGGTACATGTGACAATAATAAACTAACTACCAATAATGGGACCTGTAGACAATGTTGGATCAGTGAGGTCAAAGGATGAAAGGCAGGATTCAGGCCGTGGGATTTTGGAGGAGCTAATGTTTGGGAATGTGAGACTGGCCAGGCGGATGCTGGACTGGCTGGATTGGATGGTCCTGGATGCTGGCAGGGAATGGCTTGGGTTGGACCGTAGCCCATTGCCCCAAACCCAACAGTGAAATAGAACGTCAACGTGCACCCCTCACTTCCACCCCTTCCCCTTGCAGCCACCTTTGCAACATTACCTCAAAGACTACCAGTTTCCCCTTGAAGATGGCCATCAGGTGTTTTGGTTCTTTGCCCATGGTCACTCGGACCTGCACGGCCTCACCGTTGTACTGCTGGTCAATATTGACAGCCTGAAAGGCAGAGGCAGCGATATCTCCTTGACTCGCATGTTTACCCTGAAATAGAAGAACCAACAATAGGTTAAAATGGTTTTTACCCCTCCAACAGCACCCTGCTATTAAATGACATCTTAAGTACGTAGATAGACAACCATTTCACACCTTCTTTTGAGACGCAGGACTCTGGAGATGCTGGAATCTGGAGCTACAAACAATCTGCTGGAGGAACTCAATGGGTCGGGCAGCATCTGTGGGAGGAAAGGAATCGTCCATGTTTTGGGTTGAATCCCTGCATCAGGACTGATACAGGGTTTACCTGATGCGGGTTTCGACCCAAAGCGTCGACAATTCCTTTCCTCCCACAGATGCTGCTCGACCCGCTGAGTTCCTCAAATAAGGACTTTAGCCTGAGCCTAGTTCCTCAAATAAAGTCCTAGCCTGTCCAACCCCTCCCTATAACTCAGTGCCTCAAGTCCTGGCAACATCCTTGTAAATCTTTAATAGATTCATAGAGCACTACAGCACAGAAACAGACCCTTCGGCCCATTCAGACAATGCTGACCTGATCTTCTGCCTAGTCCCATCGTCACACATTCTTTCAATTCAATCTCAATTCTCCCTGTCCAGAAGAGATAGAACATAGTACAGTACAGCACAGGAACAGGCCCTTCAGCCCACAATGTTATGCTGAACTAATTAAACTAGTAATTAAATGCCTAACTGAACTAATCCCTTCTGTCCACACAACGTCCACATCCCTCCATTCTCTGCACATCCATGTGCCTATCTAAGGGGATCTTAAACACCTCTATTGTATCTGCCTCCACCCCCACCCCCGGCAGCACATTCCAGGCACCCACCGCTCTCTGTGTAAAATAACTTACCCAGCACATCTCCTTTGAACTTGCTCCCTCTCATGCTCTCTAGTATTAGACATTTCGATCCCGGGAAAAAGATATCGGCTGTCTACTCTATCTGTGCCTCTCATAATCTTATAAAATTCTATCAGGTCTCCCCTCAGCCTCCGCTGCTCCAGAGAAAACAACCCAAGTTTGTCCAACCTCTCCTTATAGCTCGTAACCTCTAATCCAGGCGGCATCCTGGTGAACCTCTGAAGATTATACTATTTCAACATATCAAGTCATCATCTTCCACACCAGGCCAAAAAGTGAGTTCTTCTGGCTATTTAACTGTCTGGCATCACAGTTAAACTACCCCCATCCAGTCCAGGATCACCAATTCAAAGATACAGCCCTTTGGAGGTTGGTTGGACAAACTTGGGTTGTTTTCTCTGTCTAGATGGGATAGACAAGTCAGAATCTTTCTCCCCAGGGTAGAAATGTCAGACACCAGAGGACATGCATTGAAGGTGAGGAGAAAAGTTTTTTTTTACACACAGGTGCCTGGATTGCATCTACAGAGAGTGGTAGGGAGGTGGAGGCACAGATAGAGTAGACAGCCGGTATCTTTTTCCCGGGATCAAAATGTCTAATACTAGAGGGCTTGAGAGGGAGCAAGTTCAAAGGAGATGTGCTGAGTAAGCTATTTTACACAGAGAGCAGTGGGTGCCTGGAATGTGCTGCCAGGGGTGGGGGTGGGGGCAGATGCGATAGAGGGGTTTAAGAGGCATTCAGACAGGGAATGGAGGGATATGGACCACGTGCAGGGAGATGGGATTAATTTAATTTGGCACCATGGTCGGCACAGACATGGTGGGCCGAAGGGCCTGTTCCTGGGCTGAATTGTTCAGTGTTCTCTGTTCTAATTGTGATCAGATGTATTCCTAAATGTTGTTTCACATGACATTCCCCCCTCCCCCAATCAGTAAAACAGGGAAGTTTCCCATCTAATTGTTTTTGGAATTAAAATTAAAGCAAAGGATTGCAGGAACACACAAGACTGCAGATGCTGGAAAAGTCTGCAGTCCCGATGAAGGGTCTAAACCTGAAACGTCCACTGTCCATTTCCCTCCACAGATGCTGCCTGACCCGCTGAGTTCCTCCAGCTTTTTATGTGTTGCAAAGGACTGTGGCTTTATTTTATATACAACCACCCCCAGCCCCCACTAAATCCACAAATCTCCTTGGACTCTGTCTTTACCACTCGTTGCCTTGGTGAAGCAGCCAGCATAATCAAAGACCCCACCCACCCGGCTCATTCTCTCTTCTCTCCTCTTCCATCGGGTAGAAGATACAGGAGCCTGAGGTCACGTACCACCAGACTTAAGGACGGCTTCTACCCCACTGTGATAAGACTATTGAACGGTTCCTTTATACAATGAGATGGACTATGACCTCACGATCTACCTTGTTGTGACCTTGCACCTTATTGCTCTGCACGTTGTCTGTAGCTGTGACACTTTACTCTGTACTGTTATTGTTTTTACCTGTACTACATCAATGCACTCTGTACTGACTCAATGTAACTGCACTATGTAATGAATTGACCTGTACGATCAGTTTGCAAGACAAGTTTTTCACTGTACCTCGGTACAAGTGACAATAATAAACCAACACCAATACCCTTCCATCTTCCATTAGATTCCAACCTGTAAGTCACTCCTGTGTCATTGTCCCTCTGAGTCAATCCCTCAGGATTGAGGGGGACTTGCTTCTTGCTCTGGTTCTGTGGGTTCTGAGGTGACCGATGAGGTCTATGTGGGAACCACAAACTCTTCCACTGATGGGGCAGGATAGTTTGTGAGGTGGACTCCTCCCACAACTCACACAGGGCGTATGTGCATTCCTGATGCAGGGGCTTGGGGTTCTAAGGACCCCCTAATGCCCCCTCTCCACGGTGGAGTCGACATTTGCCTGGGGTCCCCAAGAGTCAGTGGGCACGTTGCATTTCTCCCCAAGGAGGAGTCCATGGACGGGAGGCTGGTTTCCGTGATGTGCCAAGATGTGCAGCACATTTATGCCATAGACTTCAACCTGTTGCCTGGCGTCGTGTTAAAGTGAATCAGAGGAGGGGGTCCCACATGCAGGTCAAGTCAAATCGTCAGGTCGAGTATATTGTCATGTGCACACGTACGGTGAGGTACAGGTACAATGAAAAACTTGCTTACAGCAGCATCACAGGTACATAGGTACAGACAACACACAGAACACAAATTATACAAAATAGTGAAGAGAGAAAAAAGAAGACTGTGAAAAAAGTAAGACCTTGGTGTAAAAAATCAGAGACAAGCCCACAGTAATGCAAGAGTTGGTCTGTAGTTTCCCGTTGCTGAGGTAGGGTTAGGGTTGTGCAGGTCAGTTCAAGGACCTGATGGTTGTAGGAAAGTAGCTGTTCCTGAACCTGGTGGTGTGGGACTTCAGGCTTCTGTACCTCCTGCCTGATGGTAGCAGCGAGAAGAGGTCATGGCCCGGATGGCAGGGATCCTTGGTGATAGATGTTGTCTTCCTGAGGCAGCATCTCCTGTAGGTGTTGTCAATGGTGGGGAGGGCTGTGCCCGTGATGGATCAGGCTGTATCAATTTTTAATCGATGCACCACAGCAAGCATCCTATCCGGATGCATCACGGCTTGGTACAGCAACTGTTCTGCCCGGGACCACAAGAAACTGCAGAGTTGTGGACACAGCTCAGCACATCACGGAAACCAGCCTCCCCTCCACAGACTCTGTCTACACTTCTCGCTGCCTCGGTAAAGCAGCCAACATAATCAAAGACCCCACCCACCCCGGACATTCTCTCTTCTCCCCCCTCCCATCGGGCAGAAGATACAAAAGCCTGAAAGCACGTACCACCAGGCTCAAGGACAGCTTCTATCCCGCTGTTATAAGTCTATTGAACGGTTCCCTAGTATGATAAGAATGGACTCTTGATCTCACAATCTTCCTCGTTATGGCCTTGCACCTTATTGTCTGCCTGCACTGCACTTTCTCTGTAACTGTAACACAATATTCTGCATTCTGTTATTGTTTTCCCCTTGTACAACCTCAATGCACTAATGTATTGATCTGTATGAAAGGTGTGCAAGACCAGTTTTTCACTGTACCTCAGTACATGTGACAATAATAAACCAATTGCCAATTACCAATTATCAGAACATGAACATAATTGTCCAACTGCCTGCAAAATGTTGCCTCTGTGTGACACCATCAGTGCTGGGGGGAGTACGGAGTGCACCAACCTGCCAGATGTAGAGGATATAGCGGCACTTGTTGTGGATGGTGTACGTGTAAAGGATCAGGTAACACTCCTTGCTGTAGAAGAGACCCTGCCACCTCTTCTCCACTGGGACCAGCTCATGGTCCTCAATCCGCCACTCCTACAAGCCAAGCAGAACAAAGTTTGTTACAGGACGGATGTGGCAGCAATAGAGAGAACACGGAAGAGACTCACCGGGACGTTGCCTGGAATGGAGGGCTGTAGTTATAAGGAGAGATTGGATAGGCTGGGTTTATTCTCACTGGAACGTGGATGGTTGACAAGTGACCTTATAAAATTATGATGGACGTCAATATGATAGATAGAATCTTCCCAGGGCTGAGGAGTCTAGAACTAGAGGGCACAGGTTTAAGGTGAGAGGGGAGCAATTTAAAGAACATCTGAGGGGTGAATGTTTCATCCGCACAGAGGGTGTTGAATATCTGGAACGAGCTGCCAGAGGTGGAGTGTTGCTGAACAGAGGGATCTTGGGGTAGAAAGCCACAGAGCCCCGAAAGTGGTAGCACAGGTGGTGAAGGCAGCGTGTGGGATGCTTGCCTTCATCAGCCATGGCATAGAGCACAAGAGTTGGGATGGCATGTCACGACTTTATAGAACATTGTTCGGGCCACACCTGCGCTATAGGAAGGGTGTGGTTATGCTGGAGAGAGTGCAGAGGACTTTCACCAGGATGCTGCCTGGAGTGGAGGGTTTGAGTTACAGGGAGAGACTAAAGGCTGGGTCTGCTTCCCCTGGAGTGAAAGAAGCTGAGGGGGTGACCTGATAGAGGTGCATAAAATCATGAGGGGTGTAGATATGGTGAATGGTCACAATCTTTTTCCCCAGGGTAGGGGAGTCTAAAACTAAAGAGCAAAGGTTTAAGGTGAGAAAGGAAGGATTTAAAACTTTATTTATACAGCACGGTAATAGGCCCTTCTGGCCCAATGAGCCCGCGCTGCCCAATTACACCCGTGTTAACCTACTAACCCGTACGTCTTTGGAATGTGGGAGGAAACCGGAGCACCCGGAGGAAACCCACACAGACATGGGGAGAACGTACAAACTCCTTACAGACAGCGGCGGGAATCAAACCCGGATCGCTGGCGCTGAAATAGCCTGATGCTAACCGCTACACTACCGTGCCGCCCAAGGGGCAACTTTTTCCACAGGGGGTGGTGGATATATGGAGTAACACACACAAAATGCCGGAGAAGCTCAGCAGGTCAGGCAGCATCTATGGATTGGGCAGCGTTTCAGACATCATCCAGTCCTGATGAAGGGTCTCGGCCCGAAACGTTGACTGTCCATTTCCCTCCATAGATGCTGCCTGACCCGCAGAGTTCCTCCAGCATTTTGTGTGTGTTGCTCCAGAGTTCCAGTATCTGCAGAATCTCCTGTGTCTCCACGGTGAGTATATGGAACGAGCTGCCAGAGGAAGTGGTCGAGGTGGGTACAATTACAATGTTTAATAGACATTTAGACAGGTGCATGGACAGGAATGCTTCAGACGGTTTCTGTTTTGCACCCTCTCCAGTATAATTTGAAAAAGGCTGCCCCTTCTATACCTCCCATTATTTTATACCTCTATAAGGACACTTAGTGTCCTATGCTCTAAGGAATAAAGTCCTAACCTGCCTAACCTCCCCCTATAAGTTAGGCCCTCAAGTCTTGGCAGCATCCTGGTAAATCTTCTCCGCACTCTTTCTGGTTTAATGATTTTCAGTAAACTATCTCAAAGTTTTACAGCTAATGAAATATTTTGTAACTCAGGTAACACTATGGAGTCTCGGACTGTGTCAATAAAAATGGAAAACAGGAAAGGCTAAGTGCACAACCCAGTGTTAACTGAGATTTGGGAGCTGTGAATAGTTTGGTTCATTCCTCAGTGGTAGCCATGCAGAGGCATGAACCCAAAGGCCGGGAGTCGAGTTGATGGCAGGGAAGGTTTTCCCAATGCTCAATGAATTCCAGAACTTTGGACCCAAGTTGCTGAAGGGAGATCAGGCAGCAGTGGGAGAGAAGATAGTGGGATGTGTGGTTGAGTGGAGCCCAGGGGTTTTGCAGAGCTGGAGGGGGTTCGTGATTGGGAGGAGTAAGGGGAGAGGTGTGGACTAGAGTGGGAGGAGATTGTGCAGCAGACCAACAATACCTCGACTTCCCCGGAGCCATCGTCCACCATCCTCTCGTGAGCTGCTATCTCAGGTTTGGCATGCATCTCTGTGGCGTCAAACTTCAGCTGCTCAACCTTGGCTGGGGAAAGAAGTACAGGGGAGAGCGACGGTCACATTGGCTGATGGGATTGCCTCTGTTCAGATGTCTGGTCCCCACCTACACCCTACCCATGCCGAGGGACGCTTACGTACCAATTTTACCAGCGCTGTGGGTTCTGCCCAGACCAACCGTCTGATACTTCACCGTCCACTTCTGAAAGAGCTGCTTGAACAGTGCAGACTCTGCACCCTCATTCTCTGCCTCAATGTTCACATGTTCAGCGTAACCCTTGGCCTTGATGAAGCCCTGGAGAAGAGAACAGAGCAATGGGACTGGGAGGGAGACATCTCCATTCGGTCTTTCATTAGCTTGGGACGTCCCAAGGAATATTACTATGAATAATGGTCACTGTTGTAATTCAAGAATCGCAGCAGTCAACTGTTGCATAGCAGACTCCCAAAACAAAGTGAGAGTAACCAGATCCTCTTGTTTGGATGTCGATGATGGATAAATATTGGGGAGAACTACTGTGGTCCTTAAAATAGTGTTGAAGGGGTCTTTTACATTCTAGGAGTGAGCATCACCAAGAGCCTGTCCTGGTTCAACCATGTAGATACCATGGCCAAGAAATCGCATAAGGGCCGCTACTTCCTCAGGAGGCCAAAGAAATCCGGCATTTCCCTATTGACCCTGACCAATTTTTACCGATGCACCATAGAAAGCATCCTATCCAGATGCATCACGGCTTGGTACGGCAACTGCTCTGCCCGAGACTGCAAGAAACTGCAGAGAGTTGTGGACACAGCTCAGCACATCACGGACACCAGCCTCCCCTCCATGGACTCTGTCTACACTTCTCGCTGCCTTGGTAAAACAGCCAGCATAATCAAAGACCCCACTGGACATTCTCTCTCCTCCCCCCTCCCATCGGGCAGAAGATACAAAAGCCTGAAAGCACGTACCACCAGGCTCAAGGACAGCTTGTATCCCGCTGTTATGACTACCGAATGAACCTCTTTTACCTCACAATCTACCTCATCATCGCCTTGCACCTTGTTGTCTCAGAAGCCTGAAGTCCCACACCACCAGGTTCAGGAACAGCTACTTCCCTTCAACCATTTGGTCTTGAACTAACCACCAAAACTGTAATCGCCACTACAGTTGAGCAACACCTGACTAGTCTGATCACTTTGCACTAAAATGGACTTTATTTTTATTCTAATTGTTTTTTTCTTGTAAAAAATATATATAATTTATGTTTATGTATATGTCTTATGTATAAATTATGCCTAACATGTTTTTCTTGTGAATGCTGCTTTTATGATGCTATGTGCATGTAAGTTTTTTCATTGCACCTGTGCGTACATGTACTTGTGCAGATGACAATAAACTCGACTTTGACCTTCTCAGCACTGCACTTTCCCTGTAACTGCAACACTGCATTCTGTTATTGTTTTCCCTGGTACTACCTCAATGCACTTTACTTGCCATGTACTTGCCCACTCAACTTGTCTAAATGGCACTGAAGCCTCTGAGTGCTCCTACAACTCACAACCCACCCAGTTTTGTATCACCAGCAAACTTAGATTATGTTCAGTTCCCTCAGCCATATCATTGATGCCTACTGTGAATAACTGTGACCCCCCCCCCAAGCACTGATCCCTGAAGTAGCAACAACCTACCACCCCTGAGAAAGTTCCGTCTATAAACCAATTCTCAGTCCATGCCTGTATGCTTTGCACTCGTTGCCTCATTTATTATTACCACGAGCACTGTTTACTCTGTGAACTTCACGTGAGCAGGGAATTTCATTGCACCCTGGTGTACATCATCACTCAACGGAATGTAATATTTCTGTTTGCTGATGACACAGAACTGGTGGGTTGTGAGTTGTAGGAGAACTCGAAGGCTTCAGTGCCATTTAGACAAGTTGAATGAGTGGACATCCAGTAAACGGTGTATAGCATCAATCAAAGATCCCCACCGTCCAGGCCATGCCATCTTTTCACAGCTCCCATCGGGCAGGAGGTACAGAAGCCTGAAGTCCCACACCACCAGGTTCAGGAACAGCGACTTCCCTTCAACCATTCCGTTCTTGAACCAACCTGCACAACCTCAATCACTACCTCAGTATATCAACACTATGACCACTTCGCACTATAATGAGCAATTTTTCTGTTCGAATTGTGTTCTTTCTTGGATGATTTATGTTTAATTTATGTTTTTCTTGTGAATGTTGTGTCTCTAATGCTCTGATGCCTGTGATGCTGCTGCAAGTAAGTTTTTCATTGCACCCGTGCACACACGGACTTGTGCATCTGACAATAAACTCGACTGGACTGTATGACAATAAATTAATCTAGTACACTACCTCCCCAATCCCATCTAGTTAAATTTTATGCACTAACCTCATATGAAAATGGTAGAAGAAGCAGAGTACATATGTATGTACACACACACACACACACACACACACACACACACACACACAGTGCTATACTTACCATCGCTCTGGTTAGTGCTAACTCGCGTTCGAGCTGGGAAGATTTTTTCCCCTTCCACACAAAGATTTTAACTCCACCCTGGTCCACAATGTAGCACTCCTAAACAGAAAAGTTTGAATTGCATTTTGAGTCTGTTCTGATACAAAAGCAAAATAAGAAATTGAAACAAAGACCTAAAAGTCAGGCAGCACCTGTGGAGAGAAAACAAAAATGCGCCAGTAAATAAAAACAGAAAACTGTCAGTGAGTGGGGCAGAATCTGTGGGAAGAGCAACAGAGGCAACATTTCAGGTCAAAGACCCTTCCTCAGAACAGAGAGACACCACCGAGGGGGGGGACAACAAAAGAGAGACGGACGGAAAGCAGAAAGAAAAGTAAAATTTCTGCAGGTTAGGCATTCTCGGAGGAGAAGCGACTGTGAATTCAACAAGTGAAAAGCAGCAAAAGACAGATGTTGGCTGCATCTGCAGGTACTTTGGTTTTTGCTGGAAGATAATGTTCATCAGCTTGAAATATCAATTGTAAGTCGTGCTCACCACAGATGCTGACTGACCTGTTAAATCTTTGCAGCACTTGTTGAATGCTTTAACATGTGACTTCACTCAGGGTTTTTTACAAGAACAAATGAATTTTGCATTTCAACAGCTGTTTTTCTTTTATTAATTTTAAACAAATGCCTCAATATTCCAAGGAGATTTTACAACCAGTGAAATTCTTTCTTGTTTTAAAATATAGTCACAGGTGCCCTGTTGTATTGTAGGAAATACAACAGCCAACTATGCATAGTAATCTCCCACAACCAATGTCATAGTGGACAGAATTTATTTTAGTTTAAAAAAAAGATATTGAAGGAAAGATATTGACCAGGGACAATTCCTTTGCTCTTTATAATAAAACCACAGGATGCCTTCTGTCCACCTGAGGAACATGAGATCTTATTTAAATGCCTCACCTGAAAGACAGCACCTCCAACAATGCAGTGCTCCCTCACTACTGCAACGTAAGTGTCAGCTTACATGATCTGCTCAAGATCCCATTAAATCCACGATCAGCCAAGTCAGAAATGCAGCCTACCACTGTCAGATAATGGTCCCTTGATCACCTGATGCCAACTGCAGGAGAAGCTTAGAACTTAAGCCACAAATTAGAGTCAGACTTTGAGAAAGAGATGGCTATAGGGGTTTCAATTACATCCAACTGCATTTGAACACTTCTGTTTAATTCACCTCCACTGCTCTACATAGGACACTCCCAATCAAGGCAGGGCATTTTGTAAATATTGTGTGCAGGTCACCCCATTATAGAGAGGATGTGGAGGCTTCAGAGAGGGTGCAGAAGAGGTTCGCCAGGATGCTGCCTGGATTAGAGGGCATGTGTTATGAGGAGAGGTTGGACAAACTTGGGTTGTTCTCTCTGGAGCGGCAGAGGCTGAGGGGAGACCTGATAGAGGTTTATAAAATTATCAGAGGCACAGATAGTGTAGACAGTCACATCTTTTTCTGCAGGGTGGTAATGTCAAATACGAGAGGGCATGCATTTAAAGTGAGAGGGGAAAGTTTAAAGGAGATGTCTGGGGCAAGTGTTTTACACAGAGAGTGGTGGGTGCTTGGAATGGGCTGCCAGGGGTGCTGGTGGAGGCAGATACTATAGTGGTGTTTAATAGGTTGTTAGATAGACACATGAATATGCAGGGAATGGAGGCAGAAGAGAGAGGTAGTTTAATTTGGCATCGTGTTCAGCACAGGCATCGTGGGCTGAAGGACCTGTTCCTGTGCTGTACCGTTCTAGGTTAAATTGTTTCTCATTTCTTTTGCTAGTTCTCTTCAATCTGGTTCCCAACCCTCCTGCTAATGGGAGCCGCTCCTCATTTACTCCAGCAAGACCTTTCTGTCATCGGTACGCGGATTGAAAGCGGCAACACTTACGTCACTACTGAGCAAGTCCTGGGTCAGAGGTCGAACAGCCACTTCCTGGACCACCAGGTTTCCCTCCGAGTCGGTCACACTGGAGACAAAGAAGAGGCAATGAGAGGTGAGTGGGTGTCTCAGCCGCCAATTGAATCGGTAGCAACAGCACCATAGAAACCCACCACAGGACTCCACTCAGCACATCGGCAGTATCTACAGGAGGTGCTGCCTCAAGAAGGCAACACCTATCAAAGATCCCCACCATCCAGGCCATGCCAACTTCTCACAGCTGCCATCGGGCAGGAGGTACAGAAGCCTGAAACCCCACACAACCAGGTTCAGGAACAGCGACTTCCCTTCAACCATTCGGTTCTTGAACCAACCGGCACAACCCTAATCACTATAGTTTAGCAACACTATGACCACTTTGATCACTTTGCACTAAACTGGATTTTTTTTGTTCTAATTGTGTTCTTTCTTGTAAAAATTGTGTTTAATTTATGTTTTTCTTGTGAATGCTGCTTATCTGATGCTCTGTGCCTGTGATGCTGCTGCAAGTAAGTTTTTCATTGCACCTGTAAACTTGGCAATAAACTTGACTTCTAACTTTTTTGATGTATTAGATAAAATGGACATAGTTTAATGCTATGAAAGGCTGCAGAAAAGATTCATGAGGTACCTAGACAGAAGGGCTTGAGTTACAAGGAGAAGCTGGACAGGCTGGGACTATTTCCCCTAGAGCGAAGGGAGCTGAGGGGGTGACCTTACAGAGGTTTATAAAATCATGAGGGGTGTAGATAGGGTGAATGGTCACAGTCTTTCCCCAGGGTAGGGGAGTCTAAAGCTGGAGGGCACAGGTTTAAAGCGGGAAAGGTTTAAAAGGGACCCGAGGGGCAACTTTATCTGCACAGAGTGTGGTGGGTATATGGAACGAGCTGCCAGAGGAATTGGTTGAGGCAGGTACAATAACAACATTTAAAAGACATTTAGACAGGTTCATGGATAGGAAAGGTTGAGAGGGATTCCTTTTTTGTACCCTTTTCTGTTTAACGACTTCCTTCCTATAGCAGGGAGGCCAGGACTGCATGCTGAAGACTGCAGATACTGGGATTTGGAGCAACAACCAATCTGCTGGAGGAACTCAGCGGGTCGAGCAGCATCTGTGGGAGGAGAGGAATTATCCACGTTTCGGGTCAAAACCTCGCACCAGGACTTCGAACTGCACAAAATACTCTGAATGTTGGTTTACCAACGTCTTGTACAACTGTACAGTTCTGAGAAAGGGTCTTTGACCAGAGATGTTTGTACTGTTTCTCTTCCCACAGATGCAGCCTGACCTGCTGAGTATTTCCAGCATTTTCTGTTTTTCTGGGAATCTCATCGTTTAAGGCAGCTCAGAATGCCCTCTGAAGGGCAATGAATGTTGACCTTGTTTCCGATCGGTCAACAATAATGAGAAAGCCCGCTCCCTGCTGAGGTTCTGGCTCACCGGAAAAGTTTGACAGCCCGTTTTAGCTGTTGATCTACCACTTCATCTGGGGTTGCTGCCTTAATCTTTTCCTTCGCACCGAGAAGGAACGTCATGAGCTTCATCAGCTCCGCAGAGGCATCCTTGTCCTGTCCGTCGATCACTGCGATCTGTCCCCGACCGGCCCGATCACGGTCCCGGATGTCTTTGGCCAGTTGCATCGCCTGAAAACAAGATGAAACGTCCCTTTAAGGTGCGTGCTTAAGGCAGCTGGGCACTTGAGATCACCAGCCACTGGGCAAAGGCTCTCAGACGGCGCTGTGGCACAGCTGCCAGATGGCTCCAGCGACGCAAGTTCAGTCCTGACCTCCAGCGCTGTCTGTGTGGAGTTTGCATGTTCTCCCCATGACTGCGTGGGTTTCCCCCGGGTGCTCCGGTTTCCTCCCACATCCTACCCAGTCGATGGGCTAATTTGCTGCTATAAATTGCTCTGATTCCAGGTGAGTGGTAGAATTGATGGGAATGAGCGGAGAATAGGTTATAGGGAAAATTAATTGGAGAATGGGATTGCCCATTGACTCGTTGGGCTGAATGGCCTCCTACATTGGAAGGAAACATGGAAAATCAAACAACTCCACAACACCCAAAAGGAGATCGATCACCCCACCCCTGGATGGATCCAGGAGTTCCTCAAGACATTGCCACAGAGCCAACTATCTTCAGCTGCTTCATCGATGACCTCCCTTCAATCATTGGGTCAGAAGTGGCTGTGTTTGAAATACCTCTCTCTGTGCCTTTTAAAATAAATTTTAAGCCAAATCCTTTAACTGCATTATTTGGGATTGTTGGAGAAAAAGAATTAATTCTGGGGACTTCCGACACACATATTGGCCTTTATTTCTCTTATAGCCAGGAGGGCTGTGTTGCTTGAATGGAAGGAAGTTACTCCCCCCACTCACGTTCAATGGCTACGGGATGTTATGCCATACCTAAGTTTAGAGAAGATCCGTTGTTCAATTTCTGGATCTAATCTGGACTTTCAAATATTATGGGAACCTTTTTTGAACTACTTTCAAAACCATTGATTTGGTGTTTAAAGTACAGATACTGGCCAATACTATTATGTCGTTAGGGCTTTTTTAACAGTCTTTTTTCTTACCAGACAGCTTCGGTTTTGGTAGTGGGTTTAGGTTTTTTTTAATTAAATTATTCCAATTTATCAATATTAATTAGTTAGCATTTCTGTTTATCAGTACGAGGTGTTGTGATTTCAAGTGTGATTCAATACAGTCTATTTTGTAATATTTTGTCTTTTCTTTTGTTTCATGTATTTTGTATTTTCTATCTGGAATTAATAAAAATGTTGTAAAAAGAAAATAAAGAAGTGGCTGTGTTCACTGATAATTGCACAATGTTCCGTTCTATGTGCAACAGATGGGACCAATCTATGCCTCACCTACATTCAGGCATGGATTGATGGGCAGGGCAGATGTTTCTTGCCACTTACTGTAAATGCCAGGCGAACTTCACACAGGCACTGACAATCCATCACAAGAATGTTCACCATCACCATTGTGTCCAGTACTGGTCGCCCCATTACAGGAAGGATGTGGAGACTGTGGAGAGGGTGCAGAGGAGGTTCACTAGGATGCTGCCTGGATTAGAGGGCATGAGCTACAGGGAGAGGTTGGACAAACTTGGGTTGTTTTCTCTGAAGCGTCGGAGGCTTCAGAGTCTATAAGATTATGAGAGGTGTGGATAGGGTAGACAGCCGGAGTCTTTTCTCCAGGGTAGAAATGTCAAATACTTGAGGAAATGCACTTAAAGTGAGGGGGGATAGTTTAGAGGAGATGTGTGGGACAAGTATTTTGTTTTACACACAGAGTGGTGGGTGTCAGGCACAGGCTGCCAGAGGTGGTGGTGGAGGCAGATACAATAGTGACGTTAAAAGGCTGTTAGACTCATGAACGGGCCGGGAATGGAGGGATGTGGATCACGTGCAGGCAGAAGGGATTTAGTTTGGCATTGTGTTCAGCACAGACATGGTGGGCTGAAGGGTCTGTTCTTGTGCCGTACTGTTCTATGTTCTATGTTCACATCCCCACCCTGGGGACACTCAAATGCCTCCCCACCATCCGCAGGACAAGTCAGGAGTGAGAGTGAATACTCTGCACCTGCCTGACGTGCAGCTCCAAAAACACTCAAGTTCCACATCATCTAGGAGAGGGCAGCCTGCCTGGCTGGGATCGCACTCACCACTCTCGCTTACTCTCTTCCCTCCCAGAGCAGTGGCTGCAGTGCATACCGTCGACAGAATGCACTGCAGTAGCTCGCCCAGGCTAATCCAACCAAGCCAAGGGCTTTGTAATCAAGAAAGGTGCAGGGGAACACATGCATTATGTTTAAGGGGCATTTAGAGAGATATTTAAGATAAGACAAGATATCTTTGGTCACATGTACATCGAAACACACAGTGAAATGCATCTTTTTGTGTAGAGTGTTCTGGAGGCAGCCTGCAAGTGTCGCCACACTTCTGGCGCCAACATAGCATGCCCACAACTTCCTAACCTATACGTCTTTGAAATGTGGGAGGAAACCAGAGCACCCGGAGGAAACCCACACAGACATGGGGAGAACGTACAAACTCCTTACAGACAGCGGCCGGATTTGAACCTGGGTCACTGGCACTATAAAACGTTACGCTAACTGCTACACTACTGTGAAGGAGAGGTCCTATTGCAGGCAAATGGGATTAGTGTAGATGGACAAGTCAGTCAGCATGGATATGGTGGGCTGAAGGGCCTGTTTCGGTGCTGTACGACACTTTGACTCTATGACCTGCAGGTTGTCCAAGCTGCACACCATCCTGTCTTGGAAATATGTTGCTGGTTCTTCATTTATTACCTAGTCTGAATCCTGGAACTCCCTCCCTAACGGCAGTGAGGGAGCACCTTCACCAGAAGGAACGCAGTGCATTAAACCAAGGAGGGGTTCAGAGAGTTATAGAGTCACAGAGCAATACAGCATGGATACAGGCCCTTCGGTCCAACCAGTACATGCCAACCACAGTGCCCACCAACTGGTCCCAATTTCCTGTGTTTGGCCCATATCCCTCCAAGCCCCGCCCCTCCACGTACCTATCCAAGTGCTTCTTAAGTTATACTTTTGTACCTGCCTCACCCACTTCTTCTGGCAGCTCGTACCATATACTCACCACCCTCTGCGTGAAAAAGTTACCCCTCAGGTCCCTTTTAAATCTTTCCCCTCTCACCTTAAACCTATGCCCCCTAGTTTTGGACTCCCCTACCCTGGGGAAAAAACTGTTACTGTCCACCTTATCTATGCTTCTCATAATTTTAAACACTTCTATAGGGTCGCCCCTCATTCTCCTACATTCCAAGGAATAAAGACCTAGCCTGGCCAACCTCTCCCTATAACTCAGGCCCTCTAGTCCTGGCAACATCCTCATAAGGCAAGGATATATAAGTAGGGAATTCCGGGGCCAAGGGTCCTGAAGAGACAATCATAAATAATGGGGCAGTGGGAAACAAGGACATGCAAGAAGTCAGATTGGAGGAACACAGATTTGTGTTTGTGGTACTAGTCATGGTTGGAGAGGAACTAGGGCAGAGGGCGGGGAGAAGGTAGCTGGAGTAGCTGAGAAAAAGGTAGAGAGGGATTTGGCAAAAAATAGGTCAAGTACGAGATGATGAGAATAACATCCAGTCTCCAGATGATGTTTGACCAATCAGCTTGGCCCTCCGTGTGTGTAGGAGTCTGGAGAATGTATTCCGCTCAGGACAAGCTGGGTCTGGAGGTAGCAATGGATCACTGGAAGGAGGCAGTAACAGGGTCCACATCACAGTGTGGGGGTCTCACCCCTCGTTCCCTGCTGCTGATCACACCACACCACACCCCACCCTCCCACCTCGGATCTCACATCCCACCCCCAGCCCCTCTCCCTCCGGAGACACCTTCACCCCACCACATTACAACCCGAGTTCTCTGAGATCCCATCTCCGACCTCTGTGGCGTCCTCATCATCCTCTCCAACCTCCCCCTCCCTGATGCAGAGCAGTCTGTCCTCAGCAGAGGCCTCACCTTTGTACCTCTGCACCCACACCTCACCAAGTTCCAGGCCCACCATAACACCACCTCTGCCTCCATGCCCACTTCTTTGACAAGGAGTCCTTACCCCTCCCTCATCACCCTCTCTCCCATCTCCGTCCTCTTTGACATCACCTTCTGACCTTTTACCCTCTCTCGACCATTTCATTTCCAACTGCCGACATGATATCAGCAGTCTTGACTTCTCCACTGCCCTCAACCACCCTCACCAGCGCCTCTTACTTCCTCAGGAGGCTAAAGAAATTCGGTTTGTCCCCTTTGACTCTCAACTTTTATCGATGCACCATAGAAAGCATCCTATCTGGATGTATCACAGCTTGGTACGGCAAATGCACTGCCCAGGACCGCAAGAAACTGCAAAGAGCTGTGGACACAGCTCAGCACATCACGGACACCAGCCTCCCCTCCTTGGATTCTGTCTTTACCTCTCACTGTCTTGGTGAAGCAGCCAGCATAATCAAAGACCCCACCCATCCGGGTCATTCTCTCTTCTCTCCTCTTCCATCAGGCAGAAGATACAGGAGCCTGAGGGCACGTACCACCAGGCTCAAGGACAGCTTCTACCCCACTGTGATAAGACTATTGAATGGTTCCCTTATACAATGAGATGGGCTATGACCTCACGATCTACCTTGTTGTGACCTTGCACCTTATTGCTCTGCACTTTCTCTGTAGCTGTGACACTTTACTCTGTACTGTTATTATTTTTACCTGTACTACATCAATGCACTCTGTACTAACTCAATGTAACTGTACTGTGTAATGAATTGACCTGTACGATCGGAATGTAAGACCAGTTTTCACTGTACCTCGGTACAAGTGACAATAATAAACCAATACCAATACAAACCTCACCCCCTCTGATTGTGCAGATCCCCGCTCCACACCAACCCCAACTTTGCCTTTGTAGTCGAGCAGACTGACCTGTACCTTGCAGAATCTAAGTGTCAGCTCTCCGACACCTCTCAAACCAACCCCTGGACCATGACCCCATCAAAATCTCAAAGAGTCCAGATGAAGGGTCTCGACCCGAAATGATCACTGTTCATTTCCCTCCACAGATGCTGGCTGACCTGCTGAGTTCCTCCAGTCCAGCGGCTCATTGCTTTTCTCCAGATTCCAGCATCTGCAGTCTCATGTCTCCGTTAAAATGATGGTCTCCACAGGAGGTAATTAAGATCAGGAGTCCCCCTTCTATCCCACCCACCAGACCACAAGCTGGCACCCACATTCGGTAGGTCACAGCTGATCCCATCCCTCACGCCAATTTCTTTGATACCTTCAGGCGCTCCATGTGATTACTCAGCGGGGCGTTCCACTGCACGATGAGCTTCCCCAGGTCCAGCAAGAAGACATCTCCTTGGTTGAAGCTCCTCCAACTCATATCAACCTGAACAAATCAATGAGAGCCAATCAAACGTCCATTCTGAAGCAGACTGCCACACACCACAACACCTAAACTGTGGGCCTAACTTTACCTTGATATAGATTTCCCAATAGGTGAGTTTTATTTTAAACATCAATTATTTTGGGAAGAGAAATCAGGGTAGGATATTTACAGTCAAGGGTAGGACCCTGGGGAGTGTTGTAGAACAGAGGGACATCGGAGTACAAGTACATGTTTCCCTGAAAGTGGCGTCACAGGTAGACAGGATAGTGAAGGCGGCTTTCGGCACACTGGCCTTCATCAGTAAGGGCACTGAGTACAGAAGTTGGGATGTTATGTTGCAGTTGTACAAAACATTGGTGAGGCCGCATTTGGAATATTATGTTCAGTTTTGGTCACCCTGCTATAGGAAAGATACCGTTAAGCTGGAGAGTGCAGATGAGATTTAGGAGGCTGTTGCCGGGACTCAAGGGACTGAGTTATGGAGGGAGGTTGAGAAAATTGGAACATTTTTCATTGGAGTGTAGGAGAATGAGGGGTGTTCTGAAACAGGTGTAGGGCATAGATAGGGTGAATGCACGTAGTTTTTTCACCAGGGTTGGGAAATCAAGAACTAGAGGACATAGGTTTAAGGTGAGAGGGGAGAGATTTAATAGGAACTGGAGGGGAACTTCTTCCACACAGATGGAATGAGCTGCCAGACGAAGTGGTTGATTAAGGTACAATAACATTTAAATGACATTTGGACAGGCACACGGATAGGAAAGGTTTAGAGGGGTCTGGGCCAAACACAGGCAAATGGGACTCACTTAGATGGGGATCTTGGTCAGCATGGACTAGTTGGGCTGAAGGGCCTGTTTCTGTGCTGTGAGACCCTATGATTATTTCCTGTGTAGGCCTTTGCTGGCTATTTTCAAATTATTTTCATACTTGGCAATACTAATGCCTCAGCCTGACTTGTTTGTTGCTTGCATTTGCAAACCTTACCCTTTGATAATTAAAAATATTACCTAGATGGTGCAGAACAGGAACAAGCCATTGGCCCAAAGGTCTAGATCAATGGAGGAACAGAAGGATCTTGGGGTCCACGTCCATAGATCCCTCAAGGTTGCCACGCAGGTCGATAGGGTTGTTAAGAAGGCGTATTGTGTGTTGGCCTTCATCAGTCGGGGTATAGAGTTCAAGAGCCACAAGGTGATGTTGCAGCTCTATAGAACTCTGGTTGGACCACACTTGGAGTATTGTGTTCAGTTCTGGTCACCTCATTAGAGAAAAGATGTGGAAGCTTTAGAGAGGGTGCAGAGGAGATTTACCAGGTCGTTGCCTGGATTGGAGAGCATGTCTTATGAGGATAGGTTGAGCGAGCTAGGGCTTTTCTCTTTGGAGAGAAGGAGGATGAGAGGAGAGTTGATAGAGGTGCACAAGATGATAAGAGGCATAGATCGAGTGGACAGTCAGAGACTTTTTCCCAGGGTGACAATGGCTAACACGAGGGGACATAATTCTAAGGTGATTGGAGGAAGGTATAAGGGGGATGTCAGGGGTAAGTTTTTTTACACAGAGAGTGGTGGGTGTGTGGAACGCACTGCCGGCAGAGGTTGTGGGGGCAGATACATTCGGGACATTTAAGAGACTCTTAGATAGACACATGAATGATAGAGAAATGGACGGCTATGTGCGAAGGAAGGGTTAGATAGATCTTAGAGCAGGATAAAATGTCAGCACAACATTGTAGGCTGAAGGGCCTGTACTGTGCTGTAGTGTTCTATGTTCTGTGTTTATTCTTGATCAGGTTCCTCCTGTCCTCCTTATCCAAACCAATGACCAACATCGTTTATCCCTTCTTGTCATCCCAGCATGGAGGGGGGCATGCTGCAGAGAGGTGCAGAGCCAAAGTGTGCACGGACCATTCCTAGTGCATGGAAATGTCTGTTAAAGAGCAGCAGCCCCGGGAACTTCACCCCCCGCCCCCTCAGATTTGCCCCCTAACCTGTGGTCACCAAGAACCCCCACGTGTCAGTTGCACTGATGACAACAAGCATTATTATTCGGAGGCACTTTGGGCATAATGAGTAGAGCCACTGTCTTCCAGCACCAGGGACCAGGGTTCAATCCCAACCTCCGGTGCTGCCTGTGTGGAGTTTGTACGTTCTCCCTGTGTTGGTTTCCCCCGGGTGCTCCAGTTTCCTCCCGCATCCCAAAGACATGGGGGTTGGTGGGTTAATTGGCCGCTGTAAATTGCCCCTAATGTGTGGGGGGTGGTAGAATCTGGGGGGGGGGAGTTGATGGGAAGGAGGGAAGAATAAAATGGGATTGGTGTGGCTGATGGTCAACATGAACTCAGTGGGCCGAATGGCCTATTTCCGAGAGGCACTATGGCTAAGACAAAGGAGATGGTCGTAGAGTCGCACAGCATGCAAACAGGCCCTTCAGCCCAACCGGTTCATGCCGACCAAGATGCCCATCTAAGCTACTCCCATTTGCCCACGTTTGGCCCACATCCCTCTAAGCTTGTTCTATCCACGTACTTGCCCATGTGTCTTTTAAATGTTGTTATTGTACCTGCTTCAACCACTTCCTCTGGCAGCTCGTTCCATATACCCACCACCCTCTGGGGTGAAGAAGTTCCCATTAAATCTCTCCCCTCTCACCTTAAACCTGTGCCGTCTAGTTTTTGACTCCCAAACCCTGGGAAAAAGACTGTGTGCATTCACACTATCTCTGCCCCTCAGTCTCCTATGCTCCATTGACTAAAGTCCTAGCCTGCTCAACCTTACTCCATAACGCAGTCCCTCAAGTCCCGGAAACATCCTTGTAAATCTCCTCTGCACTCTTTCCAGCTCAGTGGTATCTTTCCTATAGCAGGGTGACCGAAACTGAACACTATACTCCAAGTGCGGCCTCACCAGCGTCCTGTACAACAAAGAGTTAGAATGGGGACTTAATGCTCACCTCAGTAGCATACACATTCTTCCTCCCTTTGACATGAAGCAGCCTCTGTACATTGTAAGTGTTGGTCTCCACGTGCTTCAGTCCAGTGGCAACACCTCCCCGCTTGTAGCTGTTAAAAAAAAAGAAAAAGAATGCAAAGGTTTGAACCCCACAGTCAACTCATGCACCATTCATGTCAGATGGCGCCCGAGCATGGTGACTCGTTGCAAGCTGCTCTCTGCTGGTCCACTCATTACTTCTTTTCTAACCGTTCTACTCTTTTAAATCTAGATTCTATGTCACTAAGAATTATTAATAATGTTCTTTTAAATCTTCTTCCAGGGCTGGCGATCTCCTGACCTCCAGGGGCGACTGATCTACCGACCGCCCTAGTACGACAAGATGGACTCTTGATCTCACAATCTACCTCATTATGACCTTGCACCTTATTGTCTGCCTGCACTGCACTTTCTCTGTAGCTGGGACACTTTATTCTGCATTGTGTTATTGTTTTCCCTTGTACTACCTCAATGCACTGTGTAATGTACGATCAGTATGCAAGACAAGTTTTTCACTGCCCCTCGGTACATGTGACAATAATAAACCAATTCCGAGTTGTGCGATGGTGTTCCACTCCAGACATTGCAGGCATGAGTACAGATCACCACAAGCTCCCTGCCCCACTCTCCTCATCCTCACACTGACACCATTTGGCAGAAAATATATTTCTTTAGTGGAAGCAAAGCCAAGCTGTAGCCTTGTTTGTCAATTCTGGTGCTGTTGGAACTTGGTGAAGTGTTGACGTGATACCCTCTGTATCTCAGCACAGTGATGAGAGGGTTGGCATCAGGGCTCCAGTGGTGGATGTTGGCTCCTTGTGGTTCTGACGACGCTCGGACCACACTGTCATTGCGCCTCCTCCAGCAGTTAGGACTTGGTTAGCTAACGCTATTACAGTGCCAGCAACCTGGGTTCAATTCTGGCCACTGTCTGTAAGGAGCTTGTACATTCTCTCTGTGTCTGTGTGGGTTTCCTCCGGGTGCTCCGGTTTCCTCCCACATTCCAAAGATGTACGGATTAGGTGCTGTGGGCATGCTATGTTGGCGCCAGAAGCGTGGCGACACTTGCGGGCTGCCCCCAGCACACTCTACGCAATAATAAACCAATTTACCAATTTAGGATGGTGGATATGTGGAACAAGCCGCCAGAGGAAGTGTACAAGCAGGTACAATTACAACATTTAAAAGACATTTGGACAGGTATATGATAGGAAAGATTTAGAGGGATATAGAATTAGCTTAGGTTGGCATCTTGGTCAGCATGGACAAGTTGGGCCGAAGGGCCTGGTTTCATACTGCGTAACTCTGATTCTATGAATCCAAAACACTCCAGTGGTTGCAGTTGTACCTGGTGGTAGTTATCAAATATCCCGGCCCCAGGACAACTCTGCAGGAACTCCAGACGGCAGTATCCTAGGCCCAACCATCTTCAGCTGCTTCATCAATGACCCTCCTTCCATCACAAGGTCTGAAGTGAGGACATTCACTAACGACTGCAGAATGTTCAATTCCATTTGTAACTCCTCAGCAAGTGAAGCAGCCCATGCCTGCAGCCAGCAAGACCTGGACAACATTCAGGCATGGGCTGATAAGTGGCAAGTAACCTCATGCCACAACAGTGCCAGGCAATGACCACTTCCAGCAATAGAGAATCAGACCACCCTCCCTTGGTGTTCAATGGATCACCATCAACATCCTGGGGTCTTCAGTGACCAAAAACTCAACAGGATCAGCCATGGAAACACTATGGCTACCAGAGCAGGTCAGAGTCTGGGTGACCTGTGGTGATTTCCTCAGCCCCTGACCCCCAAGACCCTTCCACCATCTACAAGACAAAAGTCAGGAGTGTGACGGAACACTCTTCACTTGCCTGGCTGAATGCAGAATCAATAACACTCAAGAAATTTGACACCATCGAGTTAGTCATTGACTTCGGGAAGTCTGAGGGGGGGTGGGTGGGTTGTGCACACTGCTGTTTATATCAATGGTGCTGAGGTCGAGAGGGTTGAAAGCTTCAAGATCCTAAGAGTGAACGTCACCAATAGCCTGTCCTGGTCCAACCACGCAGATGCCATGTCCAAAAAAGTGCACCATCACCTCTACTTCCTCAGGAGGATAAAGAAATTTGGCATGTTCCCTTTGACCCTCATCAAGTTTTAATCAATGCACCACAGAAAGCATTCTATCTGGATACATCACAGTTTGGTATGGCATCTGCTCTGCCCAGGACCGCAATAACCTACAAAGTAGCTCTGGACATCATGGAAACCAGCCTCCTCTCCATGGACTCTGTCTACACTTCTCGCTACCTCAGTAAAGCAGCCAACATAATCAAAGACGCCACCCACCCCGGACATTCTCTCTTCTCCCCTCTCCCATCAGGCAGAAGATACAAAAGCCTGAAAGCACATACCACCAGACTGTTAGAAGACTATTGAATGGTCTCCTAGTATTATAAGACGGACTCCTGACCTCTCAATCTACCTCATCATGGCCCTTGCACCTTATTGTCTGCCTGCACTGCACTTTCTCTGTAACTGTAACACTTTATTCTGCATTCTGTTATTGTTTTCCCTTGTACTAACTCAATGCACTGTGTAATGAAATGATCTGTATGGATGGCATGTAAAACAAAGTTTTTCACTGTGCCTCGGTACATGTGACAATAATAAACTAATTTACCATTTACAATCCGGCACCCTGAACACTCCCTCCCTCCACCACCAGCGCACAGTGGCTACTGTGTGCACCGTCTACACAATGCACTGCAGTTAGTTGCCCAGCTTACTCTAACAGCACCTCCCAAACCAATGAGTTCTCCCACCAAGGACAAGTGCAGCAGTTGCAGGGGAACACCACCACCTGCAGGGAATATATCACCGCTCTTTCATGCCAATGAGTTTAAGCCCTGGAACTCCCTCCCCATCGACACCGTGAGAGTACCTTCACCAGAGGGGATCAGGGGTTCAAGAAGGCAGTTTCTCAAAGGGGTAATTCAGGATGCTGGCTTTGAATTTGAAAAATTGAGCTGACAAGCCCAAGCTCCCTGCAAATGTTAACAGCGACCGTACTCACATAAAACCCTTCTTGAAATAACCCTTGAACATCTGGGACTCATATCTCTGCACCTCTCGGTGTTGTACAGCTATCCCTCCGAGGTAATTGTCCATCTGTGTGGTGTAGATGGCGGCTGCTCCCTGCTCGTCGGTGGTCGAATTCTTTCCAATCCAGAAGTGAATATCATAGGTGAAGGAACTTCCCATCCTGTGAGTCTGTGGAGAGGATGAGATGCCTGGTTTACTGGTATGGAACCTTGTACAACAGAGTGATTGAACCTTGAAGAATTTTGGAGTATTGTGTGCAGTTCTGGTCACCACATTACAGGAAGGATGTGGAGGCTTTGGAGAGGGTGCAGAAGAGGTTCACCAGGATGCTGCCTGGATTAGAGCGTGTTGGCGATAAGGAGAGGTTGGACAGACTTGGGTTGTTTTCTCTGGAGCGTCAGAGGCTGAGGGGAGACCTGACAGAAGTTTATAAAATTATGAGAGGCATAGATAGGGTGGACAATCATAATCTTTCTCCCAGAGTACTAGAGGGCACAGGTTTAAGGTGAGAAGGGGAAAGTTTAAAGGAGATTTATGAGGCAAGTTTTTTTTTGAAACAAAGAGCGGTGGGTGCCTGGACGCACTGCCAGGGGTGGTGATGGAAGCAGATACAATGGTGGTGTTTAAGCAACATTCAGACAGGCACATGAACAGGCAGGGAACAGAGGGATATGGATTACGTGCAGGCTGATAGACTTAGTTTAATTTGACTTTATGGTCAGCACAGACATGGTGGGCCGAAGGGCCTGTTCCTGTGCTGTAATGTTCTACGTTCTATATTTACAACACAAGTGGCAGCCTGCAGCCCATTGCATTCCATAGTTCAATTTAAACAAAATTGCTCCCCTAATCCCGCCCTCCATCACGGCTTCCACCACCCCTGTAGGTCTGCAAGTACATGCCCATGGCTCAAAATACGATCAGGGGCTTCCACCACTCTCAGCCCTTCAGGCACGAGTTCCAGACCCCACCTTCCTCGAGAGAAAGGGCTCATTTTTCTCCAAATCTCCCCTGTATTCCTATGTTTCTTCCTTGGTTTTTGAAATGCTATCACGGACAATTCACCTTATTTACTCAATACAAGCTCTTCAATTTTAGACACAACAGCTATATTGCTTCACAGCCACTACTCCAAAGAAAACAACCCTTACCTTATCCACCTTAGCATACCTCCATTCAGATGGCAGGGGTCATCCTGAGCTTCTGGTCACTTTAATTCACTGTCCCACTCTGAGCTCCGTCTTCAACCTCTTCCATTGTCCTTGAGTAACACAGCACAGAAACAGGCCCTTCGGCCCAACCGGACCATGCTGACCAAGATGCCCACCTAAGCTAGTCCCATTTGCCCGCGTTTGACCCATATCCCTCTGAACCTTTCCTATCCATGCACCTGTCCAACTGTCTTTTGCTCCAGTGATATTTAATGCAAGTTCAAGGAACAGCATCTTCAACCTGGGTGCGTTGAAGCCCTTGAGACTTAATACCCAATTTAATAATTTCAGGTACCATGCTTTCTCCTCTGTCTCCACAGTTGTGACTGAACCATTCTATCCCCGGCTACCAGCTTTCAAATTAATCGTTACCTTGACAACTTTGGCTGCAGCCACTTCTTCTGTTCCCTCCACCGTCCTCCTCTTAAAGGTCTTCTCATTTTTCCACTTCCAATGAAGGGTCCAAGAGGACCATGCCATCTTCTCACAGCTCCCATCTGAAGTCCCCACACCACCAGGTTCAGGAACAGCTACTTCCCTTCAACCATTTGGTTCTTGAACCGACCGGCACAACCCTAACCCTACCTCAGCAATGCAACACTACGGACCGCCTCTTGCACTACCATGGACGTCTCTGATTGTGTCTTTGCTTTTTCCAGCCCCCAGCCCACCTCCACCCCCACACCGAGGTCTTGCCTTGGCACAGTTGTTTTGTTTTACACTGTATGGTATAATTTTATGTATAATTAATATTCTGTGTGTTGTCTGTACCTAATTGCCTGTGATGCTGCTGCAAGCAAGTTTTTCATTGTACCTGTACCTCACCGTATTTGTGCACATGGCAATAAACCTGACTTGACTCTGACCCGTTTCTCTCTCCACAGATGCTGCCTCGCATTTCTGATCTTTCTCCTGGGTTTCCAGCATCTGCAGTTTTGCGATCTGGTGTTTCCTCAGTAATATTACGTAATGGCAACGTCCTCAGATTGGAGGGAGGAATGGAAGGCCATGGTGACGGGAGCATGGGCACTGAGGGCCAGAGGGTCTCCTCTAATGGGACAATGGAACTTCCAGAGAAAAATCCAGCCCCCTCTGATATGTGAACACAGAGTTGGCACCCACCCCAACCATGAACCCATGTCGTTCCTGCAGAGGTCTCAGAGCACTGGAGTTACAGATGCACCATAGAGATCTTCCTATCTGGATGTACCACTGCTTGGTGTGGCAACTGCTCTGCCCAAGACCGCAAGAGATTGCAGAGAGTTGTGGACACAGCCCAGTCCGTCACAAAAGCCATTGACTCCGTCTACACTTCCTACTGCCTAGGGAAAGCAGCCAACATTATCAAGGACCCCTCTCACCCCAGGTCCTTAGGCCTAACTCTCCCTGCCAACCAAAATGCCCTTCTAAGTTGGTCCCATTTACCCTTCCTACCATGTACCTGTCCAAGTGTCTTTTAAATATTGTTATTGTACTTGCCTCAACCACTTCCTGTAGCAGCTTGTTCCATATACCCACCACCCTCTGGGTGAAGAAGTTGACCCTCAGGTCCCTTTTAAATCTTTCCCCTCTCACCTTAAACCTATGCCCTCTCGTTTCTTATTCCTTTCCCTGAAAATGAATGTGCATTCACCCTGTCTAAGCCCCTCATTATTGTATACATCTCTGTAAGGTCAGTCTCTTGTGCTCCAGGGAATAAAGTCCTAGCCTGTCCAACCTCTCCCGATAAAGCAGTCCCTCGAGTCCCGGCAACATCCTCGTAAATCTCCTCTGCACTCTTTCCAGCTTAATGGCATCTTTCCTGCAGCAGGGAGACTGAAACTGAACACAATATTCCAAAGGTGGTCTCACCAATATCTTGTACAACTGCAACATAACATCCCAACTTCTATACTCAGTGCCCTGACTGATGAAGGCCAGTGTGCCAAACGCCTTCTTCACCACCCTGTCTACCTGTGACTCCACTTTCAGAGAACCGTGTACTTGTACTCATAAGTCCCTCTGTTCTACAACACTCCCCAGGGCCCTACCACTTACCATAAAAGTACTACCCTCATTTGTCTTCCCAAAATGCAACACCTCGCACTTATCTGAATTAAACTACATTTGCCACACCTCAGCCCACTTACCCAGCTGATCAAGCTCACTCTGTAATTCTTGACTAAATCTCCGTTTATGACAGTACCCATATTAATGTCACCTGTGAACTTACTAACCATGCCTTCTACATTCTCATCCAAATCATTGATATAGATGACAAATAGCAATAGGTCTAGCACCGAGCCCTGGGGAGCATCACTAGTCACGGTAAATTGGTTTATTATTGTCACATGTACCGAGCTACAGTGAAAAGCTTTGTTTTGCATGCCATCCACATGGATCATTTCATCACATCAGTGCATTGAGGTAGTACAGGGGAAAACAATAACAGAATGCAGAATAAAGTGTTACAGTTACAGAGAAAGTGCAGTGCAGGCAGACAATAAGGTGCAAGGTCAGAACAAGATAGATTGTGAGATCAAGAGTCCATCTTATCGTACTAGGGAACCATTCAATAGTTTTATAACAGTGGGATAGAAGCTGTCCTTGAGCCTGGTGGTACGTGCTTTCAGGCTTTTGTATCTTCTGCCTGATGGGAGGGGGGAGAAGAGAGAATGTCCAGAGTGGAAGGCATCTTTGATTATGTTGGCTGTTTTACCGAGGCAGCAAGAAGTGTAGACAGAGTCCGCGGAGGGGAGGCTGGTTTCCGTGATGTGCTGAGCTGTGTCCACAACTCTCTGCAGTTCCTTGCAGTCTAGGACAGATTCCTGAGGCCTGAGACCAGATTCCAACCAGAACAGTTCACTGGTCTCTAGTCCAAAAACAATCACCCTCTGCTTCCTACCATCAAGCCAATTATGTGTCCAATTAGCCAGCCCTCCCTGGATCCCATGCCGTCTAATTTTCCATTGCAGAACCTTAGAGCCCTACTGAAGGCCACATAATCCAATTGGTTTGGAGTATTTCACCACGCTGAAAGGCATTATGTAAATATAAACTCTTCTTGGTGGATCCACAGGCAGTTCCAAGAATATGGTAAAGAGAAGAGCAAGAGGTGGAGGGGTTTAGGGAGGGAATTTCAGAGCCTCAGACCCAGGCAGCCAACGGCACAGCCACCAGAGCACAGCAAGAGAAACTTTGGATACCAGAGACCAGAATAAGAGGGAAGGGTTGTCAGAGATACTGGAGGGTTCATGGTTCAATGTGGTAACAGAATCAGGGAGGAGAAAAAGAAAGGTGGAGAAGGTTAAAATTGAGGCATTTATTGCGCTGGGAGCCGAGGGGTGGGGGGGGAGGGGGCGGGGGTAGTCCAGGGTGTTGCAGAAGCTACTTACTGCAAACAGGATGTAACAATCCCCTTCGTAGAAATCGCCATAGGATCTCGGAGGAACAGGAACCATCATCATATTCTGAGGTAAAAGATAAACCACAGTGAAATGAGATTCTTGGTTTGGAACCACTGAGCACCTCCGCACCATCCCATCACACACTCCTAGGGTCAGACACAGAGTGAAGCTCCCTCCGCATTGTCCCATCACACACTCCCTGGGTCAGACACAGGGTGAAGCTCCCCCTACACTGTCCCATCACACACTCCCAGGGTCAGACACAGTGAAGCTCCCTCTACACCGTCCCATCACACACTCCCGTGGTCAGACACAGGGTGAAGCTCCCTCCTCACCGTCCCATCACACACTCCCTGGGTCAGACACAGGGTGAAGCTCCCTCTACACTGTCCCATCACACACTCCCAGGGTCAGACACAGAGTGAAGCTCCCTCCACACCGTCCCATCACACACTCCCAGGGATAGGGCCAGGATGAAAAGTTTAAATAGTTAAAAAAAATCAAGAAAGACAACTATCCACAATTTAAAAATGTAATCACAAATCTGATCGGTGGATGGAATAAACCTTGTGAATGGCCCTCAGGGAATGAATCCGCTGTCCTTACTGGGAGCCTAGCTTCTTCATCCCCATGGGTTAATTTTTATCTGCCTTCTGCCAAGCTGAAGGGGTTCACTGAGGCCTGGGACGGTCACATCTCCCAACAACTGAGCACATTAAGAACTTGTAGAACAGTCACTGTTATCTCTCTCTCTCACACACGCACACACGCACACACACACACACACACACACACACACACACACACACACACAGCAGCCCTGAGAGACCTGATGTGACTTCCCCTGCTACTGTATGTCCACTCCCCCAAGAGAAATTGGTGCCCCTCTCCTTGCCTCGATTCGCCATATTTGAATGCCCGGCGTGGTCTTGTTCAAGCTCCTGGAGATGTCTGCGGTCAGCTCCGGCATGGTGCTCCGTGTGAGTAACCTTCAAAACCAAAGGCATAAAGACAGTGATCAAGCAAGGTGCCTCGATGACAGAGGTATTGTTGGAGCAGACTCAAAATGATAAAGTTGCTCAAAATAAAATAGAGTCAGAGTTATCCTGGATGGAGACAGGCCCTTCAGCCCATCAAGTCCGCACCGACAATCTACACTGATCCTATTATATTCTCCCCACATTCCTATCGTCTAACCCCTCACCCACACACCAGGGCAATTTACAGTATCCATTAATCTACCAACACACGTCATTGGGGATGTGGGAGGAAACCGGAGCACCTGGGGGAAACCCATGGGGTAACCAGGAGAACGTGCAAACTCCACACAGACAGCTCCAGAGGCCACTGTACCACACCACCACGTGGGTGAGAAGAGAAGGAGGGGTCATAAATACAGGACAGCCATTCATTAATGCAACTGGCAATCCAGGAGGAACTTTTTTAGACAAAGTATGGAGCTGTCCCACAGGGAATGGGCGAGGTGAAGTTTTGGGGGAAGTTGGTTAATTGGTAAATTTAAATTATTATCATCAAGTGTACCAAGGTATAATGAAAAACTTTGTTCTGCGTGCCTTCCATACAGATCATTTCATCACATCAGTGCATTGAGGTAGTACAAGGGAAAACAATAACAGAATGCAGAATAAAGTGTTACAGTTACAGAGAAAGTGCAGCGCAGGCAGACATTAGGTGCAAGGCCACAACGAGGTAGATTGTGAGGTCAAGAGTCCATCTTATTGTACTAGGGGACCATTCAATATAACAGCGGGATAGAAGCTGTCCTTGAGCCTGGTGGTACGTGCTTTCAGGCTTTTGTATCTTCTGCCTGATGGGAGGGGGGAGAAGAGAGAATGTCCGGGGGGGGAGGGGTCTTTGATTATGTTGGCTGCTTTACCGAGGCAGCGAGAAGTATAGACAGTCCACAGAGGGGAGGCTGGTTTCCGTGATGCGCTGGGCTGTGTCCACAACTCTCTGCAGTTTCTTGTGGTCCCGGGCAGAGCAGTTGCCATACCAAGCCATGATACACCCGGATAAGATGCTTTCTACGGTGCATTGATAAAAGTTAGTGGAAGTTGGAGAGAGCAAAGGATATAAGATAAGATAAGATTTCTTTATTAGTCACATGTACAGCGAAACACACAGTGAAATGCATCTTTTGTGTAGAGTGTTCTGGGGACAGCCCGCTTCCGGCGCCAGCATACCATGCCCATAACTTCCTAACACGTACGTCTTTAGAATGTGGGAGGAAACCGGAGCACTCGGAGGAAACCCACGCAGACACGGGGAGAATGTACGAACTCCTTACAGACAGCGGTGGGAATTGAACCCGGGTCACTGGCGCTGTAATAACGTTACGCTGACCGCTACACTACCGGGCCTGCCCTATGGTGATATGTTGATAGGGTGGGACAGGGGGGGCTGGAACTGGCAAACCAATGAAGAGGAGCAGGCCACTCGGCCCTTCATGCTGCTCGACCCTGGCTGACCTAATTGTAACAACTGACATTCCTGCCTACCAACTGTAACCTTTCACTCACTTGCTCATCCAAACCCTATCCACCTCTGCTTTGCATGCTCACTCTTCTTCCACTGCCCTTTTGAGGAAGAGAGTTCTAAAGGCCCCTGACCCTCAGAATGGCATGTTTGCCTTCATTAGTCGGGGCGCTGAATTCAAGAGTCAGGATGTCACGTTGCAGCTGTTGGGCTGCATCTGGAGAACGGCATTCGGTTCTGGTCGCCCCAGTACAAGAAGGATGTGAAGTCTCTGGAGAGGGTGCAGAAGAGGTTCACCAGGATGCTGCCTGGATTAGAGAGCATCAGGAGAGGTTGGACACACTTGGGTTGTCAAATACTAGAGGACATGCACTTAAGGTTGTTTTCTCTGGAGTGTCGGAGGCTGAGGGGGGACCTGATAGAAGTTTATAAAATTATGAGAGGCAGAGATAGGGTAGACAGCCAGAATCTTTATCCCCAAGGTGGAAATGTCAAATACTAGAGGACAGGCATTCAAGGTGAGAGGGGGAAGGTTTAAAGGAGATGTGTGGGGTAACTTTATTTCTCCCCCCCTTAGAGTGTGATGTGCTGCCAGGGGTGGTGGCAGAAGCAGAATCTGGTTCCTCCAATTACTCGCTGCATCTGGATACCAGCCTCACATTCCAGGACACCCAGGTTTCTGCATCAGAGCTCTGCACTCTCTCACCATTCAGATAAAATGCATTTCACAGTTTCCCACATTATACTCCACTTACCAGATCTTTGCTCACTCGCTGAACTGATCTCTAGACCCTTGAAGCCACCTTGCAACTTAATTCCCTCCCCATCTTTGTCATCAGAATACTTAGCAACAATATTTTTGGTAAATTCTGTCATTTATACAAATTGCAAAAGTTGAGGTCCTAGCACCAATCCTGTGGCACACCGCACATTACATCTTGATAGAACATAGAACACTACAGCACAGTACAGGCCCTACTGCTCATAATGTTGTGCCGACATTTTATCCTGGTCTAAGATCTATCTAACCCTTCCCTCCCACTTAGCCCCCTATTTTTCTACTGAAAATTCCTCCCATGTGGTAGGATTCCAAACCGAAACATCAGCAATTCCTCTCCCCCCACAGATGCTGCTCGACCAACTGAGTTCCTCCAGCAGAATGTTTATTGCTCCAGATTTCAGCATCTGCAGTTTTGTGTTCCACACATTACAGCTTGATCATTTGGAAAATAAGCTGTTACAGATCAGTTGGACTCAGTGGAACTTGGATGGAACTCGGATGGAACTCATTCCCATGGAGTCCAGGGAAAGCTAGTTAAGTGGATTCAAAATTGGCTCGGGGGTAGGAAGCAGAGGGTGGTGGTTGAAGGTTGTTTCTCGGAATGGAGGCTGGCGACCAATGGTGTGCCACCAGGGTCGGTGTTGGGACCCTTGTTCTTCATTATTTATATAAATGATTTGGATGCCAATGATCAGTAAGTTTGAGATGACGTGAAATTAGGAGGTGCTGTCAATAGTGAAGAAGGTTATCATAGATTACAGAGGGATCTTGATCAGTTCGGGGAAACGTACTTGTACTCCGAGGTCCCTCTGTCCTACAATGCTCCCCCGAGCCTACCGTTCACTGTAAAAGTCCTACCCTCAGGCAGACACAGTAGTGTAGCAGTTAGCGTAACGCTATTACAGTGCCAGCAACCCAGGTTCAATTCTGGCCACTGTCTGTAAGGAGTTTGTACATTCTCCCCGTGTCTGCGTGGGTTTCCTCCGGGTGCTCTGGTTTCCTCCCACATTCCAAAGACGTACGGGTTAGGAAGATGTGGGCATGCTATGTTGGCGCCGGAAGCGTGGCGACACTTGTGGGCTGCCCCCAGAACACTCTACGCAAAAGATGCATGTCACTGTGTGTTTTGATGTACATGTGACTAATAAAGATATCTTATCTTACTTTACAAAATGCAACACCTCGCCCTTATCTGAATTAAACTCCATTTGTCATTCCTTGGCCCACTTATCCAGCTGATGAAGATCCCTCTGTAAATACTGATAACCACCTTCACTGTCAACGACACCACCTATTTTAAATGTCATCTGCAAACTCACTATCCATGCCTTGTACATTCTCATCCAAATCACTGATGACAAATCCCGAAAGTGTAATGTCCTAAAAGATGCTGTAAAAATGAAAGTCATTTATCTTTTAATTGAGAGTTCTTTCTGCCACAGGAATGTGTGTGCTGTAAAACTCTGCGCTGGTGCATGGAGTTGCTATCACTTTGCTTTCTCCACTTTTCCATCAGAGTCAGACCCCAAGTCAAACCCCTGCTGTGACCCCACTACAGAACAGCCAACCCCCCCCCCCCCCCCACAGGAGGGTGCAGCGGGGCAGAACTACCCCCCCCCCAACCTATCTGAGAGAAATAATTCCATCCAATCCACCTTATCAAATCCTTGAATCACCATAACTGCCTCTGATAGATACCCTTCAGTTCTCTACACCAGAAGGATGGACAGAAATCTGTACCACCACGAGGGGCATAGACAGGGTGAATGCACAGAGCCTTTCTCCCAGGGAAGGGGAACTAAAAACCAGAGGGCATGGGTTTAAGGTGAGAGGGGAAAGATTTGAAAAGGGACCTGAGGGGTAACTTCTTTATGCAGGGAGTGGTGTGTATATGGAATGAGCTGCCAGAGATATATCTAAGATACTTCTTTATTAGTCACATGTACATCGAAACACACCTTTTGGGTGGAGTGTTCTGGGGGCAGCCCGCAAGTGTGGCCACGCTTCCGGCGCCAACATAGCACACCCACAACTTCCTAACCCGTACGTCTTTGGAATGTGGGAGGAAACCGGAGCACCCGGAGGAAACCCACGCAGTCACGGGGAGAACATACAAACTCCTTGCAGTTGGTGACAGGAATTGGACTCGGGTCGCTGGCGCTGTAATAGCGTTACGCTAACCGCTACACTACCGTGCACGAGGAAGTGGTTGAGGCAGGTACAATCATAACATTTAAACTACATTTGGATAAGTAATTGGACAGGAAGAGGTGAGAGGGCTATCGGGCAAATAGGACTAGCTGGGCGGACACCATGGTCAGCATGGACAAGTTGGGCTGAAGGGCCTGTTTCCATGCTGTATGACTCTATGACTAAACAGCAGGATCACAATTTAACCCTCAGTAGAGTCAAGAAGTCATAGAATCATAAGAGCATAGAAACACACGCTTCGTCCTACCCTGTACATGCGCTGTCTTACACTAACCCCATTTACCCACACTAAGTCAGTAGCCTTCTCTGGCTTAAGACATCTTTATTAGTCACATGTACATCGAAACACACAGTGAAATGCACCTTTTGCGTAGAGTGTTCTGGGGGCATAGCGTGCCCACAATTTCCTAACCTGTACATCCTTGGAACGTGAGAGGAAACCAGAGCACCCGGAGGAAACCCACGCAGACACGGGGAGAATGTACAAACTCCTTGCAGACAGTGGCCGGAATTGAACCCAGGTCACTGGCACTGTAATAGTGTTATGTTAACCGCTACACTACCGTGCCTTAACTGTGATATCATTCTGCCAAATGTACTCCTTCCCTCCAAGGCTATCCTTCACCTTCTGAGAGAGACTCAGAACCAAAGCAACATCACAGAGGCAGACATGTCTGCAAGGGCTAAACTGCCCTCTTGCCCCAATTCGAGGTCCCATCTTCCTGGACCTACAAGTTGTCCAGTCTGGTTTCTGTTCTATGCCAGGGCAGCCGATATCAAGCAACAGGCCCTCTCTGATCCCTGCTTTACAACAGCCGATCAAAGGTCAGGTGAGAGGAATGTGTAGTGTGTCATTAAGTGCTGAAAGTGCACAGGTTATGGGAAAGAGGGTTATAAAAGCAAGAACAGGAGCCAATATTTTACAATCACACGAGAACGAAGCCATACAAGCATTCTGCCAAGAAACTGGTCATAAAAAGCTTTCAAATTATGCAAGTACAGGATATCATCAAGTCCCATCAGAGAGAGAGAAATCTTTGAACTCTGGTTCTTACTGTTAGCACATGTCACGAATGTCACCTTTAGCATTGACTGACACACCCATGTACTACCGAATTATACATTACCCCTGGTCAGTTGAACACATAGGGAACAGAACATGGGTTGTCCAACCCATCAAACCCCTTCACTGTTCAGTTTCACCATGGGCATTGTGCGTTTCCTCTCCCAATTGACCCAATCTTGCTCCATCGCTCTCAATACCCTCATTCTGTAATACACCATTGCCTCTTGCCAAAGCTTCATGTGCTCAGCAGCTTTAGGGAGGGTGTTCGGGAGTTATATTACAGCAGGGTTCCCGATTTCCACCACCATTCTTTTACCAAATTACCATTATGACACTTAAAAGACATTTTTACAGCTACTGTTTATGTCTTGTCTAGTTTGTGTCTTGCATAGTTTATATTCTGTGTGTTGTCTGTACCTATGTGCCTGTGATGCTGCTGCAAGTTTTTCACTGTACCTGTACCTCACCGTACTTGTGCTCATGATAATAAATTTGACATGGATAGGAAAGGTTTAGAGGGATACAGGCCAAACGTGGGCAACTGGGACTAGCTTGGCCACGATGGATGAGTTGGGCTGAAGGGCTGTATAATGACTATTTGTGTGAAGTGCTCACTGTCGTCTCTTCTATCTCCAAACTCCCCCTTCCTCCTCACCAGTGAAGAGATATAGTCTCCTCTCCACCTACTGAATTCGTGTCATGTAGATTGAGAACGGCCAGGCCTCAGACTGAACAAGCACAGTTATTGCGTGTCCAGGAGGATTAGTGTTATTGGAACTAACAGCATGGATGAGATTCAGATCAATGACCGACCCCTCAGCCCCTGCCACACACACACACACACACACACACACACACACACACACACACACACACACACACACACACACACACACACACACACACACACACACACACACACACACACACACACGTACAGGGAGGAGGTGTGGGTTGGAGCCAGAGATCTTGGGCTGCTAAACCCTGAAGTAAATTGGTAATTGGTGTATTATTGTCACGTGTACCGAGATACAGTGAAAAGCTTTTGTTTTGCATGCCATCCATACAGATCATTTCATCACATCAGTGCATTGAGGTAGTACAAGGGAAAACAATAACAGAATGCAGAATGAAGTGTTACAGTTACAGCGAAAGTGCAATGCAGGCAGACAATAAGGTGCAAGGCCATATCAAGTTAGATTGTGAGGTCTAGAGTCCATCTTAACATACTAGGGAACCATTCAATAGTCTTATAACAGCGGGATAGAAGCTGTCCTTGAGCCTGGTGGTACGTGCTTTCAGGCTTTTGTATCTTCTGCCTGATGGGAGGGGTGGAGAAGAGAGAATATCTGGGGTGGGAGGGGGTCTCTGATTATGCTGGCTGCTTTACCGAGGCAGCAGGAAGTGTAGACAGAGTCCATGGAGGGGAGGCTGGTTTCCGTGATGTGCTGGGCTGTGTCCACAACTCTGCAGTTTCTTGTGGTCCTGGGCAGAGCAGTTGCCGTACCAAGCCGTGATACATCCGGATAGGATGCTTTCTATGGTGCATCGATAAAAATTGATGAGGGTCAACCCAGAAGCACAGGTTTAAGTGATGGCCACTGTGGAATTTAAAGCAACAAACAACTTTCTGGAGCAACTCAGCGGGTCGAGCAGCATCTGTGGAGGGGGAAACAAATTGTCAACAGTTCGACCGAAAATGTCGACAATTCCTTTCCCCCCACAGATGCTGCTTAACCCGCTGAGTTCCTCCAGGAGATCGTTTATTGCTCAAGATTCCAGCATCTGCAGTCTCTTGTGTCTCCGCTGTGGAAGTTAATTTCAGTTAATTAAATAAAAAGCTATCCTCACTAATGGTGTCCATGAAGTTACGGGATTGTCATTAAAAACCCATCTGGTTCACTAACTTCCTTCAGGGAAGGTAATCTACTGTCCTTACCCAACCTTTCAGGTCGCACACCACTTTCCCTGCCACCACACAATTTCAACCCTCTGAACAACTTTGTAGGAATGTAGAGAGGCTTAGGTTCAATTAGATTACAATGTTACTGCTCTGTTAATCCAGAAGTCATTGGTTCAATCCCAACATTGGGTTTCGATTCTCAGAGTCCTAGTCCAGCCACATTGATGTTACAGCCAGGAAAGCTCACTAGCACCTCTACTTCCTTAGGAGACTCAGGAAATTCAACATGTCCCCGATGACCCTCACCAATTTTTACAGATGTACCAGAGAAAGCATCCTATCCAGATGTATCATGGCTTGGTACGGCAACTGCTCTGCCCAAGAAACTGCAGAGAGTTGTGGACACAGCCCAGCACATCACGGAAAGCAGCCTCCCCTCCATGGACTCTGTCTACACTTCTCACTGTAGCCAACATAATCAAAGACCCCACCCACCCCGGACATTCTCTCTTCTCTCCCATCGGGCAGAAGATACAAAAGCCTGAAAGCACGTACCACCAGGCTCAAGGACAGCTTCCATCCCACTGTTATCAGACTCTTGAACAGACCTCTCATACACTAAAGATGAACTCTTGATCTCCTGATCTACCTCGTCGTGGCCCTTGCACCTTATTGTCTGCCTGCACGGCACTTTCTCTGTAACTGTAACACTATATTCTGCATTCTGTTTTCTTTGTACTACTTTAATGTGTGGAATGATCTGCCTGGATGGCACACAAACAAAAGCTTCTCACTGTGCCTTTACCTCTTCCAGGCCTTCGCTGTTCAAATGCTCCTTAAAGTAGCGATTGTATCTGATTCCACCCCCTCCTCTGGCAGCGAGTTCCAGATATCACCCGCTCTCTGTAAATAAACCTCACCCCTCAGATCCCCTTTCAAACTCCTTCCTCTCACCTTAAACCTGTGCCCTCTTGCTTTTGATACTCCTACCGTGGGAAGAAAGATCCTGGCCATCTATGGCCCTCATAATTTTATACACCTCCATCAGTTCACCCCTCAGCCTCCTCTGCTCCAGGGAAAACAAGCCCAGCCTATTTAATCTGTACCTCTAAATAAAGTCCTCCATCCCAGGCAACTACCTGGTGAATCTCCTCTGCACCCTCTCCAGTGTAACCACATTCTTCCTATAGTGTGGTGACCAGAACTGCACACAGTGCTGCAAGTGAAGTCCAACCAGTGTTTGGTAAAGTTGCAACATAACGTCCCCACTCTCTGCCCTGACCTACAAAGGCCTCATGCCTTCACCAGCCATGTTGCCACTTTCAGGGAACTATGGATGAACTCCAGGTCCTGCTGTTCAGCAACATTCCTCAGTGCCCTGTCATTTATTATACATGTCCCACACCTATCTGACTTCCCAAATGCATTACCTCACACGTCAGGATTACCTTCTATTCACCAACACTCCACCCAATTTCCCAATCTATATCCTGCTGCAGTCAACGTTCGTTACAAACTACAACACCGCATATTTTCATGTCTTCTGCACACTTACGAATCATTCATCCTGCGTTCATGTACAAGTGGTTAATACATATCACAAACAACGAGGGCCCCAGCACTGATCCCACTCTCCAGTCAGAGAAGCATCCTTTTACCACCACCTTCTCCTTCCAATTAGCCAGCTCACCTTGGATCCCATAACCTTCTGGACCAGTCTAACGTGGAAGTTTGCCAAATGATCGACCATCTTCATCGATCTTCTTGAGTTCTCCACGGAAAGCTCAACCAAACTGTGGTGTTTAGGACAATCTGACAGTTTCCATTAGTCACCATTAAGACACCAGTCCTTTTATTACCCTGTTTAGAAAGTTCAGTGTATTTAACTGAACTTAATTGGAATTGGATTTAAATCTCTTCATCAGCTCATGTCTATAGATTATTCCCATTTTTGATAATTGACTGGACATGTTAACTCTGCTTCCCTCTTCACGGATGCTGCCTGACCTGGAGTTATAAAGACATAGAGCAATACAGCACAGATACAGGCCCTTCGGCCCAACCAGTCCATGCCGACCACTGTGCCCACCCAGCTAGTCCCAATTTCCTGTGTTCGGCCCATATCCCTCCAAGCCCCGCCCCTCCATGTACCTATCCAAGTGCTTCTTAAATGATACTGTTGTACCTCCCTCACCCACTTCCTCTGGCAGCTCGTTCCATATACTCACCACCCTCTGCGTGGGAAAACGTTGCCCCTCAGGTCCCTTTTAAATCTTTCCCCCTCACCCTAAATCTATGCCCCCTAATTTTGGACTCCCCTACCCTGGGGAAAAGGCTGTGGCCATCCACCTTATCTATGCTTCTCATAATTTTAAACACTTCTATAAGGTCGCCCCTCATTCTCCTACACTCCAAGGAATAAAGACCTAGCCTGGCCAACCTCTCCCTGTAACTCGGGCCCTCTCGTCCTGGCAACATCCTCGTAAATTTTATCTGCACTCTTTCCAGTTTAACCACGTCTTTCCTATAACTGGGTGACCAAAACTGTACACAGTGCTCCAAGTGTGGCCTCACTGACAACTTGTACAACTGCAACATAATATCCTGACTCCTGTGAGACCTGCTGACTGTTTCTAGCATCTTCAGGTTTTGGTTCAGATTTCTGGCATCTGTAGTTTTTGTTTGATTTTCTACTTGCTGTTTGGTTCTGTAAGTGCCCACTGCCCATCACTGCCACACTCTCCCCATTGACTCATCACCAAGGGCAAGGTTCCAAAATATCAAAGTCTGATATCTTTGTGGGGGGGGGGGGTGGTGGTGCGCAGTGGTACAGCAGTTACCTCCAGCAACCCAGGGCCAATTCTGACCTCCGGTGCTGCCTGTGCAGAGTCTGCACATTAAACCTGTGACCACGAGGACCTCCCCGGGGCCCTGCATTTTCCTCCAAGTTGTGGGTATTGGTGGGTTAATTGGCTGATGTAAGATTTCTTTATTAGTCACATGTACATCAAAACACACAGTGAAATGCATCTTTTGTGTACAGTGCTCTGGGGGCAGCCCGCAAGTGTCGCCACGCTTCTGGCGCCAACATAGCACGCCCACAACTTCCTAACCCCTACGTCTTTGGAATGTGGGAGGAAACCAGAGCACCTGGAGGAAACCCACGCAGACACAGGGAGAACGTACAAACTCCTTACAGACAGCAGCGGGAGTTGAACTCAGGTCGCTGGCGCTGTAATAGCGTTACGCTAACGTGCCTGCCCTCTAACATGTAGGTGAGGGGTAGAATCTGCAGGGTGGGTGTGGTCGATTGGAATGTGGGGAGAATAGAATGGGATTAAGGGAAAAGGGTGCTTGTTGGTCAGCGTAGACGCAGTGGGCTTCTGTCTCCATGCTGTGTGAGTCTGTGCAGTTGATGATTGCAGAGTCAGGATCCTCATCACACCCAGTACTGAAGTAGGACAACACAAGCTCAAAGAAGAGGGAAAATGCATCTCAGACCAAGTGGAACCCCTGCTCCTTGATACACATATCAGAGACAATACTGCCACAAACTAAATTATTACGTCAGCTAGGGAGAAGGTTTTAAACAATCACCAGGTAATGCTGTCACTAAAATCTGGCTTTACTCTCTTGCAGAATCTGTTTGTTAAGTTCCAGCAGTAACATTCATAGAGTAACATGATCTTCAGTATTCAATGGGAACACACTCCCGAGGGAGTCTTACCTTCAAACCAGCAGCCTGTCAGGGTCGAGGAACCGGGAATACTGACCAGGAGCAGGGTGAACTTTGCACTTGCAGCTTGTGTAAACACTCCACAAATTACCTGCACAGCTAATCAGCACTGGCGAAGCGTCACATTTTGATCAGGAGAGAGAGAGAGAGAGATGAACCAAACTTAAAATTACTCACCACAACAAAATCAAAAGAACAGGGTGTGGGATATGAGCAAACCAGGTTAAATATTTGTTGGCTGGGTGAGATACCAATTGGTTCAACTAATAAAAATCAGTTCAGGAATTGGTTGTAGCCTGGAATCATTTTCAAGGAGCTCAATAGCCTCGTTCCAATAAGTGCTGATAGACTCTGTGTTCTGTTGCATTGAGCTCCCAACCTTATTTGGGTGAGTTCCTATTAAACTATCAGCTAGAGACAGCTTGAGTTTAGAAGGCCAGGTGGTAAATTGATAAATTGGTTTATTATTGTCACATGTACCGAGGTACCGTGAAAAACTTTCTTTTGCATGCCATCCGTACAGATCATTTCATTACACAGTGCATCGAGGTCGTACAAGGGAAAACAATAACAGAATGCAGAATAAAGTGTTACAGTTACAGAGAAAGTGCAGTGCAGGCAGACAATAAGGTGCAAGGCCATAATGAGATAGATTGTGAGGTCAAGAGTCCATCTTATCGTACTAGGGGGCTATACAATAGTCTTATAACAGTGGGATAGAAGCTGTCCTTGAGCCTGGTGGTACATGCTTTCAGGCTTTTGTATCATCTGCCCGATTGGAGAGGGGAGAAGAGAGAATGTCCGGGGTGGGTGGGGTCTTTGATTATGCTGGCTGCTTTACTGAGGCAGCAAGAAGTGTAGACAGAGTCAATGTTTCCCTTGGAGTGAAGGAGGCCGAGAGGTGACCTTATGGAGGGTTATATAATCACTAGGGGATAGATGAGATGTATGGTCATGGTCTGTTTCCCAGGGGGCATAGTTTTAAGGTGAGAGGGGTAAGATTTAAAGGGGATCTGAGGGGCAACTTTTTCACACAGAGGGTGGTGGGTATATGGAACGAGCTGCCAGAGGGTGGTTAAAGTGGGTACAATTAGAACGTTTTAAAGACACTTGGACAGGTACATGGATATGAAAGGTTTAGAGGGATATGGGCCAAACACAGGAAAATGGGACTGGCTCAGGTAGACAACTAGGTTGGCATGGATGAGTTGGGCCGAAGGGCCTGTTTCTGTGCTGTATAACTCTATGACTCTATGGCTCATAATCCTTTCCACCTCAGCAAAACTCTGTGAGAGAAAACAAGTGACACAAGAACACAAGGATAAAGGAACACGAGTAGGCCACTGGGCCCCTCAGTCCTGCCTGGCTGATCTACGCTGGACTCAACTCCTCTCCCCTACCAATGACAGAAGCCGCTGCTCATTGTCCTTATCGAGGGACAGGACACATTCTGGTTGCCCTTCACTCTCACCATCTCCAAGACTCCGTTCAGCCCCACGTCAGTGTACTCCCATCCTACTGTAACCCGGCCACTCCCCACCATCCCCCATTAACGGGGTCTTGGGACATAGGAGAGAGTTACTCAAACAATCACGCCTGTGCCAACTCGTTCAAAGAGCTCTGTCAAGTCCCACTCTCTGCTCATTCACCATATAAGGTAAGATAAGATAAGATAGCTTTATTAGTCACATGTACATCGAAACCCACAGTGAAATGCATCTTTTGCGTAGAGTGTTCTGGGGGCAGCCCGCAAGTGTCACCATGCTTCCGGTGCCAACATAGCACGCCTGCAACTTCCTAACCCCTACGTCTTTGGAATGTGGGAGGAAACCAGAGCACCCAGAGGAAACCCACACAGACACGGGGAGAACATACAAACTCCTTACAGACCACGGCCGGATTTGAACCCGGGTCGCTGGCGCTGTAAAGCATTACGCTAAACGCCACACTACCATGCCTGCCCTCTGCACTACCGTGCCTGCTCTGCAGATTTTTACTTGGACAAGTGTTTATTTAATTTCCCTTTTCATAGTTGTTTTTGAATCTCATCTCAGATTGCATCAAACTGAAAACAATCAGAAACGACTCTTTCCCCTCTGCTTCTTTTGCCAATTACCTTGAATCTGCCTCCTCTGATCACAGACCTCCTTATTTATTCAACAAAACTCTTCCTGATCTTGCATATGTATCGGATCTCGACTGAACCAGTGCAGCAGGAGAACTCCTCACGCAGTCTCCTGTCTCCTACAGAACTCTGCTATCTCTGATGGAGAGATTTGCTCACCCTTTTAATGGCCTCTCTGTGAGTGAGATGGTCTTTAATCAGCAGATTAGCACCGCTGCTCCTCTCCAATTACACAGAGACACTTGGACATTGTTTCCATGAATTGCTAAAATCCAGATTATGGTAACCATGGTAACTTGGGGACACTTCAACCTGACCTCAAATCAGTCTGTTGGCGTTAAAGAGAACAACACACCACAGATATTCTTGAAAGGAATGGCCACCCCGGGATACCGGAGGAAGTGTCTGTTACTACTGGGGAAGGTGTGAAGTTTACTCTGGGAAAAATCGAGAAACAATCTTCTTCTTGGAGGCTCGGGACCATGGAGAACTTGCTTCTACGCTGGTTTTGTAGGCTCTGAGGTGACTGATGAGTTCAATGTGTTACCTGTGTCCTCTTCCACAGATGATATTGGTATCTGATAATTGGCTTATTAGAACATACGGTGTATTGTCCTTCATCAATTGTGGAATTGAATTTAGGAGCCGAGAGGTAATGTTGCAGCTATATAGGACCCTGGTCAGACCCCACTTGGAGTATTGTGCTCAGTTCTGGTCACCTCACTACAGGAAAGATGTGGAAGCCATAGAAAGGGTGCAGAGGAGATTTACAAGGATGTTGCCTGGATTGGGGAGCATGCCTTATGAAAGCAGGTTGAGGGAACTCGGCCTTTTCTCCTTGGAGCGACAGAGGATGAGGGGTGACCTGATAGAGGTGTATAAGATGATGAGAGGCATTGGTCGTGTAGATAGTCAGAGGCTTTTTCCCAGGGCTGAAATGGTGGCCACAAGAGGACACAGGTTTAAGGTGCTGGGGAATAGGTGTAGAGGAGATGTCAGGGATAAGTTTTTTTACTCAGAGGGTGGTGAGTGTGTGGAATGGGCTACCAGCAACGGTGGTGGAGGCGGATATGATAGGGTCTTCTAAGAGACTTTTGGATAGGTACATGGAGCTGAGAAAAATAGAGGGCTATGGGTAAGCCTAGCAAACAGGTAGGGACATGTTCGGCACAACTTTGTGGGCCAAAGGGCCTGTATGTGCTGTAGGTTTTCTATGTTTCTAGAATATAGAACATAGAACAGTACAGCACAGAACAGGCCCTTCGGCCCACAATGTTGTGCCAGCTTAGCTATTCCCTCCTACCTACAGAATGCCCATATCCCTCTATTTTCCTCTCACTCATGTGCCCATCCAAGCCCCTCTTAAAAGCCCCCAATGAATTTGCCTCCACCACCCTATCAGGTAACGCATTCCAGGCATCCACCACTCTCTCAGTAAAAAACGTACCCCTCTCGTCTGTTCTGAACCTACCCCCTCTCACCTTAAATGCATGCCCTCTAGTATTGGATCGCTCAATAATGGGAAAAAAGATATTGCTTGTCCACCCTATCTATGCCCCTCATAATTTTATACACTTCCAACAGATCACCCCTAAGCCTCTGCCACTCCAGAGAAAAGAGCCCAAGAGCCCTCTGGTATTGATCGCTCAATAATGTTGCTCTATTATTGTCACTGGCAGTGAAAAACTTTGTTTCGTCTGTCATCCAGACAGATCGTGCCGTACGTATGTACATTGAGGTAGTAAAAAGAAAAACAGAATGCAGGATATGGTGTTACAGCTACAGAGAAAGTGCAGTGCAGGTAGACAAATAGGGTACAAGGGCCACAACGAGGTAGAGTGGGAGATCAAGAGTTAAAGAGTTTATCTGTTAATACATGAGAAATCTGAAGATCACCAGATCTGTAGGTGCAGGGTTTCGACCCAAAACGTCCACAATTCCTTTCCTCCCACAGGTGCTGCCCAACCCGCTGAGTTCCTCCAGCAGATTGTGTGTTGCTCCAGATTCCAGCGTCTGAAGTCTCCTGTGTCTCTTTATCTAGATTGAAGAGAACATTGCTAGTAATTCTTACAGCCTTAGAACTGAGATTTAACAGAATAGAATGATTATAATGAATGTAATGAATGGATCTGCTGAAGATATCATGACTCGCCACACTCTGACACCATCTTGTCAAGTTCCTGGGCGTCAACATCTCAAAGGACCTATCTTGGACCCAACACATTGATGCAGTCACAAAGAAGGCATGCCAGCGGCTCTACTTCATTAGGAGTTTGAGGAGATTTGGTACGTCACCAAAGACTCTTGCAAATTTCTACAGATGTACGGTGGAGAGCATTCTGACTGGTTGCATCACCGCCTGGTATGGAGGTTCCAATGCGTAGGATCGAAAGAGGCTGCAGAGGGTTGTAGACTCAGCCAGCTCCATCATGGGCACAACCCTCCCCACCATCGAGGACATCTTCAAGAGGCGGTGCCTCAAGAAGGCGGCTCCCGTCACTAAGGACCCTCACCATCCAGGACATGCCCTCTTCTCGTTACAACCATCGGGGAGGAGGTGCAGGAGCCTGAAGACCCACACTCAATGATTCAGGAACAGCTTCTTCCCCTCCGCTATCAGATTTCTGAACGGTCCATGAACCCATGAACACTACCTCGTTATTCCTCTTTTGCACTATTTATTTATTTTGTAACTTGTAGTATTTTTATGCCTTGCACTGTACTGCTGCCGCAAACCAACACATTTCACGTCATATGTCAGTGATAATAAACCTGATTCTGAATCTGATTCTGCTGCGTAGGAGGGTCTGATGGGGCAGAGCTGTGGGTAGTTTGAGAAGTGGTTCCACTCCTTCTGTTCTTTACTCTGGGCACCTGGGTGCATCCGATGCACAGCCTTGAGGTTGTCAACACCATGCCCCATGTCCCTCCTCGGCTGTGAGCAGTCACGAGCCAGGGATTGCCAAGAGTCAGGAGGAATGTTGCATTTCTTCAGGGAAGCTTTGAGTTCATCCTTGAAATGTTTCCCCTGTCCACCCGGTAACCTCTTCCCCTGACCAAGCTTGGAATATAGTGTCCGGTTCAGGAGTCTGGTGATTACCTGCCCAGCACAGTCAATGGAATGTAACTATGGCATGGCAGTCATAGAGCAAGGAAACAGGCCCTTTGGCCCAACTGGCCCTTGCCGACCAAGATGCCCATCTAAGCTACTCCCATTTGCCCATATTTGGCCCATATTCCTCTAAACCTTTCCTATCCGTATCTGTCCAAATGTCTTTTAAATGTTGTTATTGTACTTGCTTCAACCACTTCCTCTGGCAGCTCGTTCCATGTACGGACCACCCTCTGGGTGAAAAAGTTGCCCCTCAGGTTCCTATTCACTCTCTCCCCTCTCACCTTAAACCTGTGCCCTCTAGTTCTTGGTACCCCAACCCTAGGAAACAGATTGTGTGCATTTACCCTATTTATACCCCTTGTGATTTTATACACCTCCATAAGGTCACCCCTCAATTCTCCTATGCTCCAATGAGTAAAAGTCCCAACCTGTTTAAAATAGCAATGACAGAGTATCCACTTGCCATAACTTTAGGGTCCACGAAGGCAACCACTTCCCCTCAGCCTTCATTGGCCCTGCTTGTGACAGGGACATCACTGATGGTTGATAGGGTAGTAAAGAAGGTGTTCAGCATGCTTGCCTTTATTAGTCAAGGTACTGAGCTCAAGAGTCACGAAGTTATGTTGCAGCTTTATAAAACTCTGTGGTAAGGCCACATCTGGAGTAATGCATTCACTTCTGGTCGCCCCATTATAGGAAGGATGTTGAGGCTTTGGAGAGGGTGCAGAAGAGGTTCACCAGGATGCTGCCTGGATTTGAGGGTATAAGCTATAAGGAGATCGTGGACAAACTGGAGTTCTTTTCTCTGGAGCGACGGAGACTGAGGGGAGATCTGATAGAGGTTTTTAAAATTATGAGAGGCATAGGTAGAGTAGAGAGTCGGTATCTTTTTTCCCAGGGTTGAAATGTCTAACACTAGAGAGCCTGCATTTAAGGTGAGAGGGGGTAAGTTCAAAGGAGATGTGCCTTCAGACCCACCAACACGGACTTGCAAACCATTCACTTTAAGGGCAAATAAATGCTCGCCTGCAAAATTTAATTTCACTTAAAATTAAAAACAAAACTATGAATTAGTAGGAGTAGGCTGATCAGATTCTCTAGTTTCTGGCTGAATTTTGATGAGCAAAATGGTCGGTATGTGGGCCGAAGGGCCTCTTTCTGCGCTTTACAGCTCTGTGACTCATACAAACTTCATCACTTTTACCTTGAGATCCTATAATCATAAAGTTGCTATAATTAACTGATTTATAACCTGGAGGCTTGTCTCAAACGTAATTTACAAACTCATAGAGTTATACAGCATGGAAACTGGCCCTTCGGCCCAACTTGCCCATGCCGACCAAGTCCCGTTTGCCAGCATTTGGCCCATATCCCTCTAAACCTTTCCTGCCTGTGTACCTGTCCAGGTGTCTTTTAAACATTGTTATTGTACCTGCCTCAACCACTTCCTCTGGCAGCTCGTTCCATACACCCACCGCCCTCTGCGTGAAAAAGTTGCCCCTCAGGTCCCTTTTAAATCTTTCCCCTCTCACCTTAAACCTGTGCCCTCCAGTCTTTGATTCCCATTCCCTGGGAAAAAGACTGTGTGCGTTCACCCTATCTATGCCCCTCATGATTTTATACACCTCTATAAGGTCTCCGAGGAATAAAGTCCTAAGCTGCCCAACCTCTCCCTATAACTCAGGCCCTCGAATCCTGGCAACATCCTCGTAAATACCGCAAACTAGATAGTTTGTTCTGCCTGGTCGATAAGATCCCTCGGTAATTGATGTATATCCTCCTTCATATTACTTTTTCTTTCAGTTGTGATACTGCAGTTAGCAGAGCCATGAACTTCCCAACCCAAGCAAAATACAGTCCCTTTATCTCAGGCGGTTCCTCAGGGACAAAGATGACTTGCTTCATTTCAGTTTGCTAGGTTCTGAGGTGGCTGAAGAGTCTAACCTGGGACCATCAGGTGCCGCTGAGGTGGAGTTAGTACACCCAGTTGGCCCCATGCCGATTGACTCTAGATTTAGAATATAGGTCATAGAACAGTACAGCACAGGAACAGGCCCACCATGATGCCAATTTAAACAGCTTTTTGTGATATTAATAAATAAATATTAATATTAATAAATATCACAAAAAGTAGAGGTCTCAGAAGATACGGCTATAAGATAGAGGGATATGTGGGAGGAAGGGGTGAGATAGTCTTAGGTGTGGTTTGAAGGTCGGCACGACATGGTGGGCCGAAGGGCCTGTATTGTGCTGTATTGTTCTATGGTTCTATGGTTCAGATCTGCTGTTTAAATTCCTCCATATGCTTATCTAACAATCTCTTGAACTTGACCAACATATCAGCCTCCACCGCCACCCTAGGCAGCGCATTCCATGCCCCAACCGCTCTCTGGGTGAAAAATGTCCCTCTTACATCTCCCTTGAACTTCCCACCCATTACCTTAAAGCCATGTCCTCTTGTATTGAGTATTGGTGCCCTGGGAAAGAGGTGTTGGCTGTCCATTCTATCTATTCCTCTCAATGTTTTGTACACCTCTATCATGTCTCCCCTCATCCTCCTCCTCTCCAATGAGAACAGCCCTAGCTCCTTTAGTCTCTCCTCATAATCCATACTCTCTAATCCAGGAAGCATCCTGGTAAATCTCCTCTGCACCCTCTCCAACGCCTCCACATCCTTCCTATAATGAGGAGACCAGAACTGAACACAGTACTCCAAGTGCGGTCTAACCAGGGTTTTGTAGAGCTGCATCATTACCTCACGGCTCTTAAACTCGAACCCATAATTTATGAAAGCTAACATCCCATAAGCTTTCTTAACTACCCTATCCACCTGCGAGGCAACTTTCAGTGATCTGTGGATATGAAGCCCCCAGGTCTCTCTGCTCCTCTGCACTGCCCAGAATCCTGCCATTTACCTTGTACTCCGCCTTGGAGTTTGTCCTTCCAAAGTGTACCACCTCACACTTCTCCGGATTGAACTCCATCTGCCACTTGTCAGCCCAGCTCTGTATCCTATCAATATCCTTCTGTAAGCTTCGACAGCCCTCCACACTATCCACAACACCACTGATCTTTGTGTCATCTGCAAACTTGCTAACCCACCCTTCCACCCCCCATCTAAGTCATTAATAAATATCACAAAAAGTAGAGGTCCCAGGACCGATCCCTGTGGGAGACCACTAGTCACAGCCCTCCAATCTGAATGCACTCCCTCCACCACAACCCTCTGCTTTCTACAGGCAAGCCAATTCTGAATCCACACAGCCAAGCCTCCCTTGATCCCTTGGCCTCTGTCCTTCTGAAGAAGCCTACCATGCGGAACCTTGTCAAATGCCTTAGTAAAATCCACGTAGACCACATCCACTGCACTACCCTCATCAATCTTCCTGATCACCTCCTCAAAGAACCCTATCAGGCTTGTGAGGCAAGATCTTCCCTTCACAAAGACATGCTGGCTGTCTCTAATCAGTCATGTTTCTCCAAATGCTCATAGGTCCTATCTCTTAGAATCCTTTCCAACAGCTTGCCCACCACAGACATAAGGCTCACTAGTCTGTAATTCCCTGGACTATCCCTATTACCTTTTTTGAATAAGGGGACAACATTCGCCACCCTCTAATCCTCCGGTACCATCCCCATGTAAAAGGGTCTGCACATAGTCCATATCCCTCCACTCCCTGTCTGTCCACATGCCTGTCTAAATGCCTCTTAAATGCCACTATAATAACTGCTTCTGTATCACGGCTTGGTACGGCAACTGTTCTGCCCAGGACCACAAGAAACTGCAGAGAGTTGTGGACACAGCCCAGCACATCACGGACACCAGCCTCCCCTCCTTGGACTCTGTCTTTACCTCTCGCTGTCTTGGTGTAGCAGCCAGCATAATCAAAGACCCCACCCACCCGGGACATTCTCTCTTCTCTCCTCTTCCATCGGGTAGAAGATACAGGAGCCTGAGGGCACGTACCACCAAACAAGGACAGCTTCTACCCCACTGTGATAAGACTATTGAACAGTTCCCTTATACAATGAGATGGACTATAACCTCATGACCTACCTTGTTGTGACCTTGCACCTTATTGCACTGCACTTTCTCTGTAGCTGTAACACTTTACTCTGTACTGTTATTGTTTTTACCTGTACTGCCTCAATGCACTCTGTACTAACCCAATGTAACTGCACTGTGTAATGAATTGACCTGTACGATCGGTGTGCAAGACAAGTTTTTCACTGTACCTCGGTACAAGTGACAATAATAAACCAATACCAATACCAATACTTTCCCTGGCAGCCCATTCCAGGCACCTACCACCTTCTTTGTGAAAAGCTTGCCTCGTAATTCTCCTTCAAACTTTCTCCCTCTCATGTTAAAGTTATGGCCTCTCGTATTTGAAATTTCCAGCGTTGGAAAAAAGACTTTGACTATCTCATAATTTTATAAAATTTTATAGGTCTCATAATTTTATAAACCTCTAACAGGTCTCCCCTCAATCTCTGACACTCCAGAGAAAAAAAATTCAAGTTTGTCCAATCTCTCCTTATAGATAAGACTCTCTTCTGTACCCTTTCCACACCCTTTCCGTAACGGGGCGACCAGAACTGCACACCGTACTCCAAGTGCGACCCAACCAAAGTTCCATACAGTTTCAACATGATTTCCGGGTTTTTTGGGGGAAGGTAACAGCAAAAATTTTCCGACTGTCTTCCCTATCTGTGCCCCTCATAATTTTGTACAACTCAATCAGGACCTCCCTCAGCTTCCCCAGCTCCAAGAAAACCAACCCCAGCCTCGCCAATCTCTCCTCATAACTGATTCCATCCCAGGCAACCTCCTCTGTACCCTCTCCAGTGACATCACATCCTCCCTAGATTGTGGTGACTCTCTCTCTCTCTCTCTCTCTCTCTCTCTCTCTCTCTCTCTGTCTCTCTCTCTCCCCACCTCCCCCACCCCCACGGCTTTGTGAATATGAATAATTTCCCATTTCACAATTAGATATTTTTGACTCAAAATAATGGTTAGTACATATTTCTTTAAAAACTTACACAGAACAGAGAACAGTACAGCACTGGACAGGCCATTCGGCCCACCATGTTGTGCCGATCTTGATGCCAGTTTATACTAAATGTCCTCCTCCTGTGTATCATTCCCTTCATATTCCTGTGTCTATCAAAAAGCCTCTTAAACTCCACCAAACCGCCTGCCTCCACTACTACCCCTGGTGACCCATTCCAGGCACCGACCACTCTCTGCATAAAAAAACTTGCCCCTGACGTTGCCTTTGAACTTCCCCCCTCTAACCTTGAAAGCCTGTCCTCTGGTGTTTGACATTTCTACCCTGGGGAACAGATTCTGACTGTCTACCCTGCAGTATCTATGCCGCTCATAATTTTAAAAACCTCCATCAGGTCTCCCCTCAGCCTCCGACGCTCTGGGGAGAACAGCCCAAGTTTGTCTAACCTCTCCTTATAGATCATACCCTCTAATCCAGGCAGCATCCTGGTGAACCTCTTCTGCACCGTCTCCGCAGTCTCCTTCCTATAATGTGGGCAACCAGATCAGTGTAAATGGGTAGCTGACACTTTTCCTGTTTATCTGTAAGATTTTTTTTGCCCCTGGCCTGAAGATTCAGTTTTAATTCTCAGGGGCTCCTGGAGACTTGTAACAAAGATTTTCCAATCAGCTGTCTGTTTTTTTCATTATCCTGATCCCAGCAGAACTGTGTGTATCAGCAGGACATGAACCTGCCCAATGCTTATCAGAACAATTAGCTGGCAAAAGTCCACAAACTAATTTTAGATGCTTATACTGCTTGCTGCAGGAAGAGCTTCAAGGCATCACTTATTAATATCAGCAACAGAAGGCCATTCAACTCCGAAAGCTTACTACATCATTCAGTCAATTTGTGGTTGAGTTGGTGGTAAGTGGTTCTTGGAGTTGTAATCCAGAGGCCTGGATAAACAATCCAGAGAACTGTGTTCAAATCCAACCACGGCAGTTCAGTTCATAATCTGGAACTTAAAAAGACAGCTAGTCTTAATAAAAATGATTGTGAAGCTGATGTTGTAGCAAACAGCTGGTTCAAGAGAATCCTTCAGGGAAGGAAATCTGTTGTCCTTACCCAGTCTGTCTGTTGACACTGAGTTGTCAAGGGAATTAGGGATGGTCGATAAACACTGGGCTTATCAGTGACACCCAGCTCATGAAAAATGAATTAGAGGCAACTGTTTTCATACAGTCATACAAAGGGCATGGAAACAGACCCTTTGGCGCACCAAGTCTGTGCCAACTGCCAACCACCATTTACACTGATCTGTTGTATTCGTTGTATCTACAGGAGGCGCTGCCTCAAGAAGGCAACATCCATCATCAAAGATCCCCACCATCAGGGCACATAAGAGCAGTGGAAGATTGGGAAAACTTTAAAAAGCAACAAAGAACCACTAAGCAAACATTAAGGAAAGGGAAGGTGGACTATGAAAGTAAACTAGCACAAAATATAAAAACAGATAGTACTGTAAAAGTTTTATAATTACATAAAGCGGAAAAGGGCGGCTAAAGTGAACGTAAGTCCCTTGGAAGATGAGAAGGAGGAATTAATATTGGGTAATGTGGAAATGGCCGAGGCCTTGAACAACTATTTTGTGTTGACTTCACGGTGGAGGACACGTCTAACATGCCAAAGAGAGAGGTTCTGGATGCGATGGGAGGTGAGGAACTCGATACAATCGCTGTCACTGAAGAGGTAGTGATGTGCAAACTAGTGGGCTTAAAGGTAGACAAGTCCCCTGGTCCTGATGGGATGCATCCCAGGGTACTGAAAGAAATGGCAGAGGTTATAGTAGATGCACTTGTGATAATTTACCAAAATTCTCTGGACTTCGGGCAGGTCCCAGCAGATTGGAAGACAGCGAATGTCACGCCACTGTTTAAAAAAGGACGTAGGCAAAAGGCAGGTAACTATAGGCCAGTTAGCTTAACGTCTGTAGTCAGGAAAATGCTTGAAGCTATCATTCAGGAAGAAATAGCGAGACATCTGGATAGAAGTGGTTCCATCAGGCAGACACAGCATGGATTCAGGAAGGGCAGGTCCTGTTTGACAAACTTACTGGAGATCTTTGAGGATATAATGAGCGCAGTGGATAGAGGGGAACAGGTGGATGTTGTATATTTGGATTTCCAGAAGGCATTCGATTAGGTGCAGCACAAAAGACATTCATAAGATAAGGATGCACGGATTTGGGGGCAATGTATTGGCATGGATAGAGAACTGGTTAACAATAGAAGGCAGAGAGTTGGGATAAATGGGTGTTTCTCTGGTTGGCAATCGGTGGTGAGCGGGGTGCCACAGGGGTCTGTGCTGGGCCTGCAACTGTTCACGGTTTGGAAGAGGGGACCGAGTGTAGCGTATCTAAGTTTGCTGATGACACTAAATTGAGTGGAAAAGCAAATTGTGCAGAGGATGCAGAGAGTCTGCAGAGAGATATAGACAGGTTAAGTGAGTGGGTAGATGGAGTACAATGTTGGTAAATGCAAGGTCATCCACTTTGGAAGGAAAAATAGAAGGTCAGATTATTATTTAAATGGTGAAAGATTGCAGCATGCTGTTGTGCAGAGGGACTTGGGAATGCTTGTGCATGAATCGCAGAAGGTTGGTTTGCAGGTACAACAGACTATCAAGAAGGTAAATCGAATGTTGGCCTTCATTGCTGGAGGGATTGAATTTAAGAGCAGGAAGGTTATGCTGCAACTGTACAGGGTACTGGCGAGGCTGCACCTGGAGCACTGCGTGCAGTTCTGGTCTCCTTACTTGAGGAAAGATATACTGGCTTTGGGGGCGGTGCAGAGGAGGTTCACCAGGTTGATTCCGGAGATGAGGGGGTTAGCCATTGAGGAGAGATTGAGTCACCTGGGACTATACTCACTGGAATTCGGAAGAATAGGAGGGGATCTTATAGAAACATATAAAATTATGAAAGGGATAGATAAGACAGAGGCAGGAAGGTTGTTTCCACTGGTAGGTGAGACTAGAACTGGGGGTCGTAGCCTCAAGATTCTGGGGAATAGATTTAGGATGCAGATCAGGAAGAACCGCTTTTCCCAGAGAGTAGTGCATCTGTGGAATTCTCTGCCCAGGGAAGCAGTAGAGGGGACCTCATTAAATATATTTAAGACACAGTCAGATAGATTTTTGCATAGTAGGGAAATTAAGGGTTATGGGGAAAAGGCAGGAAGGTGGATCTGGCCATGGCCAGATCAGCCATGATCTTACTGAATGCGGAGCAGGCTCGACGGGCCAGATGGCCTCCTCCTGCTCCTATATCTTATATTCTTTGTCACTGCCTTGCTAGTGTATCTGTTCTGGACTCCTAAGTGTTAACTTGCAGACTTTCATTGTGTCGCTGTTCATTAACCGAGACAGGTCCTATTCCAGGCACAGGGGGTGGCAGGTCTGGAGTAACACAAGTGAAACTACAGACTGCAGCTTTGCCACACATTTGTGACTCATGCCCCAGATGCTGTGGGCAGCCACAGGCGGGGATATGTTCCAAAGAACACTGCCAAACTCTGGGTGCTTTTAATGACTTCTCCTTGCCTGATGGTGAATCCTAAACTAGGCAGAGAAGCCCCACAATAAAAGTCAGCCCGATTCAAAAGCTGGAGGTAGAGGGCGCGAGGGTCACATGAGATGGAGGCGGGAACGAGCTGCAATGTCCAATGTGCAGCGGGTTCTGGGATCACATTCCTCTGGAGGCCCACAGAGGGGGAGATTCTCAGGCCCATAAAGCGGAACTCTCCCCAGGCCCAGCAGACAGCGAGGAAGCAGTGAACGGGCTCCTTGTCTTTTTTTATGTCTGCAGGGCACCTAACAAGTTAGTATCCACCAGCACTGATTCCGTGACCTGCAAAAGAAATTAACCCCTTGATTAACCCTTAACCCAGGCCATCACACAAACCAGCCTCCCCTCCATGGACTCTGTCTACACTTCTCGCTGCCTTGGGAAAGCAGCCAACATAATCAAGGACCCCTCCCACGCCAGTCAGTTTCTCTTCTCCCCCCTCCCATTGGGCAGAAGATACAAAAACCTGAAAGCACGTACCACCAGGCTCAAGGACAGCTTCTATCCCGCTGTTATAAGACTATTGTAACAGACTGCTTGTACGATCAAGATGGACTCCTGACCTCACAATCTACCTCGTCGTGGCCCTTGCACCTTATTGTCTGCCTGAATGCACTTCCTCTGTAACTGTAACACTCTATTCTGCATTCTGTTTTCTTTTTACTACCTCGATGTGCTTTTGTATGGCGTGATCTGTCTGGATGGCGCGCAAACATAGTTTTTCACTATAATAACCCAATCCAATCCAAGAATCAAGCCAACAGAAGTTGGACTGATAGTACTTGTATTTCCATGGTCCATTTAAGCTAGTAAAATGTTATGTAGATACTTTACCAGCCACACACTCAACTCTGATGCAGAGGATTGTTGACCAACAGCTAAATCGAGGATGGAAGTTCAGGACGATGAGAGCAGAATAAGTTATTGGATTCAAAATCCAGAAAACCAAGTCCAAGTCCCACCTCAAAACATAGAACATAGAACAGTACAGCACTGGAAAAGGCTTTTCAGCTCACCGTGTCTGTGCTGACCATGATGTCAATTTAAACAAACCCTACCTGCTTGCACATGATCCATATCCCTCCATCCACTGCCTGTTCATGTACCAGTTAAATACTTCTTAAATTATGAAGGGCACAGGTAGAGTAGATAATCAAAATCTTTTTCCCGGGGTGGCAATGTCAAATACTCGGAGGCATAGGTTTAAGGTGAGGGGGGAAAGTTTAAGTGAGATTTGTGAGCAAGTTTTTTACACAGGGAGTGGTGGGTGCCTGTAAGGAACAGCCAGGAGAGGTGGTGGAGGCAGATATTACAGCAACATTTAAGAAACATTAAATCAATACCATTACCAATATCGGTATTGGTTTATTATTGTCACTTGTACCGAGGTACAGTGAAAAACTTGTCTTACAAACCGATCATACAGGTCAATTCATTACACAGTGCAGTTACATTGGGTTAGTACAGAGTGCATTGATGTACTACAGGTAAAAACAATAACAGTACAGAGTAAAGTGTCACAGCTACAGAGAAAGTGCAGTGCAATAAGGTGCAAGGTCACAACAAGGTAGATCATGAGGTCAGAGTCCATCTCATCGTATAAGGAGATCGTTCAATAGTCTTGTCACAGTGGGATAGAAGCTGTCCTTAAGTCTGGTGGTACGTGCCCTCAGGCTGCTGGATCTTCTACATGATGGAAGAGGAGAGAAGAGAGAATGTCCCGGGTGGGTGGGGTCTTTGATTATGCTGGCTGCTTCACCAAGACAACGAGAGGTAAAGGCAGAGTCCAAGGAGGGGAGGATGGTGTCCGTGATGCGCTGGGCTGTGTCCACAACTCTCTGCAGCTTCTTCCGGTCCTGGACAGAGCAGTTGCCGTACCAAGCCGTGATGCATCCAGATAGGATGCTTTCTGTGGTGCATCGATAAAAGTTGGTGAGAGCCAAAGGGGACAAACCGAATTTCTTTAGCCTCATGAAGAAGTAGAGGCACTGGAGAACTTTCTTGGCCGTGGCATCTACATGACTTGACCAGGACAGGCTGTTGGTGATGTTCACTCCCAGGAAGTTGAAGCTCTCAATCCTCTCGACCTCAGCACCATTGATATAGACAGGTGCATGTACACCTCCCCCTTTCCTGAAGTCAATGACCAGCTCTTTTGTTTTGTTGACATTGAGGGCAAGGTTGTTGTCATGACACCATGTCACTAAGCTCTCTATCTCCTTCCTGTACTCCGACTCATCGCTGTTTGAGATACAGCCTACAACGGTGGTATCATCTGCAAACTTGTAGATGGAGTTAGAGCAGAATCTGGCCACACAGTCATGAATGTAGAGGGAGTAGAGTAGAGGGCTGAGGACACAGCCTTGTGGGGCACCAGTGCTGAGAATAATCGTGCCGGAAGTATTTCTGCCTATCCTCACTGATTGTGGTCTGTTGGTTAGAACCTCACTGATTGCGGTCTGTTAGTCACTGAGGGAGATTTCTACTAGGGTTACCATGCCAATACGTAGATAAGCACATGATCTGTTTACTCATGAGGTGTTTTCCCAGATTACTACATGTCATTATGTTTATTATGTTGTGTAAGTTATGTATAATTTATGTTAATTTAAGTTAATTTTAACTGATGTTTGTCATTTTGTTCTAAACTGTTCTGCTTAATTTTCGTGGATCAGAATCAGTATCAGTTTAATTATCACTGACATATGATGTGAAATTTGTTGTTTTGCAGCAATAGTAAAGTGCAAAGACATAAACTTACTATAAATTACAAAAATAAATAGTGCACAAAAAAAGGAATAACGAGGTAGTGTTCATGGGTTCATGGACCATTCAGAAATCTGATGGCAGAGGGGAAGAAGCTGTTCCTGAATCATTGAGTGTGGGTCTTCAGGCTCCTGTACCTCCACCCCAATGGTAGTAACGAGAAGAGGGCATGTCCTGGATGGTGAGGGTCCTTAGTGATGGATGCCGCCTTCTTGAGACACCGCCTCTTGAAGATCCTAGATGGTGGGGTGGGTTGTGCCCATGATGGAGCTGGCTGAGTCTACAACCCTCTGCAGCCTCTTTTGATCCTGCACATTGGAGCCTCTGTACCAGACAGTGATGCAACCAGTCAGAATGCTCTCCACCGTACATCTATAGAAATTTTAAAGAGTCTTTGGTGATGTACCAAATCTCCTCAAACTCCTAATGAAGTAGAGCTGCTGGCATGCCTTCTTTGTGATTGCATCAATGTGCTGGGCCCAGGATAGATCCTCTGAGATGTTGATGCCCAGGAACTTGAAGCTGCTCACCCTTCCCACCACATGGCATTTATAGCCTGTGTGTGTATGCCTTTGACAATAAACTTGAACTCAGACTTGAACTAAAATGATGTCAGAATAGCCACACCAGTCGGGAGTCAGTGATTTCTGTTGGACTCCACGTACATGAAATAATTGTACAAATATGTTAAGCCTTCTATTTCTTCAATAGCTTCTTCCAAACTGTGATCATCATTACCTGGAAGGACTGGGGCAGAAGGTACATGAGAGAATCACCTCCCAACTTCTCCAAGTCACACCCTATCCTGACTTAAAATACATCACCGTTCCTTCATCGTTGCTGGGTCTAAGTTCTGGAACTTCCTCCCCAAGAGCACTATGGGAACAGCTCCCCCAGAAGGACTTCAGTGGTTCCAGAAGGCAGCTCACTACCACATTTCTCAGGTCAGTTTCTCATATTTTGATACAGAAGGCCATTCAATTCATCATCTATACTAGCTCCCAGAGCAATCCCATTCCCTCACTTACTTCCCTGTAAACTTTGTTCTATCACATACCCACTTTCACCCTCCTGATTCTCCCTTAATTTATAGCAGCCAATTAACCTACCAACCCGCACGTCTCTGGGACATGGGAGGAAACCCACACGGTCACAGGGAGAATGTACAAACTCCACACAAACAGTGCCAGAGGTCAGGATCGAACTCGGGCCACTTGGGAGCTGTGACACAGCTCGTTAGTGGCTGCACCACTGTACTGTGCTGTTAGGGATGGACAAACAAATGGCAGCTTTGCCAGCGATGTGCATATCCTAACAATGCAGTGTTACGGACTCAGTGAAAGTCCCTTTAAGATAGAGAGTGTGTGTGTATGTGTGTGTGGGGCGTGCTTACGTCAATAGAAGATAAAGGACGTAATGACGTTGTTGAAGAAGTAAGAAGAAGAAGAAGGAGAGAGAGAGAGAAGGGAGAGAGACACCAGCCTGCTTGTTTTCTCTATCGATGGATGAGAAACAATAACTGTGTTTGCCACTGAAATCCATGTATGGAAGTTGGAAGTAATCCGGTGGAGTTCACTTTGTTGCTGACCTGTAGAGGGAAACAGGTATTTGTGTGTGGACGACCACGGTTCGGATGCTTTTCGGGGTGAGGAAGTCACTACCGAGTAAACACTGAAGTGTCGCTGGGGTTCCATCGTGGAACATTTGGATTTCGTATGTACTCTCTCTATGTTTTTCTACATCTACATCTTATCTTCAGACAACGGTGGTTGTTGAAGAAGCCCTTGCTCATGTTTCACCTTATGGCTTGCGGAACTGAACTTTAAGAACCATTCCGGAACTGGGAGTTTTGGACTTTGTCACACACACACACACGAAGAGTTTAGTTTTGGGGTTAACGTTCGAGGTTTAACATTTTTGAATTCCAACATACTAACATCTTTACTTTTATTTTACGTATTATCATAAGTAGTGATTAATAAAATAGTTTTTAACACTGAATCATGCTCAGTGTGTTTCTTTTGTTGCTGGTTTGTGACAGCAGTTAGTGGAGGATACCTTCCATCCAAGGTCTCAGGTCAGACACTGTGGATTCCAGTGAAAGACCTCCTGTCTGCTATACTTCACTCTGAGTATGAGATTATTGTCATATGCACCAGTACGGTAGATACAGGTACAATGAAAAATGTGCCTGTGATGCTGCTGCAAACAAGTTTTTCTATACCATACCTCACCGTACCTGTGCATATGACACCACTGTTGTTGGCATGGATGGCAATGAGGAGGCGTACAGGAGTGAGATAGATCAGCTGGTTGAGTGATGTTGCAACAACAGCCTCGTACTCAACATCAGCAAGACCAAGGAATTGATTGTGGACTTCAGGAAGGGAAAGTCGGGAGAACACACACCAGTCCTCATTGAGGGGCCAGTGGTGGAAAGGGGGAGCAACTTCAAGTTCCTGGGTGTCAGCATCTCAGAGGATGGCACATACCACCAGGCTCAAGGACAGCTTCTATCCCACGGTTATAAGACTATTGAACCTTATACGATGAGATGGACTCTTGACCTCACAATCTACCTTGTTTGACCTTGCACCTCATTGTCTACCTGCACTGCACTTCCCTGTAGTTGTGACACTTTACTCTGTATTCTGTTATTGTTTTTACCCTGTACTGCCTCAATGCACTGTGTAATGAATTGACCTGTACGATCGGTATGCAAGACAAGTTTTTCACTGTACCTCGGTACAAGTGACAATAATAAACCAATACCAATCTATCCTGGGCCCAGCACATAGATGCAACCATGAAGAAGGCACGCCAGCTTCTTCCCCACTGCTGTCAGACTTCTGAACCAATCACCTCTCTCACATCCCCTTCCCAGTGGCACTGCCACAGTCTCAGACTCTTAACTCCACCTCATGCATTATTGTCACTTTAGGATTTCTTTTTACACTACTTCAGTTTGCTCTACTATACTTTGTACCATTCTGTTGTTTTGTGCCCATCACCGTATTTGTTGTTGCACTCGTTATTTAGAACATAGAACATAGGACAGTACAGGCCCACAATGTTGTGCCGACATAGCTAATCCCTCCCACCTACAGAATGCCCATGTCCCTCCATTTTCCTCTCATTCATGTGCCCATCCAAGCCCCTCTTAAAAGCCCCCAATGAATTTGCCTCCACCACCCTATCAGGCAACACATTCCAGGCATCCACCACTCTCGCAGTAGAAAAACGTACACCTCACGTCTGTTCTGAACCTACCCCCTCTCACCTTAAATGCACGCCCTCTGGTATTGGATCGCTCAATAATGGGAAAAAGATATTGCTTGTCCACCTATCTATGCCCCTCATAATTTTATACACCTCCAACAGATCACCCCTCAGCCTCTCCTGATAGCACATGCTCTCTAATCCAGGCAGCATCCTAGTAAACCTCCTCTGCACCCTCTCTAAAGCCTCGACATCCTCCCTATAGTGAGGTGACCAGAACTGCATGCAATACTCTAAATGCAGCCTAACCAGAGTTCTATGGTTCTATCGTGATCAGAGTTCTACCATGCATACTGCTTAATCTGCAAGCTTCACGAGCAAGGAATTTCAATTCACCCGGATGTTTACAACATCCCATCTAAACTGGCACACTGAGCATCCCCAGAGGCAGTGAATCTTCCACTATAGGCCGTGTGATGGTTATCTCTCAGGGCTGGAGACCAGCTCGGTTTCTCAACATAAAGCACAGGGCTCATTTCTACCAATGAATTGCCTTGCCCATGACAGGAATATATTGTCCAGATGAAGAGTTTCAGCTCAAAACATTGACTGGCTGTTTCCCTCCGCAGACGCTGCCCGACCCACTGAGTTCCTCCAGCAGCTCATTTGTTGCTCCAGATTCCAACATCTGCAGTCTCCTGGCTCCAATGTACGGTGGGGATATGGAACGAGTTGTCAGAGAAAGTGGTAGAGGCAGATACACCACCAACATTTAAAAGACATTTGGATTTGGTTGATTACAGATAGTCAGCACGGCTTTCTCCGTACGAGATCACTTCTCACAAATTGGATTGAGTTTTTGAAGAAGTAACCAAGAAGGTCGATGAGGGCAGGGTGGTAGACGTGGTCTAAGTGGACTTCAGTGAGGCCTTTGATAAGGTTCCACATGGTAGGCTGCTATGGAAAGTTAGATCGTATGGGATCCAGGGAGAGCTAGCTAATTGGATACAGGAATGGCTTGATGGTAGGAAAGAGGGTGATGGTGGAAGGTTGTGTCTTGGACTGGAGGCTCATGGCTCGTGGTGTTCCCAGGACTATTGCTATTTGTCATCTGTATGATTTGGATGAGAATGTACAAGGCATGGTTAGTAAATTTGCACTTGACACTAAAGTTATCAGGATTTATAGAGGGATCTTGATCAGATGGACAAGTGGGCCAAGGAATGGCAAATGAAGTTTAATTTGGGTAAGTGCCAGGTATTGCATTTTGTGAAGACAAATCAGGGTAGGACTTTCACAGTCAATGGTAGGGACCTGGGGAGTGTTGTAGAACAGAGGAACTGCAGAGTACAGGTACATGTACTCAGGGTGGTGAAGAAGGCTATTGGCACACTGGCTTTCATCAGTCAGGGCACTCAGTATAGACGTTGGGATGTTATGTTGCAGTTGTACAAAACATTGGCGAGGCCGCACTTGGAATGGTGTGTTCAGTTTCGGTCACCCTGCTGTTGCCAGGACTTGAGGGACTGAGTTATGGAGAGAGGTTGAACAGGTTGGGACTGTCTTCAATGAAGCATAGGAGACTGAGGGGAGATCTTATAGAAGTGAATAAAATCATGAGGGGCATAGATAGGGTGAATGCACACTGTCTGTTTCCCAGAGTTAGGGAATCAAGAACTAGAGGGCAGAGGTTTAAGGTGAGGGGGGAGAGATTTAATAGGAACTTGAAAGGGCAACTGTTTTTTACCCAGAGGGTGGTCAGTATATGGAACCAGCTGCCAGAGGAAGCAATTGAGGCAGGTACATTAACAATATTTAGAATATAACAGCACAGTACAAGCCCTTCAGCCCACGATGTTGTGCCAACCTTTTAGCTTCCTCTCAGATCTATCTAACCCTTCCCTCCCACATACCCCTCCATTTTTCTATCATCCATGTGCCTATCTAATAGTCTTTTAAATGTCCCTAATGTATCTGCCTCTACCAGCACGCCTGACAGCACGTTCCACGCACCCACCACTCTCTGTGTAAAAAACTTACCTCTGATATCCCCCCTGTACTTTCCTCCAATCACCTTAAAATTACGTCCTCTCGTGTTAGCCACTTCTGCCCTGGGAAAGAGTCTCTGACTGTCCACTCGATCTATGCCTCTTATCATCTTGTACACCTCTATCAAGTCACCTCTCAACCTCCTTCTCTCCAAAGAGAAAAGCCCTAGCTCACTCAACCTATCCTCATAAGACACGGTCTCCAATCCAGGCAACATCCTGGTAAATCTCCTGTGCACCCGCTCTAAAGCTTCCACATCCTTCCTATAATGAGGCAACCAGAACGGAAAACAATATTTCAGCTGTGGTCTAACCACAGTTTTATAGAGCGGCAACATTACCTCACGACTCTTGAATTCAACCGCCCCCCCCCCCCACCGACTATAGACTTGAACCCCAAGATCCCTCTGTTCCAACACACTGCTAAGAATCCTGTCATTAACCTTGTATTCTGCCTTCAAATTTGACCTTCCAAGGTGAATCACTTCACACTTTTCTGGGTTGAGCTCCATCTGCCACTTCTCACCCAGCTCTGCATCCTATCAATGTCCCGTTGTAACCCTCGACAACCTTCTACACCAAGATATTTGAACAGGTACATGGATAGGAAAGGTTTAGAGGGGTATGGGCCAAACACAGGCGAAAGGGACTAGCTTAGATGGGCATCTTGGCTAGCATGGACCAGTTGGGCTGAAGGGCCTGTTTCCATGCTGTACGATTCTATGACACTACTCAGGTCTGTTTGCCGGCATGTTGGGGGAACTCGCTCTCCCTCCCGTGCCTGTACATCAGAATATTACCAATTGCAGTCTTGGCACAAATCAGCCAACACTCAGTTTTGTTTTAAAGAAAGCTCTTTATTTTCAGAAATGAACGCGAGAAAAAGGTGATTTGATCCAATATTATCCCATCCACACCATCTCAGACACCAAGGCATAAGACAGCTCTGGGAATGCTGGGCAGAGAGCATACTGGTGCAGTACAAAAATAAGAAGAAAAATCTTATTCTAACTCCAATCTGCAATTGTATTCAAATCTTTTAATTACATTTTATATATATAGCTCTATATATATATATATATATATATATATAGAGAGAGAGAGAGAGAGAGAGAGGGAGAGAGAGAGAGAGAGAAGGCACGATCTGTTTCAAGGCAACATTAAATTTCCAGAGTTGTGCATCAGGAACTATAGCAAGGGTTGGTACCTACCCAGGCCACTGGCTGCAACCCCAGTGACCTCCCCAACAAAACACCCCAGGTAGAGAGGTTCAGGAGGTTGACTGGGGGGTGGGATTGCAAGGGGCAAAAGAGAGTGGGCCAGCACTCAGTGGGGTCTGAAAGTTGGGGCAGGATCTCCCTTCACTTCCACTAGACCAAAGCTGGCTCACAACGTCACAATGTCCAATGGAGCTGGCAAGACTCAAGTCCTGCTCTGATCAAATCGGGCTTATGCGCTGGGATTCTAGGGAGGTTGTGGGAGAAAACAGTATCCATCCTTCACTGCCCCACTGCCTTCAGCCCTCGAAACTGGATGGTGGGGGTTAATGTTTAATTTCCAGCCTCTTTTCTACCCCCTTACATACCCCCCCCCCCCCCCCAATCTCTCCAAAAGCCCCTTGGTTCTCCTCAAATCATTCGCTCACACCAGTGCAGCTGCACATCAGTCACAAACAGCCTCTCATCACACGAGGGCCCAGACGGCTCTTCAGCCACGTGGGCAGCACTGGTCCAGTATCTTCCACCCAAAATTCGAGGCCTTTCCAAGACAGGTCACTGATGTTAAAAAGGTTCCCTCTTTACCCTGCCTGAAGCAAATGGAGGACCCCAAAATGCCCAATCAAAACTGCAATCAACATTGATCTTTGGAATATAATCAATCATTTTGCTCAGTACAAAGCATCACAGTCGTGGTGGAAATGAAGTATTTTCTCCCCATTAGGCACACTTCCCTGTGGTACAGCGAACACCCTCATCGCTGGTAATGCCTCTCTGGGGGTGCATCCCAGTGATAAACACTGCCCTGCCCCCCCACCAGTAGTCATGGCTGCACACCCCCACTGGGAGTGGGACAGAGATGTGCTCCAGGGAAAGTTTGTGGGAGAATGAGAGGGATATGGGGAAAGGATTGGGGTAGGGAAGTAGGAACACGGAGTGCGAGAATGGCCTTGGTCCACACCCGCCAAAGCTGGTGGACTAGCGATGGGGTTTCAACGACACCATTTCCCCCTCGGGTATCTCCCACCAAATAACTCCGAGGGTTGACCGAGCAATGAGCAAATTTGGTCCCAGCCGGGGTGGAGTGCACGTCTGTGCAGGGGTGCATCCTGATGGGGGTGTCACTGACCCCTGGCGGTGGAATGAATAGGGATGGACTACAACCCCCCCTTCGTGGTTGAACAGAGGCAAGGCACAGGGGGTTGGGCAAAGGGTCTCTGGATTCCTGTAGTCTCCCCGGGGAGATGGGGGCCCTACACCATCTCCAGGACGACAGCCACACTTCTGGCCTTCATTCAGTCGCACACTCCCCTCCCCTCCCCCTGGGGTACGTCAGACTCACCACAGCCCCTCCACTGATAACCAGCCGTCAGTGCAGGGCTTTGTAGCCTGGTGCGCGAGGTAGCCATGTGCAGGGGAAGGGGTCCTGAAGAGTCCCAGCAAGTGTTCCACTGCAATGCCCAAGTGTATGGAGTAGGTGAGGAGGGAACATCGAACATATCAGCTTGGAGGGGCCAATTTCCTCTTCCTCTGGTTTCGTTGCCTACCTTCTGGAGAATAACTGGGAGGTCAAATCTCACCCTGGTCAATCAGGAACCGTTCCTTCACAACCTACACCAGTTATATCACAAGCTTTCTTTGAAGGATCATTCGTTGTGTACGACCCTGCCCCCAAAGTCACTGCGGGAGTCATCACCACCTTGCTCTCACCGGGCGGTGAGCAAGATATAGGGGAAGAGTTAGGGTATTGAAGTCTGTGTGGGCACATTCCCTGCATTACCCATCACCCGACCACAGCCCTTTCAGGTGGCTGACAACTCACGTGGGTGGCGTTCTAAGCAGCGAGGAACCCCCAACAGTTTCAGAGACAACCACCCCCTACCCCAACCCCCAGATACAGCAGAAGGATTGATCTTCTCCAAGGCTGAGATGGGCCACTTGATAGCTGGCTGTGACTAAGTGCCGTGAAGATCCATTAACTGGATGGGCTGTGTGCCAGCTTCACTCCCCTTGGGAAGCGCTGTCATTAAAAGTTGCCGCACCCGTCCTTTGTAAAAGGGGCAGCGTGCTGGTAAGTGGTCCAAGGGCTGGTCCTAGGTGGGCGCACCTCGGGGCAGGTGGTACAGAGGGCGGGGAGGTAATCGAGGGTGGGTCCAGCCCCTCCACCACTCAGTCTCTGCTTGGCTCAGTGTTAGCTCGATTTGTGCTCCTGCAGTACTGCGTAAATATCCTCCTCCTTCGATAGTCTCTCAAAGAACGGGATGAGGTCCAGGAGTTGTGTGTCAGACATGTCGTCAAACCAGGATGCGATGGGCACCTACCAGAGAGTGGAAGGAGACAATGCATTAGAGGGGGAAAGGGATGGCCATTCAACCATTCACACCCTGCATAACTACAATGCGTTGACCATCCAGTCTCCCTGCTCCTCCCAACTCCTGCCTCTTTGCCGTCCCAATTCACTTCTTCCAACATTGCCCATCAAGCCATCACCTGCCCAAGTTCTAGAATCCCCTCAATGATGACTTTGGGTGGCTTTGGAAGAACTTGAATGAGTGCATGAGAGAAAGGCATACTGAGATACAATGAGAAGTTTCTGTTTGCCTGCCATCCTGACAGATCATGCCATACGTAAGTACATCAAGGTAGTCAAAAGGTAGAATGCAGAAGACAGAGTTACAGAGAAAGTGCAGTGCAGGTAGACAAATAAAGTGCGAGGGCCACAACGAGCTAGATTGGGCGACCGAGAGTTAATATCTTAGCGTACGAGAGGTCTGTTCAAGAGTCTGATAACAGCGGGATAGAAGCTGTCCTTGAGCCTAGTGGTACGTGTTCTCAAGCTTTTGTATCTTCTATCTGATGGGAGGTGGGAGAAGAGAGGGGTCCTTGATTATGTTGGCTGCTTTCCTGAGGCAACAGGGAGTTAGACAGAGTCAGTGGAGGGGAAGCTAGTTTGCGTGATGGACTGGGCTGCGTTCACAACTCTGCAGTTTCTTGTGGTTGTAGGAGGTGCTATGTGACTCTGATCTGTACTTTGTGTTTTGAAGAATGAAGGGTGATCTCATTGTAACAGCCAGGATCCTGATGGGACATGACAGGGTAGATGTAGAGATGTTTCCACTCGTGGGAGAGTCTTGAACGAGGGGACATAGTTGCAAGATCAGGGGGCGGTCATTTAGCAATTTCTTCTCATGGAGGGTGGTGAATCTCTGGAATTCACTGCCCCAGAGGTTGTGGTGGCCAGATCACTGGGGGCAGTTAAAGAGGTGGTAGATACATTTTGAAAAATCTGGGAATTGAGGGTGATGGGGAACTGGCGCAGAGAGGAGATGAGAGCTGGGGCAAATCATTCATGACCATATTGAATAGCGGGGCAGGGTTGAGAGGCCAAGTGGCCTACTCCTATTTTCTCATTCTTACAAGTCTAACATCCCTACAACCTGGGAGGCCAGATTCTGACGAGAGAAGAGGAAGATCCCATTCCTGTGGGCAGGGAGGTCACAGTGTTAAAGCCATTGGTAACTGTATTGGAGGGAAGCTCAGAGTGGATGGAGGGGCCTGTTTCTGGGATCAGGCATAGGGTGAAATAGCCTTTTCCTGGCTGCAACTACCCAAGACAGTCTGGAAAACTCAGAGTGGAGGAGGAAACCGAAGAGATTGAACCTGGATATCAAAGGGAAAGAGGGTTTCAGGATTTCAGTTCCAGAGCTGAATAACATCCACACCTTCAGCAGGGTTGGTGGATGAATACACACAGGGAGGGGAGGAGGAAGGAATGGGAGGAGACGAGGGGTGATCTTATAGAGGTGTATAAAATCATGAGGGGCATAGATAGGGTGAATGCACTCAGTCTTTGTGGAATCAAGAACTCGAGGGCACAGGTTTAAGGTGAGAGGGGGGAGATTTAATAGGAACCTAAGGGGCAACTTTTTCACCCAGAGGGTGGTCCATATATGGAACGAGCTGCCAGAGGAAGTGGTTGAGGCAGGTACATTAACAACTTGGACAGGTACATGGATAGGAAAGGCTTAGAGGAATATGGGCCAAATGGGACATCTTAGCATGGACCAGTTGGGCTGAATGGCCTGGATCCGTGCTGTACGAATCTATGAGAGGGTGATAGGAGAAGCCACATGGAGCATGGACCAGGTGGGCCAAATGGCCTGTGTCAGAGCTGTGTACTCGATGTAACTGAACACCAAGGTCAGCGGGACACAGGTTACAGACCACACCAGGGGGCAGTGCAGTTCACGTCCAGCATAGGGGCAGGGACTGGTCTCTGGCTGAAGAGGGGTCCAGGGTAACTGGTCCAAGTAGTGCCAACCCCAGACAGTGCCCGTCTCCTCGTTCGACATCCCATCCCAACTCTGCAACAGTTAATGACGTTATAGCACAGGAGGAGGTGCAGAGGGGATTCGCCAGGACGTAGCCTGGGGTGGAGTGTTTCCGTTACAAGGAGAGTTTGCATCTTTTCTCCCCTGGAGCAGAGGGGTTAAGAGGGGACATGACTGAGGTTTACATGAGCAATACAGATTGGGCAGACTGCAGGAAACCTTTCCCCATATCAGGGGCGGAGAGGACTGGGCCCAACACATCGATGCAATCATGAGGAAGTCATGCCTGTGGCTCTACTTCGTAAGAGTTTGAAGAGATTTGGTACGTCACCAAAGACTCTGCAAATTTCTACCGATGTACAGTGGAGAGCATTCTGACTGGTTGCATCACCGCCTGGTATGGAGGCTCCAATGCGCAGGATTGCAGACTCAGCCATTTCCATCATGGGCACAACCCTCCCCACCATCGAGGACGTCTTCAAGAGGCGGTACCTCAAGAAGGCAGCATCCATCTGGGACCCTCACCACCTGGGACATGGCCTCTTCTTGTTACTACCATCGGGGAGGTGGTACAGGAGCCTGAAGACCCACACTTAATTATTCAGGAACAGCTTCTTTCCCTCCGCCATCAGATTTCTGAACGGTCCATGAACACTACCTCGTTATTCTTTCATTTTTGTACTGTTTTGTAATTTATAGATTTTATGTCTATGCACTGCACTGCTGTCGCAAAACAAATTTCACGACGTGTGTCAGTGATACTACATCTGATTCTGATTCTGAGATACAACTAGATGACATAGGCTTAGGGTAAAGGGGAAAAGATTCAGAGGGGGACCTGTCTCACCCAGAGAGTGGCAAGTACCTGGAACACACTGCCAGAGAGAGGGGTGCAAGTAGAGTGGCTGACAGCATTTAGGACACGTCTAGATGAACAATGAATCGCCCAGGTGTAGAAGGTTATGGGCCAAGTGCTGGGAGATAATATGGATGGGTGTGCACTGGTTAGCATCGGCAGAGTGGGCCGAGTGGCCTTTTCCATGCCATACAACTCTAATTCACCTTGACGTTCCCTGAAACCCCAGCTAGATGGGAAAGAGCCGCACTGGCCTCTACTTCCTCAGGAGGCTAAAGAAATTCGAATCGTCCCCTTCGACTCTCACCAACTTTTACAGATGCACCACAGAAAGCATCCTATCTGGATGCATCACAGCTTGGCACGGCAACTGCTCTGCCCAGGACCGCAAGAAACTGCAGAGAGTTGTGGACACAGCTCAGCACGTCACAGAAACCAGCCTCCCCTCCTTGGGCTCTGTCTTTACCCCTCGCTGTCTTGGCGAAGCAGCCAGCGTAATCAAAGACCTCACCCACCCGGGACATTCTCTCCTCTCCTCTTCCATCAGGTAGAAGATACAGGAGCCTGAGGGCACGTACCACCAGACTTAAGGACAACTTCTATCCCACTGTGATAAGACTATTGAATGATTCCCTTATACGATGAGATGGACTCTGACCTCACGATCTACCTTGTTGTGACCTTGCACCTTATTGTGTTGCACTTTCTCTGTAGCTGTGACACTTTACTCTGTACTGTTATTGTTTTTACCTGTGCTACATCAATGCACTCTGTACTGACTCAATGTAATTGCACTGTGTAATGAATTGACCTGCATGATCGGTTTGTAAGACAAGTTTTTCACTGTACCTCGGTACAAGTGACAATAATAAACCAACACCAACTGCCCACTGCCCTGTGACCCTTCCACAGTGTCCTGGAACTGCAGAGGCTGGTGGGGGAATGGCTAACAAAGGACTGGTGTGTTATTGGTTATCTCACCCCTCCCACCGTGGATCCGGGTGTGGGGGTGGGGTGAAAGGGCAGAGGTGAACCACTTACCGCATTGTTGGGGTGGAAGATGTACGACGCCGGAGAGTTGTCCACGATGATCAGCTTGTTTATGTCACGCCCCAGCCGGCTCAGGTCCTTGACATAGTTACCCCGGTGGAAGACACAGGATTCCCGGAAGAGGCGGCACCGGAAGGCACCCCACTTATCCAGCAGGTCAGCCACGGGGTCGGCGTACTGCAGGAGCGCGGGAAAAGAAAATGGGGTCCGAGGAAAGGGAGGGAAAAGGGAAAAACACAGGAAGAGCCGTCAGCAGCGGAACAGGAGGCAGCGAGGGACGTACGAGGAGCGTCTGATGTCCCTGAGCCTGTCCTCGATAGAGTTCAGAAGGATGTGTAAAAGGTAACGGGACATGTAAGGGTTAATGGTGCGACTATAGTTCCACCATGGCGTGACATTGCTTCAGCCACGGTGCGACTATAGTCATGACTATAAGACGTGCAGGTGCTGGTGAGAAACAAAGAAGTGCTTAAGACATATCTTGTTTTGCCAGAAGTTTGCTGTAACCAACTGCCCGAGTACGTGCAACTTCCCACGGAGGCTTCCCACGGATTAAGTATAAAAGGAGGGACACTAACATGTAAATCTCTGAGTGGGGATCAGTACAGAGCTCGGGTTACACTGTTTACTCTTTCTCTGTATCCCTCACTCCCACTAGTGTTAAATAATAAAGCATTAGTTGAACGCTCCTTGGTTCTGCTGTTGTCTGCTTTATTACAGCATGGGTTGACTTTCACAGATGAGGGGGGGTATCTCATTGAAACCTACCGGCTACTGAAAGGCCTGGATAGAGTGGACGTGGAGAGGATGTTTCCATCAGTGGGAGAGTCTGGGATCAGAGGACGTAGCCTCAGAATGAAGGGATGTACCTTTAGAACTGAGATGAGGAGGAATTCCTTCAGCCAGAGGGTGGTGAATCTGTGGAATTCATTGCCACCGAGGGCTGTGGAGGCCAAGTTATTGAGAGTGTTTAAGGCAGAGATTGATAGTTTCTTAATTGGTAAGGGGGGGGTTAAAGGTTATGGCGAGAAGGCAGGAGAATGGGATTGATAAACAAAATCAGCCACGACTGAACGGTGGAGCAGACTCAATGGGCCGAACGGCCTAATTCTGCTCCTATACCTTACGGTGGTGGGAGGTCTCAGCCCAGCACAAGCCCAAATTCTCAGGTACAGGAGCTCAGGAGACATAGTCCTGGGGAAAGTGAGGATCGGGAGGGTGGTGGGTTGGGGGGAGACGCAGGACTCACCTTGGACAGACTCGCCGTGAACAGTACGCACTCGAAGAGCTCACCCATCCGCCTCAAGAACTCATCCACGTGAGGACGCTTCAACACATACACCTGTAACAGAGGACACCATGGGTGAGGGAGGGAGAGCAGAAGCCATTCATCCCATCAGTCAATGCTAGCTCTGTGCAAGCTCACTACCAGCCAGCCCCACTCCCCCAAAAACTTTCATTTACGGATCCCGCCCGATGCTCCACACTCCAACACATTTCCACCGAAGGCAAGAGTGACTCTCTACCTGCTGTCCGTGCCCTTCCCGCTGTCACACCCCTCTCGCACGTCCCCTCACCACCTCCCCCGCCCCAAGAACAACACCAGCTTCACCAGTCCCTCCACGGAACTAAAGTCCCTCATCCCCGGAATATTTTGGGAAATCTCTTCTGCATTTCTCCGAAGCTTCACATCTTCCCTAATGTAGAGGAGGGGAGGGAGGGAGGATAGAACAGGGGAAAGGACAGAGACACAGAGAGGATGGGGATGATAGAGGGAGAGAAGGAATTAAAGAGGAGACAGGAGAGTGGGGGAAGGATATTCAGGATTAGGACTGACAGGATGTTTGCTCAGTGTGTGTCGGAGGAGGGAGGCTGGATCCACGGGACTTGGTTGGATTGGGATCATCGTCGAGGTACGAGGCACCGTCCAGCACCCTCCAGTCATCCGCCAACATACTGAGACCTCCCAGTCTTCAGCGCTCCATCCCACCCCCAGCTGGAATCTTCATCCCCACCCTGAGTGGTGAAGGGTCTCAGCAAGGGAGAGCTCCTGCAGTAACCAGGCAGAGTCTGGAAGGCGAGGGGTGGCTCGTGTTGGGTCTGGGCTGGCTCCTGAGCCAAGTAGTCAAGGACAGGCCTGAGTTATACCGACAGCCTATCCTGGATTACTTGAACCAGGCCACAGCCTCGTCCTGTCAGCAGCTCCATGCTAGAGGGGAGGGGGATGAGCCCCGCTTCCTCCTCCTCCTCCCCTCGGGTGTCGACACCATGCTCGCTCCACGCCCCGGGAACCGAGAGGGAACCCTCCCCCGGCTTCCTCCGTCATCCATCAGTCGAGGGCAGGGATCCCACGGCTGAACGCCACCCCACCCCCAGCCCACCACAACCTGGCAAGGAAGGCAGAGGTGAGCAATTTCCCCTTCCCAGCCACCCACTCCCACCAGCTTCCCCCCCCCACCCCCCCCCCAAAGGCAGGCATTCACCCTACCCCCAGTACACCCTTTGGTTGTTCACACAGACCCCTGCACCATCACTGCATCACCAATGGCATACCTTGGTGGAGAGGTTGGCCAGACTAGGACTTTATTCCTTGGTGCGGAGGAGACTGAGGGATGATCTTATAGAGGTGTATAAGATCACGAGGGGCATAGATAGGGTGAATGCACACAGTCTTTTCCCACATTTGGGGAACCAAGAACTAGAGGGCATAGGATTAAGATGAGAGGGAGAGATTTAATAGGAACCTGAGGGGCAACTTTTTTCACCCAGAGGATGGTGGGTATGTGGAACGAGCTGCCAGAGGTAGTGGGGGAGGCAGGTACATTAACAACATTTAAAAGACACTTGGAAAGGTTTAGAGGGATATGGGCCAAGTGTGGGCAAAGGGGACTGGCTTAGATTGACATCTTGGTCAGCATGGACCAGTCGGGCCAAAGGGCCTGGTTCCGTGCTGTGCGACTCTGTCACTTGGTCCTGACCTCCCGACCAAAGCTCACACTAACCACAAGGGGAAGGTGGGGGTAGAACAGGCTCCTGGTACATGGGAGGAGGTGGGCTGCTGCTGTGGAGGGCGAGAGAACAGAAGCCAGTTGCCGAGGAACACTCGGAAGTCACTGACTGCGATTCTGCAGTGGGAGGGGACTAGATCTACTGGGATCTGTGCAGTGGGAGTGAATGGAAAGAGACTGGATCCATTGGGATTCTGCAGTGGGAGTGAGTTGGAAAGAACGTGACCCATTGGGGTTCTGTGCAGTGGGAGCGAGTGGGAAGGAACTGGATCTGGATTGGGAATGAAGGGATCGGATCTGAACTGCTGCTCTTCACTGTTGTGCTTCTCCAGTCCATTGACCACGGCCGACACACGTCCAATCCGCCTGCCCGCCACGGGAGGGGAATGGATGCCCAGCCTCTCCACTCACGCGGCATCACCCTCTCTCACCTGGTGCGTGACTCCATCGATCTCCACCGGAATGATGAAGTCTGCATTGTTCACCGGCTGCAGGGAGAGCCAATCATCCAATCAGAATCTAGATGGAAAGCTGCCCCTCCCCACCCCAAGTGTTGCCCTTGACCCCTCACCCAATCCATCCCCCCCCCCCCAGAGTCCAGCACAACCCTGGGGTTCAGTCCAGAAATTTGGACCCTCAAGCCCATTCTATCATTCAGTACGATGAAGGCCAACCCTGTGCCTCATCTATCTTCCCAGCCAATCACAAAGTCCACAAGACATAGGAGCAGAATTAGGCCATTCGGCCCATCAATTCTGCTCCACCATTCGATCATGGCTTATTTATTTTTCCCTCTCAACCCCATTCTCCTGCCTTCTCCCCATAACCTTTGACACCCTTACTCATTAAGAACCCATCAACCTCTGCTTTAAATATACCCAATGACGGCCTCCACAGCCGTCTGTGGCAACGAATTCCACAGATTCACCACCCTCTGGCTGAAGAAATTCCTCATCTCTATTCCAAAGGAACGTCCTTCTATTCTGAGGTTGTGCCCTCTGGTCCTAGACTCTCCCACTACTGGAAACATCCTCTCCATGTCCACCCTATCCAGGCCTTTAAGTATTCAGTAGTTTCAATGAGATCCCCCCTCATCCTTCCAAACTCCAGTGAGTACAGGCCCAGAACCACCAAACGCTCCTCGTACATTAACCCTTTCATCCCCAGGATCATTCTCATAAACCTCCTCTGGACCCTCTCCAATGCCAGCACATCCTTCCTTAGATATGGGGCTCAAAACCACTCACAATACTCCAAATGTGGTCTCACCAACACCCTCAGGTTGCCAACTCCCCCCGATGAAGGAACACCACCGTCCTCTAGGAGTTACAAAGATCCACAACCTCCAGCGTTAAAAATAGTCTCTGCATCCAAGGCCCAAACCATGAGACATTATCCTAGTTCCAGACCCTGTAACCTGGGGCCCTGCCTCTCAGTACCCACCCTCTCACCTCACGGAATCTTAACGTGAATGTTCACCTGTTCCCACATGATATTCTACCTGCCTCCCTCTTGCTCAGTCACTGAACCCAGTGCTGACCCTTTTATACACCATTTTCCCTTCTCATCTCACTTCCCAGCCACGTTCAACATGGTTAGGAAGCACACAGACTCTTCTCCAGGGAAAGGGAACCAAAAACTAGAGGGCATGTGGGTTGAAGGTGAGAGGGGAAAGATTTAAAAGGGACCTGAGGGGCAACTTCTTCACACAGAGCGTGGTGAGTGTATGGAACAAGCTGCCAGAGGAAGAGGTTGAGGCAGGTACAATAAGATATTTTTCTTAGTCACATGTACATCGAAACACACAGTGAAATGCATCTTTTGCGTCGAGTGTTCTGGGGGCAGCCCGCAAGTGTCGTCACGCTTCTGGTGCCAATGTAGCACACCCACAATTTCCTAACCCGTACGTCTTTGGAATGTGGGAGGAAACCGGAGCACCCGGGGGAAACCCACGCAGACACGGGGAGAACGTACAAACTCCTTACAGACAGCGGCCGGAATTGAACCCTGGTCACTGGCGCTGTAATAGCGTTACTCCAACCGCTACACTACCGTGCCTGCCCCACACTACCAATAACAACATTTAAAAGATATTTGGATAAGTACATAGGTAGGAAAGGTTAACGAAGGATGCGGGCCAAATGGGATTAGCTCCAGTGGACAACTTAGAACATAGAATAATACAGGAGAGGAACAGGCCCTTCGGCCCATGAAGTTGTGCTGAGCTAATTAAACACTTAACTAAACTAGTCCCTTCTGCCTACACAAGGTCTATATCCCTCCATTCTCTGCACATTCACATGCCTATCTAAGAGCCTCTTAAACACCTCTATCGTATCTGCCTCCACCACCACCACTGGCAGCACATTCCAGGCACCCACCACTCTGTGTAAGAAAACTTGCCCAGACATCTCCTTTGAATTTTCCCCCTCTCGTCTTAAATGCACACCCTCCAGTATTAGACATTTCGACCCCGGGGAAAAGATACCAGCTGTCTACTCTATCTATGCCTCTCGTAATCTTATAAAGTTCTATCAGGTCTCCCCTCAGTCTCCGTCGCTCTAGAGAAAACAACCCAAGTTTGTCCAACCTCTCCTCATAGCACACACCCTCTAATCCAGGCAGCATCCTGGTGAACCTCTTCTGCACCCTCTCCAAAGCCTCCACATCCTTCCTATAATGGGGCGACCAGAACTGAATGCAATACTCCAGATGCGGCCTAACCAGAGTTTTACGAAGCTGTAACATAACTTCCTGACTCCTGAACTCAGTGCCTCGACTAATAAAGGCAAGGTATCTGTACACCTTCACCACCCTATCAACCCGTGTAGCCACTTTCAGGGAGCTATGACCTTGGACTCCAAGATCCCTCTGTAGATCAACACTGGTTGGCATGGAAGAGTTGGGCTGAAAGGTCTGTTTCTGTGCTGTATTACTCTATGACTTGATACATTACACCGTTTGATTACCTTCATGGAGGCTGTTTATGCCCAGGGAGACCAGGCTGATCCCAAGTAACAAGTCCAGTCAACCCACTTATTTCTAATCTATGTTTTCTATCCTTCAACTAAATCACTGAAGGCCAACAGCCAGGTGCAGAAAGAGATTACAAAGAAAATTATATGCTGGCCTTTATCATGAGAGAGATTTGAAGGAAGCCTTATCACAATTGTGTAGAGCTTTGGTGAGACCACATCTGGAGTATGGTGTGCAGGTTGGAGAATCCTCACTGGGGAAAGGACGTACCTGGATGCAATCATAGGGAAAGTGCACCCACATCTTTACTTTCTTAGGAGGTTCAGCTTGTTTCCAAACACACTAACAAACTTCTACAGATGTACTGTTGAAAGTATCCTGACTGGTTGCATCACGGTCTGGTACGGCAATTCGAATGCACAGGAATGTAAGAAGCTGCAGAGAGTAGTGGACTCAGCCCAATACATCACGGGCACGTCCCTCCCCACCATCAGTGGTATCTACAGGAGGTGCTACCTCAAGAAGGCAACATCCATCATCAAAGATCCCCACCATCCGGGTCGTGCCATCTTCTTGCAGCTACTATCGGGCAGGAGGTACAGAAGCCTGAAGTCCCACACCACCAGGTTCAGGAACAGCCATTTGGTTCTTGAATCAACCAGCACAACCCTAATCACTACCTCAATTTAGCAACACTATGGTCAGTTTGTTCACTTTGCACTAAAATGGACATTTTTTTGTTGCACTAATTATGTTGTAAAATTGTGTACAGTTTAATTTGTGTTTTTCTTGTGAATGCTACTTATCTGATGCTCTGTGCCTGTGATGCTGCTGCAAGTAAATTTTTCATTGCACCTGTGCACACATGGACTTCTGCAGATGACAATGAACTTGACTTTGACCTGGTGTATAGGAGGTGCAGTGAAGAATCACTACATTAGTTTCAGGGATGAGGGTTTTGTTGTAAGAGGAGTTTAGAAGAGTGAGAGGAGATCTCACTGTTACAGGGCTCAACATACTGCAGGCAGGGAGGACAATTTCCCCAGCTGAGCAGTCTAGAACCAGGGGTCACAGTCTCAGAATAAGGGGACGGCTGCTTAGGAGAAATTTCTTGACTGAGGAGGGTGACAAATCTCAGGAATTCTCTCCTCCGGAGGCTCAGTCACTGACATAATTCAAAACAAGAGATCAACAGATCTCAGGATGTTAAGGGAATCAAAGAGATACAAGGATAGGGCAGGAAATGGCGGTGGGTAGAAGATCAGCCATGAATTTGATGAATGGTGCAGTGGACTAGAGGGGCCGAATGGTCTGAAGTCATGTGTTCTGTCTGTGCTAACAGCTACCGCAACCACTGAAGTAGAGTCACAGAGCAATACAGCATGGGTACAGGCCCTTCAGCTCAAATAGACTGCGCCGACCATGGTGCCCACCCAGCTAGTCCCAATTTCCTGCGTTCGGCCCATATCCCTCCAAGCCCCGCCTCTCCATGTACCTATCCAAGTGCTTCTTAAATGATACTCTTGTACCTGCCTCACCCACTTCCTCTGGCAGCTCGTTCCATACACTCACCACCCTCTGCGTGAAAAAGTTGCCCCTCAGCTCCCTTTTAAATCTTTCCCCTGTCACCCTAAACCTATGCCCCCTAGTTTTGGACTCCTGTACCCTGGGGAAAAGACTGTTACCATCCACCTTATCTCTGCCTCTCATAAGTTTAAACTCATAAGGTCACCCCTCATTCTCCTACATTCCAAGGAATAAAGACCTAGCCTGGCCAACCTCTCCCTGTAACTCAGGCCCTCGAGTCCTGGTAACATCCTCATAAATCTTCTTTACACTCATTCCAGTGTAACCATATCTTTCCTATAACAGGGAGACCAAAACTGTCCGCAGTGCTCCAAGTGACACTGCACCAGGTGCCCCACTTTGCGGTTGAGACATCAAACCTTCTGCCCTCTAGGAGGGACACAGGTCAAAAGGAACAGATCTCCACAGGGCTGTGTCCAATATTCACCTCAAGCAACTTCACGAGAGGATTAAAACAACTCTCATGTCATCCGATCATTGTCGAGTTTTGCTCGCGGGAGCTTACTGTGCACCGATTGGTTGCAGTGTTTCCCACCTTGTCTCAGGAGTTACTCGCTGACCGCAAGTCCTCAGCTCACTAAAGGTGCTATAGAAATGCAGGTTTGGTCTTTTTGGGCTGTGGTCACACAACGTCCTGTGGAGGGAGTCCTGATGGAAATCAGCCACCCAATCCCACCCCACATTCAGCAGGGAGAGAGGGGCAGGTCAGGTAACACCGAGCAACACCCAAAAAGCTGGAGGTACCCAGCAAGTCAGGCAGCATCTGTGGAGGGAACTGGACAGTCGACGTTTCAGGCCGAGACCCTTCATCTGGACTGGAAAGACGGAGGGGAGATGGCCAGTATAGAGAGGTTGGGGGGGGGGGGGGGGGGGGGGTGGAGCAAGGGCTGGCAGGTGATAGGTGGATCCAGGTGAGGAGGGGTTATAGGTGGATGGACGAGAGAAGCTGGGAGGTGATAGGTGGAGTCAACAAAGGGCTGCAGATGATGGAATCTGATAGGGGAGGACGGTGGAGCACGGAATAGAGGGAGGGAGGCGGGAAAGGCAGTGGTGGGGGACGAGACCCAGTGGGAGGGGTGTGTGGGCGATGGGCCGGTGGAGGAGGGGAAAGAAACAGGGTGATGGGGGGTGCTGGGGTGTAGAAGCAACCAGGTAGATCAGAAGGAGAGAGAAAAGGAAGAGCAGTTACCAGGATGTGACCTGCCCTCCACCCAGCTGAGAGGACGCAGGGCGCGAGTGTCACTGGACAGGTTGGCCAAGATTCACCAGGGTTACGCACTCACACGATATGTTTATCTGGCTTGATTCCCACATTGTGCGGAGACCCGGGACATGCCCTCTTCTCATTACTACCATCGGGGAGGAGGTACAGGAGCCTGAAGACCCACACTCAATGATTCAGGAACAGCTTCTTCCCCTCCGCCATCAGATTTCTGAACGGCCCATGAACCCATGAACACTGCCTCGTTATTCCTTTTTTTGTACACTGTTTATTTTGTAATTTACAGTAATTTTATGTCTTTGCACTGTACTGCTGCCGCAAAACAACACATTTCAGGACATACAAGTCAGTGATAATACCCTGATTCTGATAATGGAGTTATAGAACAGACCAGGACAGCACAATACAGGCCCTTCAGCCCACAATGTTGTGCCAACCTTTAAACCTCGCCTAAGACTATCTAACCCCTTCCTCCCACATATCCCTCTATTTTAAATTCCTCCATATGCCTATCTAGTAATCTCTTGAATTTGACCAATGTACCTGCCTCCACCACACCCCAGGCAGCGCATTCCATGCTCCAGCCACTCTCTGGGTAAAAAACCTTGAGAGTGGTTGGGGCATGGAATGATCAGAGATTTTCAATGGTCCCCACCAGACCTCAGCCTCATGCATGGAAACACCTCATCCTCATGAGGGAAGAGCTGAGGTCCAAGCCCCCTCCCCTCCTTCTGAATCGCTAACCCCCCCCAGAATCCCTCCTCCACTCAGGTGTAAGGTCAACAATTCCACAGAAGCAGAGAGTTTTCGGGATGAGAAGAGTTGAACTTTTACGTACCTTGAATGAGCTGTGGACCAACGTCTCATCCAAGTCGATCACCACACACTTCTTCCCGCTGTCCTGAACTTTCACCTCAGGGAGGAGGTGTTTAACCACACACTGTACATTCAGGGGACACGAGAGAGAGAGAGGGAGATAGGGAGAGAGGGAGAGGGAGAGACACTGCAGTGATTCACACCACGGAGGAGGAACAGCAAACTCCAGTCAGAACCCAGTCCATGTCTTCTGACCAACACACTGCAACCAGTCTCTTCCACTGGGGAGAGGAGATTGCTTCAAACCCTTCTACCATCTCATCCTTCCCCATCTCTAACCCTCCTCCACTGCCACAACCCTTTGGGTTCTCTTCACTGCTCTAGCCTCTGAATCACCCCCCGATTTACCACTGTGCCTTCAGCTGCCACAGCCCCAAGTGTTTGGCATCATTCCCATCTCCCTTCCTGCTTCATCTCCACGTTTCCCCTGCACGCTCCCACCCGGGACACGCCCTCTTCTCATTACTACCATCGGGGAGGAGGTACAGGACCCTGAAGGCCCACACTCAACATTTCAGGAACAGCTTCTTCCCCTCCGCCATCAGATTTCTGAACAGTCCATGAACACTACCTCGTTATTTTTTTATTTTTGTAATATATAGTAATTTTCTGTCTTGCACTGTACTGTTGCCGCAAAACAACATATTTCACGACATACGTCAGTGATAAAAATCCTGACTTTGATTCCTCCTCCATCCCCATGTCCGCCCCCTTCCTCCACTCCCCATCTCAAGACGCCCCAACTAAGAAAGCTCACCAGTGTCTCTACTTCCTTAGGACGCTAAAGAAATTCGGCACCTCCTGACTGACCCTCACCAATTTTTATTGATGCACCATAAAAAGCATTCTGTCTGGATGTATCACAGCTTGGTACAGCAACTGCTCTGCCCGGGACAAGAAACTACAGACAGTTGTGGACACAGCCCAGCACATCACTGAAACCAGCCTCCCCTCCCCTCCATATACTTCCCCCTGCCTCGGAAAAGCAGCCAACATAATCAAAGACCCCACCCACCCTGGACATTCTCTCTTTTCTCATTGGGCAGGAGATACAAAAGCCTGAAAGCACATACCACCAGGCTCAAGGACAGCTTCTATCCCACTGTTATAAGACTATTGAACAGTCCCCTAGAACGATCAGATGGACTCTTGACCTCACAATCTACCTTGTCGTGGCCCTTGCACCTTATTGTCTGCCTGCACTGCACTATCTCTGTAACTGGAACACTTCATCCTGCATTGTTATTGCTTTTCCCTTGTACTACCTCGATGTACTGATGTGATGAAATGATCTGTATGGATGGCATGCAAAACTAAGTTCTTCACTGTACCTTGGTACATGTGACAATAGTAAACCAATTTACCAATTTCTAACCCTTCCACCACCTCACCCCTCCCCATCTCCACCACTACAACACTGGGTTTTCTTCACTGCTCTAGCCCTGATTTTTACCATCAACAGCCATGCCTGCAGCTGCCACAGCCCCAAACCTTTGGTACCATCTCCACCTCCCTGCCCATCTCCATCTCTCCCCTGCATACTCCCACCCCATCCCACCCCCACATCTGCCCCTCTCCCACTACACCCCCTCTCAAGAGGGCCCTTGAAACCCACCCCTGCAGCCAAAGTCTTGGGTGATTTCCCCTTCTATCCCTCCCCGTGGCCTGGTTCACTCCTTTCAGCTGATTGGTCAAATCAACTGGGCTGTGCTATGGGTTAAAAGTACAACGGAAAAATTAGTTCCTACCATCGGGGAGGAGGTACAGGAGCCTCACTCAACATTTCAGGAACAGCTGCCTTCCCTCCACTGCCAGATTTCTGAACGGTCCATGAACACTACCTTGTTATTCCTCTTTTGAACTATTTTGTAACTTATAGTAATTTTTATGTCTTGCACTGTACTGCTGCCGCAAGACAACAAGTTCCATGACGTGTCAGTGATAATGAACCTGATTCTGAAAAGAGCAGCCGATGAAAGTCTGCCCAAGTAAGATGTCAGATTTCCAGCCACATCCATTGATGGGGGTGGAGCAGTGTACATGGACTTTAGTAAGACATTGCATAAGGTTCCCCGTAATAGGCTCAATCAGAAGGTCAGGAGGCACGGGATCCAGGGAAGCTTGGCTGTGTGGATTCGGAATTGGCTCGCCCATAGAAGACAGAGGGTGGTGGTAGATGGACCGTATTCTGCCTGGAGGTCAGTGACCAGTGGTGTTCCGCAGGGATCTGTTCTGGGACCCCTGCTCTTTGTGTTTTTTTCATAAATGACTTGGATGAGGATGTGGAAGGGTGGGTTAGTAAGTTTGCTGATGATTCAAAGTTTGGTGGTGTTGTGGATAGTGTAGAAGGTTGTCGAGGGTTACAAGGGGACATTGATAGGATGCAGAGCTGGGCTGAGAAGTGGCAGATGGAGTTCAACCTGGAAAAGTGTGAAGTGGTACACTTTGGAAGGTTGAATTTGAAGGAAGAATTCTGGCAGGATTCTGAGTAGAATGTAGGAACAGAGGGATCTTGGGGTCCAAGTCCATTGATCACTCAAAGTTTCTGTGCAAGTTGATAGGGTTGTTAAGAAGGAGTATGGAGTATTGGCCTTTGTCAGTCAGGGGAATGAGTTCAAGAGCCATGAGGTGATGTTGCAGCTCTACAGAACTCAGGTTAAACCACACTTGGAATATTGTGTTCAGTTCTGGTCACCTCACTACAGGAAGGATGTGGAAGCTTTAGAGAGGGTGCAAAGGTGGTTTACCAGGATGCTGCCTGGATTGGAGAGCACGTCTTATGAGGACAGGTTGAGCGAGCTAGGGCTTTTCTCTCTGGAGAGGAGGAGGATGAGAGGTGACCTGATAGAGGTGTACAAGATGATAAGAGGCATAAATCGAGTGGACAGTCAGAGACTTTTTCCCAGGGCGACAATGGCTAACACGAAGGGGCATAATTTTAAGGTGATTGAAGGAAAGTACAGTGAGGATGTCAGGGGTAAGTTTTTTTTACACACAGAGAGTGGTGGGTGCTTGGAACACACTGCCAGGGGTGCTGGTAGAGGCAGATACATTAGGGATATTTAAGAGACTCTTAGATCGGCACATGGAGGATAGAGAAATGGAGGGGTATGTGGGAGGGAAGGGTTAGATAGATCTTAGAGCAGGATAAAATGTCGGCACAACATCGTGAGCTGAAGGGCCTGTACTGTGCTGGAATGTTCTATCCCCCCCATCTCTTTCACACTCACGTTTCCAGTTTCTTCCAAGTCCCTCTCCATTGATCCCCTGATCTCTCCCCTGGCAGAGAACCCCATAAAGAGTAGTGATGTACTCATGCCCTGTACTTAGCCATGACGTTTCACTTCCCTTGTTGTAGAAACATCGCAGGATCTGCCCTGCCAAAACCCTGCATTTTTAATGCTTCAAAAGCCCCTCAGCCTTCCATATGACATAGGAGACCATTCAGCCTGTAAAATTCATACCAGCACACAGAGCAATCGCAAAGCCCACTAATTTTCCTTGTAATCTACTTTCCCCACAGTCCCATCAACTCCCCCCAGATTCTACCCCTCACCCACACACTGGGGGCAATCTACAGAGGCCAGTTAACCCACCGACCCCACACGTCGTTGGGATGTGGGAGGAAACCGAAGCACCTGGGGGAAACCTACAGGGAGAACGTGCAAACTCCACACACACAGACAGCAGTGGAGGTCAGGACTGAACCCGGGTCTCTAAGAGCTGTGAAGCAATGGTTTTACCAGCTGCACCAGTGTTGCCCTCCTGCACACTAGGAGAAAAGCCCTCCTTACTGCATCTTTCCCCAAACTGTTAACATTTCCTTCTGCTAATGGAATTAGAATTGGTTTATTATTGTCACATGTACTGAGGTACAGTGAAAAACTTTGTTTTGCATGCCGTCCATACAGATCATTTTACTACAACAGTGCATTGAGGTAGTGCAAGGGAAAACAAGAACAGTATGCAGAATAGCGTTACAGTTACAGAGAAAGTGCAGTGCAGGCAGACAATAAGGTGCAAGGCCATAACGAGGTTAGATTGTGAGGTCAGGAGTCCATCTTATCATACTAGGGAACCGTTCAATACCCCACTTGGAGTACTGTGCTCAGTTCTGGTCGCCTCACTACAGGAAGGATGTGGAAGCCATAGAGGGTGCAGAGGAGATTTGCCAGGATGCTGCGTGGATTGGGGAGCGTGCCTTATGAAAGCAGGTTGAGTGAACTCGGCCTTTTCTCCTTGGAGCGACAGAGTATGAGAGGTGACCTGATAGAGGTGTATAAGATGATGAGAGGCTTTGATCGTGTAGATAGTCAGAGGCTTTTTCCCAGGGCTGAATTGGTGGCCACAAGAGGACACAGGTTTAAGGTGCTGGGGAGTAGGTACAGAGGAGATGTCAGGGGTAAGTTTTTTACTCAGAGAGTGGTGAGTGTGTGGAATGAGCTGCCGGTAACGGTGGTGGAGGCGGATACGATAGGGTCTTTTAAGAGACTGTTGGATAGGTACATGGAGCTGAGAAAAATAGAGGGCTGTGGGTAAGCCTAGTAATTTCTATGGTAGGGACATGTTCAGCACAGCTTTGTGGGCAGAAGGGCCTGTATGTGCTGTAGGTCTTCTATGTTTCTATATTCTTATAACAGCAGGATAGACTATTGAACGGATCCCTCTCTAGAGGATTTCCGTCACTCCCTTCCAAGCAGGCTGGATACCAGAGTTTAAACCCCCTTTTGAAATGTTGCAATCTAGGAAAGTCCTGGATTCTGGAGACCACAGAGGAAAATTTCAAGAGGTCCCATCCGAACCTCATTTTTAAAAAAAATCACAAGGGGCCAGGGAGCACATCTGAAAAAGGGGAAGATGATTAATGTTCCTGCTCAGTTTTCTGGTATCACCACTCTCTATCAGCCCCCTGAGGCCCTAGTCAGCTCCCTGCCAGCTTCACATTCCTTAAATTCCAGTCTCCTTGCTGTGTTGTTTTGTACAGGGGAGCCCTGCCGTTGATTCAGATGGAACAGCGCCGCCATCTATTGGCAGTCTGAGACATTGCAGGAGCAAAACAACTCACAGGGTGCAGGCTGGGGAAGAGGGGAGACCCCATTCAGCTCAGTCTGTTCCATAGCTTCCCTGCAGCTGAATTTTTTTGTTTAAAATAACACAGTTTAATAAAATTAGCTCAAGGGCATCGAGTATAGGAGTCGGGACGTTATGTTGCAGTTGTACAAGTCGTTGGTGAGGCCACACTTGGAGCACTGTGTACGGTTTTGGTCACCCTGTTATAGGAAAGACGTGATTAAACTGGAAAGAGCGCAGAGAAGATTTACGAGGATGTTGCCAGAACTCGAGGGCCTGAGTTACAGGGAGAAGTTAGCCAGGCTGGGACTTTATTCCTCGGAACGTAGGAGAATGAGGGGTGATCCTACAGAGGTTTATAAAATCACGAGGGATGTAGCTAAGGTGAACTGTAACAGTCCTTTCCCCAGGGTAGGGAAGTCCAAAACTAGGGGGCAAAGGTTTAGGGTGAGAGGGGAAAGATTTAAAAGGGACCTGAGGGGCAACTTTTTCCACGCAGAGGGTGGTGAGTATATGGAACGAGCTGCCAGAGGAAGTGGGTGAGGCAGGTACAACAGGGTCATTTAAGAAGCACTTGGATAGGTACATGGAGGGGCGGGGCTTGGAGGCATATGGGCCGAACGCAGGAAATTGGGACTAGCTGGGTGGGCACCGTGGTCGGCATGGACTGGTTGGGCCGAAGGGCCTGTATCCGTTCTGTATTGCTCTACTGCTGTAAAATATGGCCAGATGTGAAATGCTGCATTAATGAACGTGCCTCTGTGTGTCTCTCACCCTCCCTGTCCCTCAAATCAATCCCTCCATCTGCATCTTAACCCCTTCTCCCCCAGCTTGGTTCCATGAACTCGAATCCTTGCCCAACAATTCCTGCCCTGGTCGCACAGCTATAGGAAGGACAGCGTTAAGCTGGAGAGGGCCAGAAATGATTCACGAGGATGTCACCGGGACTGAAGGGCTTGAATTATCAGGAGAGACTGGACAGGTTGGGGCTGTTTTCCCTGGAGCAGAGGAGGCTGAGGGGCACATACAAGGTGGATGGTCACGATCTTTATCCCCCAGGGTAGTGGAATTCCAGAACCAGAGGGCATGGGTTCAAGGTGAGAGGGGAAAAATTTAAAGGGGACCTGAGGGGCAAGTTTTCCCACACAGAGGGTGGTGGGTATATGGAACGAGCTGCCAGAGGAGGTGGTTGAGGCAGGTACAGTAACAACATTTAAAAGACAGTTGGACAGGTACATGGATAGGAAAGGTTTAGAGGGATATGGGCCAAGTGAGACTAGCTCAGTAGGCACTTTGGTCGGCATGAATGAGTTGGACCGAATGGCCTGTTTCTGTGCTGTACCACTCACTCTGACTCTAAAAATCTGCCAGTTTTCAACTTTCCTGTGGACTTCAGCAGTTTTCTTGGAGTGTCAGCTGAGCGAGACCACTTGGGGAACAGTGGTTCCTAACCGACCTGCTCAAATTTTACCATTACAGTCTGTCGGTGAGAAGCCTTCCACCCCACTCTGACCCAGAGGGGACAGGTCTTCACTACCCAAGCTTCACTCCCTCGATGAGACCACCACAATGCTCGGCACTCGAGGAAAGGCAGCCCTTAACCCAGCTAAACTTGCTCGTGACTTAACCCTTTCAGCTCCAGTCTTCTATTGGTGACTCTGCGTTGACCCCCCTCCCTCCCCCCAACACCGTCCCATTCTTCCTGCCCCCAAAGTGGCTACAGAAAACCCAACTTCCACTCTTCTTGCAAGGGAGTTAGGCCACACAAGACCACTATTAGGAGCAGTAGGCCATTCAGCCCTTCAGGTCTGCTCTGCTATTCATCAAGATCATGGCTGGTCTCTCATTGCCTTGCTCAGAGACTCAGAGATACAGACACCATCGGCCCATTGAGTCCAAGTCAAAGGGTACAGCGGGATATAGATCATTTACAGATATGGGCAGAGAAATAGCAGATGGAGTTTAATCCGGGCAAATGTGAGATGCTGCACTTCGGGAGGTCAAATGTAAGGGGTTATGAACACAGTTAATGGCTTCAGAGCATTGATGTACAGAGGGATCTTGGGGTCCAAGTCCATAGCTTCCTGAAAGTGGCCACACAAGTATACAGGGTGGTAAAGAAGGCGTACGGCATGCTCCCCTTCATTGGTCAGGGCACGGAGTATAAGAGTCAGGAAGTCATGTTGCAGCTGTATAAAACTTTAGTCAGGCCGCACTTGGAGAATTGTGTGCAGTTCTGGTCACCCCGTTACAGGAAGGATGTGAAGACTGTGGAGCGGGTGCAGAGGAGGTTCACCAGGATGCTGCCTGGATTAGAGAGCATGAGCTACAAGGAGAGGTTGGACAAACCTGGGTTGTTCTCTCTGGAGTGTCGGAGGCTGAGGGGAGACCTGATAGAGGTTTATAAGGTTATGGGAGGCACAGATAGAGTGGACAGCCAAGATTCTTTTCCCAGGGTAGAAGTGTCAAATACTAGAGGACATGCATTTCAGGTGAGTGGGGGGAAAGTTTAAAGGGGATGCGCAGGGCAAGTCACACACACACACAGTGTTGGGTGCCTGAATGTGCTGCTAGGGGTGGGAGTGGAGGCAGATACGATAGAGGTGTCTAAGAGGCTCTTAGGCAGATACATGAATGTGCAGGAAATGGAGGGATGTGGATCACGTGCAGGCAGAAGGGATTTAGTTTAACTCGGCATTGTGTTCAGCACAGACATCGTGGACCAAAGGGCCTGTTACTGTGCTGTACTGTTCTATGTTCTATGTTCCAACCCCTGCCCCGGGCAGAGGCGCGGCAGTCTCCCCACTGCCCCACCAGGAGCCGGGGAGGGGGTGGTCGGCACGTTTCTTACCTTGCTGCTGCTGTTCTTGCCATCGGCCAGCAGTGGAGTGTTGTTGTTGCCGCCACACAGGGTCTGGTTGCCATCGTCCTCGGCCTTGGAGATGCAGCAGAAGATGGCCCGGAGGAGGCCTTGTCGGCGCGACTTCTTGCCGGAGACGGGCAGGGGGCCTAGAACCGATAGGAGCGCCGGGCCGGTTAGCGGCAGAGTGGATGTCCCGAGCCAGCGGGTGCTGCGGCCGGACTCGCGCCCATTGGGCCAACCGTTGGACCAAGCTGGTGGGACGCAGCCAACCCAGTGCTCCCGGCACGCACCGCACCGAGCCACGTGCCCCTCCTCCCCCCAAAGTGGCCGCCCGCGGAACTGCAGATGGCGGCACTGGGGCCAACACCTCTCCCACAATGCACTGCAGACGGCAAAACATGTCTCTCCCCCCCCCCCCCCCCCCGATGTCCTTGGTCCCCCTCCTCTTGCACAAGGCATCACCAGGTCCCAGAGTCTTCTTGAAAGAAGATCGAAAAACTGCCCCCCGTCCCCAAAATTGGTGCTTAGAAGCAAAATTCAAAGTCATAAGAGTCACACGGCACAGAAACAGGCCCTTCGGCCCAACTGGACCATGCTGACCAAAGGTGCCCATCCAAGCTTGTCCCATTTGCCAGCACTTGGCCCATATCCCTCTAAACCTTTCCTATCCTTGTACCTGTCCAAATGTCTTTTAAAAGTTCTTACTGTACCTGCCTCAACCACTTCCTCTGGCAGGTCAATCTACATACATACCACACAAAGTTGCCCCTCAAGTTCCTGTTAAATCTCTCCCCTGAAACCTATGCCCTCTAGTTCTTGGTTTTCCAACCCTGGGGAAAAGACTGTGCATTCACCCTATCTATGCCTCTAATGATTTTATAAACCTCTATAAGGTCAGCCCTCAGTCTCCTTCACTCCAGGGAGAACAGTCCCAGCCTGTCCAGCCTCTCCTTATAACTGAAGCCCTCCAGTCCCAGTAACATCATCACTCCAAGGAATAAAGTCCTATCCACCAAAACGGATGTTCTGGTCATTATCATGCTGATTGTGGGATCTTGCTGTGCTTAGATTGGCTGCTGCATTGTCATAGTATCTACATAATAAAGGTAGTGATTGGCTGGGACATTTGAGGGTCGGATGTGCCATTTTTGTTGTTGAGAGGTGGAAGTACACAGCCAACGATTTCACCTCCCTTCGGGGAAGTGGGGCGGGGTGTCAGTCCTTCAACTCTCCCCCAACCCGTAAGCACCCCCCCCCCCCAAAAATCAATGAATCCCTGTTCCACCTGACAAGGGGGCTTCAGAGGAGGTCACACCACCAATACCATCCCAGTCCTGCCCACTGCCCCACAACGGAAGGGGTAGGGACAGGGTTGGGGAGTGTACAAAATATTGAGAGCAATAGATAGAGTGGACAGCCAGCGCCTCTTTCCCAGGGCACCAATGCTCAACACAAGAGGGCATGGCTTTAACGTAATGGGTGGGAAGTTCAAGGGAGATATCGGAGAAAGGTTTTTCCACACAGACAGTGGTTGGGGCATGGAATGCGCTGCCTGGGGCAGTGGTGAAGGCAGGTACATTGGTCAAATTCAAGAGATTGCTAGATAAGCATATGGAGGAATTTAAAATGGAGGGATATGTGGGAGGAAGGGGTTTGATAGTCTTAGGCACAACATTGTGGGCCGAAGGGCCTGTATTGTGTTGTACTGTTCTATGACTCGTTCAGACACTCCTGGTCCATCCCAGCCCAAGGTTCAGTGGACTGGGTACAAACCTCACTCGAACCTTGGACCTTGCGCTTTGTGTATCCTGCTATTACACTGGGTGCGGCTCCTCCCCGATCGGTCATTCACCGAAGTTTGGTGCTAACTAATCTATTGCTGAGTGTTCAGGGACCTCTGGGCCCAGGAAGGTCTGGTTACACCAAGTTTCGGGGTTGGCGGAACAAGGTGGGGAGGCTGTGGGTCAGAATAAACACCTCTGTTAACAAGAGTCCATGGTTCAGGGGGAACATCTTAAACCAGTGACACAGAACAGTTGAGCAATCTGGAATCTGCACATTCTCCCCATGGGTTTCCCCCGGGTGCTCCGGTTTCACAGAACGTAGAACACTACAGCACAATACAGGCCCTCAGCCCACGATGTTGTACCGACATTTTATCCTGCTCCAAGATCTATCTAACCCTTCCCTCCCATATAGACCCCCATTTCTCTATCATTCATGCGTCTATCTGAGAGTTTCTTAAATGTCCCTAATGTATCTGCCCCCACAACCTCTGCCGGCAGTGCGTTCCACGCACCCACCACTCTCTGTGTAAAAAACCTACCCCTGACATCCCCCTTATACCTTCCTCCAATCGCCTTAAAATTATGCCCCCTCGTGTTAGCCATTGTCGCCCTGGGAAAAAGTCTCTGACTGTCCATTTGATCTGTGCCTTTTATCATCTTGTACACCTCTATCAGGTCACCTCTCATCCTCCTCCTCTCCAAAGAGAAAAGCCCTAGCTCGCTCAACCTATCCCCATAAAACATGCTCTCCAATCCAAAGGGGTGTGCATTGGGAGGTTAATTGGCTGCTGCAAATTGCTCCTGGGATGTAGGCAAGGGGTAAAATTAAGAGGAGTTGCTGGGAATGTGGGGAGAGGGTTAGTACAGGCTCAGTGGGTCAAAGGGCCTATTTCCGTGCTGTATGATTCTGCATGTAGTGATGGACTTGGCTGGAAAACGAGCCCTGGTGCTTAAACTATAAGTTGAGAGATGAGGCTTGGCAAAATTTCACAACCCAGCAACATCATAAATATCCCAGACAACGAAGCAAATAAAAACAAGGAGTGGACTCAGCCTTTGTTATTTTGACACTGATTATATTTGCTGTTTGGTTTAAGTTTTTGGCAGAGATTCCACCGGCATTTACCAGAGGATCGGCTCAGGTCCGGTTACCCGCACACCCACCCCCGGGGCTAGAGGAGGTGCCCAAAGTCAGGGCGCAGTGAACAAGGAGGAAGTTGGGGAGATCAGAGGGGATGCGAGGAGAATGTTTTCTCAGGCACACTGCCAGAAGGGTTGGGAAAGCAGATTCAACTTGAACACCAGAAGGGGAAAGAGGTGGCACAGGTGTGATGGGCTGAATGGTCTATCGTATAGTACAGGTTTTCCTCACTGACCTATCACGTTGACCTCTGCAGTTCCAGCTTACTACTGCAGACCTCACTCGGCAAGGCTAGGTTGGATACAGCTGGTTCTCAAGTGTGAAGGTTGTGGGTTCGAATCCCATGATAGGACTTGGGTGGGTGGGGGGAAAGAGTTAGAGTTATACAGCACAGAAACAGGCCTTTCAGCCTAAATGGTCCATGCTGACCAAGATGCCCGTCCAAGCTAGTCCCATTTGCCCATGTTTGGCCCATAACCTTCTAAACCTTGAGAAACAAAAGGACTGCAGATGCTGGAATCTAGATGTAAAACACGATGATGCCGGAGGAACTCAGCAGGCCAGGCAGCATCTGTGGAGAAAAGCAGGCGGTCAACGTTTCGGGTCAGGACCCTTCTTCAGGACTGATACTGCTTGGCGTGCTGAGTTCCTCCAGCATCGTGTTTTTTCACCTTCTAAACCTTTCCTATCCAGGTACCTGTCCAACTGTCTTTTAAATGTTATTGTACCTGCCTCACCCACTTCCTCTGGTAGCTCGTTCCATATACACACCGCCCTTTGTGTAAAGAACAGTTGCCCCTTGAGTTCCTATTAAATCTCTCTCCTTAAACCTCTGGTTCTTGATTCCACAACCCTGGGAAACAGACTGTGTGCATTCACCCTATCTATGCCCCTTATGATTTTATACACCTCTAAAAGATCACCACTCAGTCTCCTGCACTCCGAGAGGAACTACACTGACTCCCGAAATACCAGCGGAGTGCAACAGTGTCAGGGGTGCCAGTTCTCCACACACCAGACCGTCCTTCCCCAGGTGACAAGTCCTGTTGTGGAACCACAAGGAAATGCCCCAGCACCTTGTGGGCACACTCACGCTCAGTCAGAACACAAAGCCCGATGCTCCTATCATCCCTCTCTGTGGGATCGTGCTGCCCTGGTTCCCTCGCCTCTTAGACCTTGCGCAAGAGGCGAGGGAACCAGCAACGGGAAGGCAGGAGATTACGGGAGGGTCTAAGAGATGGACTCTGACCTCACGATCTACCTTGTTGTGACCTTGCACCTTATTGCACTGCACTTTCTCTGTAGCTGTGACACTTTACTCTGAACTGTTATTGTTTTTACCTGTACTACATCAATGGACTCTGTACTAACTCAGTGTAACTGCACTGTGTAATGAATTGACCTGTACGATCGGTATGCAAGACAAATTTTTCACTGTACCTCGGTACAAATGACAATAGTACACCAATACCATAACAAAGCTAGCAGAGAGGTACAAAAGTAACAGGCTGGTTAACTGTGACGTGTCACTGGTTAAACCGCATCTGAAATAACTGTGGTAATCACCATCATTTGCAGAGGAGAGATTGGAGGGGAGGGTGGTGGTGTTGTGGAGGGGGTTGAAGGAGAGATGCTGGCTCAGGAAGTCATTGCCTCTTTCATTTCCACACCTTCCAACGGCTGTCAGCTTCACCCCTCCCCCTGCCCCCCACCACCCCGGGAGGCCAGCCCAGGGTTCCCAGCATCCTTCCCACTTCCTGCTGCGGTGGTGCCGCTGCAGGGGTGGGCGGGAACTCTGTTCTGATGCAGCAACAGGCAAACCGCAGGAGCAACCACGTATTGCACACACAGAGACGGGGGAAGAGCCCAGCCAGGCAGTGGCCGTTGGGTTGCTCCAGATCTTTGGCCTTTCAAATGCTGTGAAGACCCTCAGGGGGTCCAGGGCCAGGGGGCGAGGGAGGGACACGCTCTCGGAAATCTGGGAAGACTCAAATAAGTGTGTAAGGACGCACGGAAGAGACGGGAGATGCTGGAAATCTGGAGCAACACACATAAGATGCTGGAGGAACTCAGCGGGTCAAGCGGCATCTGTGGAGGGAGATGGACAGTCAATGTTTTGGGTCGAGACCCTTCGTCAGGACTGGAAAGGGGGGGGGAAATCGATAAAGAGTTGGGGGGAAGGGGTGGAGCAAGAGGTGGCAGGTGATAGGTGGATCCAGGTGAGGGGGGAAGATAGGTGTGGGGGGGGGGGCGGTGGGGGTAGTGGGGAAGTGTGGGAATGATGAGGGAGGCTGAGTGGTGATAGAAATGTCCCGGACCTGCCGAGTTCCTCCAGCACTGTGTGTTGCCCTCAATGTGTGATTTCACCAGCAGACGCTGACTTGGGAGATGGAGCACGTGGTGTGAGCTTCAAGTAAAAGGATCTACACTTGTGTAGCGACTGTCACATCCCAGTGAATTACTGCTAGAATGCAGTCACCCCTGGGATACGTTCAGTGGCCAATTAGTCCGCAGCAAGATTAAACACACACACACGCACAGAGCAGTTGGCATTTGTGCAGCGTCCGAGAACTGATCCAGTGAGAGTTTTAGTTGGAAACACCGAGTTTGAGTCTGGCATCTCCAGTGACTGGAGAGACACTGGGAGTTCGGGAGCAAAATCCGGGCAGTTGAAAGTCCAGGGAGAGCAAGTTGTGGGATATGGAGACAAGAGGTCACAGACGACCCGTGGGGGGGGGAGGGGATGGGGGAGGTCACAGAGATGGTGGGGGCTCCAGTCTCCTCCCACATCCCAAAGATGCAGGCTGATGGGTTAACTGGCCACTAAATTGCCCCCAGTGTGTGGGTGAGGGGTAGAATCTGGGGGGAGTTGATGGTAATGTGGGGAGAATGAAATGGAATCAGTGTAAATGGATGGTTGATGGTTCGCAGGGAATCGATGGGCTGAAGGGTCTGTTTCTGTGCTGTATCTCCCTGTGACCCTAGGATGGAGCCCTGGAAGTAAGGGATGGGGGGGGGGGGATGGTGGAGGGGTGGGAGGGATAGGAATAGGAGGGGGGTCAGAAAGCAAACAGGTCACCCAAACTACAGGGATTGTACCCTCCCCCTCTATCGGACGCCCACACCCCTGCCCAGACTCTCCCATTCCAAAGACATACGGGTTAGGAGTTGTGGGCATGCTATGTTGGTGCCGGAAGCGTGGCGACACTTGCGGGCTGCCCCCAGAACACTCTACGCAAAAGATGCATTTCACTGTGTGTTTTGATGCATGTGACTAATGAAGAAATCTGATCTGATTGCTCAGATGAACATCACCAGATCCCAGCACTGTGCAGCGACAATTCTCCCCACACTAGGCCAACACCACCACACCTGCATTTCTATAGCACACGTCACTTAGCTGCCAACAGCTCCAGATCATACTGCTGGGGAGCCACTGAAAGGCTCTTGGGTTTTTTTTAAAGCCAATTTACGTTCACCGAGGTCTCAGTACAACTGCAGCCAGATCACTGATGTGGTTACGTTGATATACGAAGTATTGGTGGTAGGACACAGGAGAAAACAAGAGTCATGGAGTTATACAGTCAGGAACCAGGCCCTTTGGCCCAACTGGTCCATGCTGACCAAGATTCCCATCCAAGCTAGTCCCATTTGTCAGTGTTTGACCCATAACCTTCTAAACCTTTCCTATCCATGTACCTCTCCAAACTGTCTTTTAAATGTTGTTACTGTACCTGCCTCAACCACTTCCTCTGGCAGCTCGTTCCATATACTGACCACCCTCTGGGTGAAGAAGTTGCCCCTCAGGCTCCTATTAAATCTCCCCCCTCACCTTAAATCTGTGCCCTCTTGTTCTCGATTCCCCAACCCTGGGGAAAAGACTGTGTGCATTCCCCCTGTCTTCACTTATGAAGGCCTTTAGCACACTGGCCTTCATCAGTCAGGGCAGTGAGTATAGGAGTTGGGACATTACGTCGCAGTTATACAAGACATTGGTGAGGCCGCACTTGGAGCACTGTGTACAGTTTGGTCGCCCTGTTACAGGAAAGACGTGGTTAAACTGGAAAGAGTGCAGAGAAGATTAACGAGGATGTTGCCAGGACTCGAGGGCCTGAGTTATAGGGAGAGGTTGGTCAGGCTGGGTCTTTATTCCTTGGAACGTAGGAGAATGAGGGGTGATCCTACAGAGGTTTATAAAATCATGAGAGGCCTAGATAAGGTGGACAGTAACAAGTCTTTTCCCCAGGGTAGGGGAGTCCAAAACAAGGGGGCATAGGTTTAGGGTGAGAGGGGAAAGATTTAAAAGGGACCCGAGGGGCAACTTTTTCCAGAAGAGGGTGGTGAGTGTATGGAACGAGCTGCCAGAGGAAGTGGGTGAGGCAGGTACAACAGGGTCATTTAAGAAGCACTTGGATAGGTACATGGAGGGGCGGGGCTTGGAGGGATATGGGCTGAACGCAGGAAATTGGGACTAGCTGGGTGGGCACTGTGGTTGGCACAGACCAGATGAAGGCCTGTATCTGTGCTGTATTTATCTAGGACTCTGTCTATGCCATTTCACTTGAAGGACGACTGCATCCTTCCAAATCCTCATGCAAGCTCCTTGCTCAAAGTGAATTTTCATCCTCTGGAGCACCGGAGACGTTTATCAACATCAAAGGCACAACCTCAGTTCCAGTAACTGCTGTTGCAATTAGCCTCAGTACCCTGAGGTTGGGGAGGGGGTGGGGGGGGGGGTTGAGGATGGTGGATGGGCAGGTCTGAATTCCAGGACTCCTGCCCACAGTCTATATCCAATCATTCTTGGGATAGATGGGAAAAGGGTTGGGAAAATGGCAAGAAAATCACACGATCAATACACAGAAATAACGGGGAAAGAGGAAGTTTTTCACAAACTGCTGAGAGTTCTAGAGGGCTTGGAATAAACTACGCAGAGGGTTGGTGGAAGCAGATTTAGTGGAATTTTCTGAAGTTCTGAGTATACTGTCCCATCACACACTCCCAGGGTCAGACACAGAGTGAAGCTCCCTCTACACTGTCCCATCACACACTCCCGTGGTCAGACACAGGGTGAAGCTCCCTCCACACCGTCCCATCACACAGTCCCGGGGTCAGACACAGAGTGAAGCTCCCTCTACACCGTCCCGTCACACACTCCCAGGGTCAGACACAGAGTGAAGCTCCCTCTACACCGTCCCGTCACACACTCCCGTGGTCAGACACAGGGTGAAGCTCCCTCTACACCGTCCCATCACACACTCCCGTGGTCAGACACAGGGTGAAGCTCCCTCCACACCGTCCCATCACACAGTCCCGGGGTCAGACACAGAGTGAAGCTCCCTCTACACCGACCCATCACACACTCCCGGGCACATCTCTCCCCACCATCGGGAGTATCTACAGAAGGTGATGCCTCAAGGAGGCAACGTCCATCAAAGATCCCCACCATCCGGGCCGTGCCATCTTCTCGCAGCTCCCATCGGGCAGGAGGTACAGAAGCCTGAAGTCCCACACCACCAGGTTCAGGAACAGTGACTTCCCTTCAACCATTCAGTTCTTGAACCAACTGGCAAAACCCTAATCACTACAGTTTAGCAGCTCTATGACCTCTTTGCACTAAAATGAAATTTGTTTCTTTTTGTTCTAATTGTGTTCTCTCTGTAAAAATTGTGTATAATTTATGTTTAATTTAGGGTTTCCTTGTGAATGCTGCTTATCTGATGCTATGTGCCTGTGATGCTGCTGCAAGTAAGTTTTTCATTGCACCTGTGCACACATGGACTTGTGCATGTGACAATAAACTCTACCATGACTTTGAAGCTCCCTCTACACCGTCCCATCACACACTCCCGGGGTCAGACACAGGGTGAAGCTCCCTCTACACCGTCCCATCACACACTCCCGGGGTCAGACACAGGGTGAAGCTCCCTCTACACCGTCCCATCACACACTCCCAGGGTCAGACACAGGGTGAAGATCCCTCTACACCGTCCCATCGCACACTCCCAGGGTGAAGCTCTCTGTAAAGTCACCCAAACATTGCCAGAGGAGTGGATTCAGATATTTAGGTTGATGGGTGAGATTTAAAATACTTGCCAGGGTTACTGCCTCCTTGACCACATGGCTCTGTTTCAAGAGCAGTTCACATCAGCAAGGCTGAAACATACAGGAGCCCAAATTGAGGGACACTGACAGATACCATCAGGTTAGAGCTGCCTCTTTGCTTGTTGCCTACTGACAGGGGACTTCAAAATGGACAAATGCACTGCATGGAAACTAATGGTAGTCAACAGGCCCTTGGAGTGGTTGGAGCTGAGCACATAACCACACACGATGCACCGTTAGCTCCCGGTGTTTACACAGCCTACACTCAGTGTTACATTGATCAGCACACAGGGGTGGCACTGAGCTGCCTGTCATTTCAAACACTGTCTGTGCACAGCAGGATTGGAAAAGGCCATCGCTCACAGCCCTACACTGCCAAAACATATACAACCCATTAGTGAGGGCCAGCAGCATTGTTCCAGGTCAGGCCAGACCAAGTGAGAGTCAAATAATGCACACTGAGTCATTGTGTTACACCGGGATGCGGTACCGGTGGGGGCAGGTCTGTTGCTGTATAACACCAGGGTGCGGTACCGGTGGGGACGGGTCTATCATTGTGTAACACCGGGGTGCGGTACTGGTGGGGACGGGTCTGTCACTGTGTAACACCGGGGTGCGGTACTGGTGGGGACGGGTCTGTCACTGTGTAACACCGGGGTGCGGTACTGGTGGGGACGGGTCTGTCACTGTGTAACACCGGGGTGCGGTACTGGTGGGGACGGGTCTGTCGCTGTGTAACACCGGGGTGCGGTACTGGTGGGGACGGGTCTGTCGCTGTGTAACACCGGGGTGCGGTACTGGTGGGGACGGGTCTGTCGCTGTATAACACCGGGGTGCGGTACCGGTGGGGATGGGTCTGTCACTGTATAACACCAGGGTACAGTACACCTGATGGATACACCCATCTTGCTGTTGTCTGGTCCAAGAACCCAACACCCCAACAGACAAGGGCAGTTCAGTCACCCTGACCCACATCTCTGCAAGCAACCAGACCTGCCCTGGGGAAGGAGTCACACTGTTGTTCCTTACTCAGTTAATAACATAGGGCCAAGTGCTACAGCTCAGCTCCCTGCACCAGGATGCTGGCGGGCCACGGTAGTCACTCGAGGGTGAGGGGGAGGGGACGAGGAGTGGGGCACAGAAGTAGAGGGTGTGGGGAGGACTCATGTCCTAGGACAGAAGACAAGTCTGCTGAACATCAAGTGAGAACAGTCTCAGGCTACTCCAACAGCATCTCCCAAACCACTATCTCCACTATCGAGGTGGACAAGGGCTCCGGGCATCGGGGATCATCACCGCCTGCAAGCTCCTGTCCAAGCCCCTCCCAATGCTAACTTGGAAATGTATCACCCTCCTTCACTGTCACTGGTTCCAAATCCTGCCACTCCCTCCCCTACTATTGAACAGTTCCCTTATACGATGAGATGGACTCTTGACCTCACAATCTACCTTGTTATGACCTTGCACCTTATTGTCTTCCTGCAATGCACTTCCCTGTAGCTGTGGACACTTTACTCTGTATTATGTATTGTTTGACCCTGTACTACCTGAAGCACTGTGTAATGAATTGATCTGTACAATCGGTATGCAAGACAAGTTTTTCGTTGTACCTCGGTACAAGTGACAATAATAAACCAATCCCACCAGCAGATCAGGAGCACCAGCAACAGACAATAAACACTTTGCAAATGGTGAACAAGTTTCTGGGTGAGGAAGAGGTTGCAGACAAAGGGAAGATATCAATGAACTGGGCAGAGAAGCGGCAAATGCAGTTCAGTACAGAAATGCAAATGTCCCTGGCCCTCATGGCTTCAGGTCTGTGGTTCTGGGTCTCCATAGCCTCACCGGGAGCACAAACCTCGTCAGCATTCAGTGTGCAAGCCCTGATAGGGGACATCAACTCCCAGTAGTCGATCACTGTCTGTAACTGTGTGTAACAGGCAGGGGTTAGAAGGTCCCTTACTCATGTTCAATAGTTACGCGATGTTATGTCATACCTAAATTTAGAGAAGATCTGTTGTTCAATTTCTGAATCTAACTTAGACTTTCAAACATCATGGGGACCTTTTTTGAACTATTTTCAAAACCTTTGATCTGGTGGTTGAAGTACAGATGTTGGCTGATATCATTGAGTAAAGGGTTTTTCCTTGTCCTTTTTATTTAAAAAACCAAACAGCTTCGGTCTTGGTAGTGGGTTTAGATTTTTTTTTAATAATCAAATTATTCCAATTTATTATCATTTTTTAATTACTAATATAGGGTATTGTGATTTCAGTATGATTTAACACAATGTATTTAGCAGTATTTTATCTTTTTGATTCATGTACTCTGTATTTTCTTTGCAGAGTTAATAAAAATATTGTAAAGAGCCCTGTTATACCTCGATCCCTGGACTCTGTGGTGTTTGATTACACAACAAGCCTCAAGTCCACAAAGAAGCCTCTCTGCCACGCAACTCATTTGGTCTCACCCTATCAGAAATATTCCCTTTGTCCGATCTTTCCCTTCTCCCACCTTCTCTGCCACTGAAAACTAACTTGCCTTTTCTCTTTTCCACTTCCTGCCTCTGACCTGAAACATTTAACCGTTTCTCTTCCCGCTTCCTGACCGGCTGAGTGTTTCCGGCACTTTCTGTATCTATTTTAGATTTCTAGTATCCACAGGGACTAACCACAGGGCTGGATCAGCTCAACACCCAATGGTGCCTTTCCTCAGGTGTATTCACCAAGAGGAAGGTGCTGATCAAAGGACCATCAGCAGGATTCTTCTACCACTGCCCCACCAGACTGAAACCAAGGGAGGAGGCTCCTGCAAAACAATAGCTGTGGGATCATTGAACTCTCCTTGGGGCCTCATTTTAGTGCAATATTGCGGGAAGAAAGGTGTCTGAAATAGTGGAGCAGCCTCTCACTACTGCACTGGAATGCCCACTTAGATTTGCGGCTCAGGACCCTGGAGTGGGGTTCAAACCCACAACCTCTGACTCAGGCGAGGCCCAGAGCCATGAGTGCCAGTGGCGGGTCAACTGGAAGATTGTAACAGGACCGACACATGATGGAGTTACAGCAAAGTCCAGGAACTCCAGAATTCCTGTATTGAACTGCATTTGCCACTTTTCTGCCCAGTTCATTGATATTTTCCCTGTCTGCAACCTTTTCCTCACACAGCAACTTTTGCACCATCTGCAGAGTTCTAAACCACATGTTCTACATTTAATCCAAGGATTTACATCCACCACACAAGCACAGAGCAAGATCCTACAAGCAGCAATGTAATAACAGCTGTAGGAAGGATGTGCTGGAGATGGTGCAGAGGAGGTTCACCAGGACGTTGCCAGGAGAGGCTGGATCTGTTCTCCGAGCAGAGGAGGTTGAGTGTTGACATGAGTGAGCTAGATAAAATTATGAGCGGTATAGATAGGGTCGGCTGCAGGAGGATTTGCCCCCATATCAGAGGTGGATCAAACTCAGATTTTAGGGCGAGGGGATCTTTGTGACCCAGGGAGCGGGGAGTACCTGGAACACACTGCCTGAGAGAGAGTGGTGGAAGCAGGCACTGACAACAGTTGACAAAATAGCTAGACGAGCATTTGAGATTACCGTGGTGTAGAAGGCTACCGTCTAAATACTGGGAGATGGGATCAATATGGTCACTGGTCAGTATGGAGGTAGTGGGCCGAATGGCTGTACTCATCTGATTCAGTGATGCTAATTGGCTATAACTATTGGTCTCAGGAAACTAGGAATGACTTGCCAGTTCTCAGATGAGACAGTAGATGGAATATTCTATCCTAAACACGGCACCGCGGCTAGTGTGACAAGGAGTGTCAGCGGGATACTCAAGTCCCGGGATGGGAGCCGAACCCACCCTCTTTGATTGAGGAGAGTGTGCAAACCACTGACAGATCGAGGAGCTGGGACATGAAGGGGTGGTTGAAGTCGGGGTCTGTGTAAGTGACGGATGTTAGACCCCACCCCCGAGATCAGGAAGTTTCCGAGATCGGACCTGTGGCGCAGCGCAGTTTAACTTCGGCCAGTGGTCCGACCCAGACGGAGACGCCGACAGACCGACAACACTCTCACGGCCCCCGCTCACTGACGGCATCGCCTCCACCCATTCCCCAGCCATGCAAATGGCAAACATCCGTGCCACTGAAAAACAACACCCTTCAGTGGTACGGGACGAGAGTGCTGCTAAATTTAACCCGAAAATCTTCGGGGACTCCCTATTTTGAAACAATCAGACAAGATATTCCGGAGGGGAGGCGACACTGGCAACACAAACAGTCCAGCGTGCCTCTCTCTCTCCCTCCCAACACAACAAGGCTGAAAAACAGACACACCCACCACCGGAGTTCCATGAAAAAAACATGGCATCCGCTCGCTTCACACCAGAAAAAAAAACACCCAACCAGATTACCAACTGATGCAACATCACCGAGGGAGACAGGAGAGATTGTTCAAAATACTGACAATTAAAAACAAACGATTCCGTTTAGACAAACCTCCCTCCCGCCTGCCTTGCCCGCCCGCTCCGAGTTCGGCTCCGCTCCCGCCCAGAAGAACAACAACTTGTTTGGTGAGGTGCTGCTCTGTCTCTCTCTCTCTCTCGCTGCTCGAGGGGGAAGAGAAAGCGAAAGAGGTACAAATCAGCCGACCCCAGAAGACAAGCCAACACCCGTTTTATTTTTTTTAAAAAGATTTGGATTTTTTTTTAATAAAACGATTCCGCGTTTTTGAGAGAAGCCAAGTTGATTAGGAACATAAAAAACACGAAATCATACGTATTAAAAATTCAAACAGGAATTAAAAATAAACAAACAGGCGGAGGAGGGGTGTATACACACACACACACACGCACAGTAAACGAGAGCAGAAATAGCACACTGCCAGAAAGGGGAGAATCGCAACAATGTTGCGGTTGAGTTTGATACAAAGTTTCGACATTTAAACCACAACAATGGGCTAAAGATACAATGTTGCCGCGTTAGCTACAATGTTACTAAATTGTTACCTTTCTCTCGCAGTGGGCAGTTCGCCTCTTCTTTGCTGACTTGGGTGATTATGGACGGGCTGTCCATGAGCTAGATCTTTTATTTTGGGTAAAAAAAATAGATTTTCTCCCCCCTCCCACCCTCCCCCAGGTACATATATAAAAAAAATCTGGAGTGAACGAGGAGGAGGGGAGGGGGGGAAAAAAGAGAGGAAAAAGCGCGGTTCAGGAGCTCGATCACAACATGGAAACCGCTCCTCGTCAGTTTCAAAGCGAAGCGACGAAACTAACATGGATCGTGGATGACGGTTTCAAGGCGGCCCTCCGGAGATGATGCGGCCGCGATTCCAAGCTCTCGGCTCGGCTGGCGAGCGCTCCGAAACAGCGGAGGCGTTCGTTCTTCCTTCCTTCCCCACCCCTCCTGCCCTCTGCACCCCCCTCCCCACCTCCTCACCTCCCCTTCCCCTTCCCCTTCCCCTTCCCCTTCCTCTTCCTCTTCCTCCTCCTCCTCACCAACCCGACCGCGATTCGCGATCTCGGGCTCCGGTTTTAAAACACACACCCAGTACAGAAAAAAAAAGGAAAAAACAAAGTTTGGCAGCCCAGAGCCCGAAGTGGCGGGGTTGTTTTGCTGGGGGTGCGCGAGGGGGAGCCTCGAAACAGTGACAGCGGAGCCCCCAGGGTTAGGGACCGTCTCCAAATCGCCTGCCGCAAAGAGGCAACATTCTTTCCTGTTTATAATTGCGAAAACAACCAGCAGTAATTGGTGCCGTTTCAAAGAGAATGTAGCGCCATATTTTACTGTTACTATTGATTTATAAACGGAACACAACGCAGAGGCAGCACCAGGCTATTCAGCCCGTCGTACCTGCGCTGATTCCGAAAGTACATTTAATCCAACGCAACAAACAATCTGCTGGAGGAACTCAGCGGGTCGAGCAGCGTCTGTTGTGGGGAGAGGAGTTGTTCCACGATAATTGAATTAATCTACCCCTCCACGCGTTATAAATATTATAAAGTCAAAAATTAGTATTTGCGTGTCTATATGTACACGTCTTTATTTCAGCCTTGCGTGAGACTTAGACTTGCTATCAAGGCCACATTTGCAATTTGAAATAACAGGTGGTTTCATAGGAGCGCAGGGGTCCGAACACCGCTGCTTTTCAGATGTGCAGCATCAGAGATGTTGACATGATGTCTATTTCAGCAGAGCAGCAATAGGCTGGCCACTCTAAATGCTTGCAGCATTGAGTAATATACGATGTACACATTAGAACCGGGAGGACGCCACTCGACCCACTTAGTAATATCATAAAACAAACAGTACAGCACAGGAACAGGCCTTTCGGCCCAAGATGTTGTGCCGAACTAATTAAGCTAATGACACCTAATTAAACTAATCCCTTCTGCCTGCACAAGGTCCATCTCCCTCCATTCTCTGCACAGTCGTGTACCTGTCTAATAGCCTCTTAAACGCATCTATCGTATCTGCCTCCACCCCCACCCCTGGCAGCCTGTTCCAGGCACCCACCACTCTCTGTGTATAAAACCTGCCCCGCACATCTCCTTTGAACTTAGCCCCTCTATTATTAGACGTTTCAACCCTGGGAAAAAGATACAGACTGTCTACCCTATCTCTGCCTCTCATAATTTTATAAACTTCTATCAGGTCTCCTCTCAGCCCTGGACACTCCATGGAAAACAACCCATGTTTGTCCAGCCTCTCCTTATAGCTCATGCCCTCTAATCCAGGCAGCATCCTGGTGAACCTCTTCTGCTCCCTCGCCAAAGCCTCCACATCCTTCATGTAATGGGGCGACCAGAATTGAATGCAATACTCCAGAGGTGGCCTAACCAGAGTTTTATAAAGCTGCAACATAACTTCCTGACTCATGAACTTAGTGCCTTGAGTAACAAAGGCAAACATGCCATATACATTCTTCACCATCCTATCAACCTGTGCAGCCACTTTCAGGGAGCTATGGACTTGGACCCTGAGATCCCACTGTACATCTGTACCATTGAGTCCCACTGTTAACTGTATTATATCATGTCAGACCTGACTCTACCCTCATTCCTGCTTACCCCCAGTAACCCTTCACTCCCCCCCCCCCGCCATTAGAATCTATCTAACACTGCCTTAAAATAGTAAAAGACTCTGTTTCCACTGCCCCTTGAGGCACATCCCTCCCCACCATCGGGAGTATCTACAGGAGGTGCTGCCTCAAGAAGGCAACATCCATCATCAAAGATCCCCACCATCCGGGCCGTGCCATCTTCTCACAGCTCCCATCAGGCAGGAGGTACAGAAGTCTGATAAGTCCCACACCACCAGGTTCAGGAACAGCGACTTCCCTTCAGCCATTCGGTTCTTGAACCAACCGGCACAAACATAATCACTACAGTTTAGCGACACTATGACCACTTTGATCACTTTGCACTAAAATGGACTTTGTTTTGTTTGTATTCTAATTGTGTTTTTTTTTGTTAAAAGTGTGTACAATTAGTGTTTAATTTTTGCTCTTCTTGTGAATGCTGCTTATCTGATGCTCTGTGCCTGTGATGCTGCTGCAAGTAAGTTTTTCATTGCACCTGTGCACACATGGACTTGTGCATCTGACAATAAACTTGACTTTTTGACTTTGACTTTGACAGTTCCAACCCTCTGAGAGAACAAATTTCACCACCTATGTTTTAAATGGACAACCCCTTACTTTTAAACAGTGGCCCCTGGTTCTAGATTCTCTGACAAGAGGAAACATCCTCTCCACTTGGTATTGGAATTGGTTTATTATTGTCACTTGTACCAAGGTACAGTGAAAAACTGGTCTTGCATACCATTCATACAGATCAATTCATTACACAGTGCATGGAGGTAGTACAGGGTAAAAATCAATAACAGAATACAGAGTAAAGTGTCACAGCTACAGAGAAGTGCATTGCAGGTAGACAATAAGGTGCAAGGTCAAACAAGTCCATTACATCGTACAAGGGAACCGTTCAATAATCTTATCACCGTGGGATAGAAGCTGTCCTTGAGCCTGGTGGTACGTGCCCTCATGCTCCTGTATCTTCTGCCTGATGGGAGAGGAGAGAAGAGAGAATGACCCGGGTGGGTGGGGTCTTTGATTATGCTGGCTGCTTCACCAAGACAGTGAGAGGTAAAGACAGAGTCCAAGGATAAGACAAGATAAGATAAGATAAGATCTCTTTATTAGTCACATGTACATTGAAACACACAGGGAAATACGTCTTTTGCGTAGTGATTTGGGGGGCAGCCCGCAAGTGTTGCCACGCTTCCGGCGCCAACATAGCATGCCCACAACTTCCTAACCCGTACGTCTTTGGAATGTGGGAGGAAACCGGAGCACCTGAAGGAAACCCATGCAGACACGGGGAGAACGTACAAACTCCTTACAGACAGTGGCCGGATTTGAACCCAGGTCACTGGCGCTGTAAAGCATTATGCTAACCACTATGTTAGGAGGGGAGGCTGGTCTCCGTGGTGCACTGGGCTGTGTCCACAACTCTCTGCAGTTTCTTGCAGTCCTGGGCAGAGCAGTTGTCATACCAAGCCGTGATGCATCCAGATAGGATGCTTTCTGTGGTGCATTGATAAAAGTTGGTGAGCTAGTCCCATTTGCCCGTGTTTGGCCAATATCCCTCTAAACCTTTCCTGCCCATGTACCTGTCCAAATATCTTTTAAACATTGTTACTGTATCCGCCTCACCGACTTCCTCTGGCAGCTCGTTCCATATACCCACCACCCTCCTGGAAAAACTTGCCCCTCAGGTCCCCTTTAAATATTTCCCCTCTCACCTTAAACCTGTTCTCTCTAGCATTAGACTCCCCCACCCTGGGAAAAACACTATGACCGCTCACCTTATCTGTGCCCCTCATGATTTATAAACCTCTAAATCAGCCTTCTTCACTCCAGGGAAAGCAGTCCCACCCAACCCAGTGTCTCCTTGTAACTCAAGCCCTCCAGTCCCAGTAACATCCTCATGAATTTTTTCTGCACCCTTTCTAACATAATGACATCCTTCCTATAGCTGGGTGACCAGAACTGCGCACAGTACTCCGTGTCGTCTCACTAATGTCTCATACAGCTGTAACATAATGTCCCAACTCCTGTACTCAATGCCCTGACTAATAAGGCAAGTGAGCCAAATTCCCTCTACACCACCCTGTCTACGTGTCACCTCTTTCAGGGAACCACGTACTTGTACCTCTCGGTCTCTCTGTTCTACAATGTTGTCCAGGGCCCTGACATTGTGTAAGTTCTGGCCTGGTTTAACTTCCTAAAATGTAACACTTTGCATGCGTCTGAGTTAAATTCCATCTGCCATGCCTTGGTCCACTTCCCTAGTTGATCTAGATCCTGTTTTAATCTTAGACAACCTTCACTGTTCACTACACCTCCAATTCTGATGTCATCAACAACATTACTAACCATGCCAACTACATTCTTATCCAAGTCGTTAATATAGATGACAAACAACCATGGACCCAACACCGACCCCTGCGGCACACCACCGGTCACAGGCCTCCAGTCTGAATAACAAACCTCCACTACCACCCCCTGGCTCCTTCCACCAAGCCGATTTTGATCAGCTGGGAGACAGCTTGATTAAACTGAGTGAACAATCCATGAGGCCACTTCCTCTGGCAGCTCATTCCACATAAGTACCACCCTCTGTGCGAAGAGGTTGCCCCTTAGGTCCCCTTTTAAATCTTTCCCCTCTCTCTGGGCAACACAGTCAGCATAGACGAGTTGGGCCGAAGGGCCTGTTTCCATGCTATGTGGCTCTATGACACCATAAACCCATGCCCTCTAGTATTTGGTGCCCTTTCCCTGGGTAAAAGACTGTGTGCATTCACCCTATCTATGCCCCTCATGATTTTATACACCTCTATAAGATCACCCCTCATTCTCCTACACTCCAAGGAATTAAGTCCTAGCCTGCCCAACCTCTCCCTGTAACTCAGACCCTCAAGTCCTAGCAACATTCTCATAAATTTTCTTTGAACTCTTTCTCACTTAATGACGTCTTTCCTAATGGTTCTGTAAGAAGACTTATTTACAAAGGGAGCACATCTGACCTCCTCTGCAACCAGACACCCAAAACATCCTTCTTTCACACTGTGTTGAGAGATGGCTCTCTTTGCAGACAGTGGTGTGTATTCATGCCGATACCCTTGTCTAGTTTGAAGACTGGTTCTTACTTGTATTGCTGGCTGTTGCCTCCATATCCCTGTATTAAAGTTGCTTAACAACCCTGAACAACCCTGTCCTTTAATCCACAGTGCATTGCCCTCCAGTCCATTGCTCTCTAATGCAAATAGGACCAGCTCAGTAGACACCTTGGTCAGCATGGACAAGTTGCTCCCATGCTGTATAACTCTATGACTCTATGATCAGAAAATGGGAATTCCCAAATCCCTCTGTACTCTAGAACACAGAACATAGAACATAGAACAGTAAAGCACAGAACAGGCCCTTCGGCCCACAATGTTGTGCAGACATAGCTAATCCCTCCTACCTACAGAATGTCCATATCCCTCCATTTTCCTCTCATTCATGTGCCCATCCAAGCCCCTCTTAAAAGCCCCCAATGAATTTGCCTCCACCACCCTATCAGGCAACGCATTCCAGACATCCACCACTTTCTCAGTAAAAAACGTACCCCTCACGTCTGTTCTGAACCTACCCCCTCTCACCTTAAATGCATGCCCTCTGGTATTGGATCGCTCAATAATCGGAACAAGATATTGCTTGTCCACCCTATCTCTGCCCCTCATAATTTTATACACTTCCAACAGATCACCCCTCAGCCTCCACCGCTCCAGAGAAAAGAGCTCAAGTTTGTCCAGCCTCTCCTGATACCACATGCCCTCTAATCCAGGCAGCATCCTAGTAAACCTCCTCTGCACCCTCTCTAAAGCCTCGACATCCTTCCTATATTGAGGCTGTCCTTCAATATTTTACCATTAATTTACATTTTTCTTCCCAAATTAATTGTCTCCGATTAAATTGAGGATGTGGTAGCATTGTGATTGTGGTGAGGAAGGTGCACCAGTGTCTTTACTTTTTTAGGAGGTTAGGGACGTTGGGTTTGTCACTGAGCACTCTAACAGACTTCTACAAATACACTGTTCAAAGTATCCTGACTGGTTGCATCACGGTCTGCTACAGCACTTCAAATGCACAGAAACCCGCAAAGCTGCAGAGAGCAGTGGACTCAGCCCAATACATCACGGGCACATCCCTCCCCACCATCGGGAGTATCTACAGGAGGCACTGCCTCAAGAAGGCAACTTCCATTATCAAAGATCCCCACCATCCGGGCCGTGCCATCTTCTCACAGCTCCCATCAGGCAGGAGGTACAGAAGCCTGAAGTCCCACACCACCAGGATCAGGAACAGCTACTTCCCTTCAACCATTTGGTTCTTGAACCAACCGACACAACCCTAATCACTACAGTTTAATGACACTATGACCACCTTGCACTAAAATGGACTTTTTAAAATTCTAATTCTGTTCTTTCTTGTAAGAATTGTGTATAATTTATGTTTAATTTATGTTTTTCTTGTGAATGCTGCTTATCTGATGCTCTGTGCCTGTGATGCTGCTGCAAGTAAGTTTTTCATTGCACCTGTGCACACATGGACTTGTGCATGTCACAATAAACTTTTACTTTGACTCTGAAAAAGCCACCATCAGTGAAAGTGACCATCAAAATACGAGACTGGGATAAAAACCCGTCTGGTTTGGGGAAGGAAGTCTCCCATCGGACCTTGGTCTGGTCTATAGGGGCCCTCCCAGTCAGATCCTTCCTGCAAGGTCGGAACATCACTCCCAGAGCACGCTGCCCCCAGGAGGACTGCGCTGGGGACGAGACGGTCGCCCACCTCTTTGCGGGCTGTGGGTTTGCGAGGAGGATGTGGCAAAAGATGCAGGGATCCTTGTCATGGTTCATCCCCAGCAGCTGGCGTAACAGAGGATTCTCTGATCTACGGGCTGTTCCCGAGGACACACACAGAGACGGACATCAGCTGCTGCTGGAAGGTCATCAACTCGGTGAAAGACATCCTTTGGTCTGCCCAAAACTTGTTGGTCTCCTAGCGCAGTGAGATGTCCGTAGGGGAACGCTACTGACTGGCACATTCCAGGCTGCAGGAGTACGTGCTGAGGTACGCACTGAAGTTGGCTGCAGCCAACGCAAGGGCTTGGTGGGGAAGGACTAGAGGTAACACTAATGATTGATCCGAACACATATGTAAAGGTTTGCACTGTTTTATTGTTGGATATAGTTTGTTTTTTTATTATGAATAGAGTTTATTTTGGAATTTAAAAAATTGTAACTTCAGTCCCACAATAATGTGGAAATCACGTTACACAATCAAAGGAGATTAACTTTATGGGTGGCCCAGTGGTGCGGCGGGTTGAGCCACTGCTAACGGCTCCAGAGACCCGGGTTCAATCCTGACTTCCAGTGCTGTCTGTGTGGAGTTTGCACGCTCTCCCTGTAACCTTGTGGGTTTCGCCCGGGTGCTCCGGTTCCCTGTCATATCCCAAAGACGTGCAGGTCAGTGGGTTAATTGGCTGCTGTAAATTGCTCCCAGTGTGTGGGAGAGGGGTAGAATCTGGGGAGATTTGAAAAAAAAGTATGGGGAGAATTAATAAAAGGGTTAATGCAAGACTGATGTAAAATGGGTGGTTGATGGTCAGTGCGGACCTTATGGGCTGAAGGGCCTGTTTCTCTGCTGTATCTGACTCCAGTTGCCTCTTACTGGCCCCATTATTTCACCCTATTGGAGAAATTCCCTCTGTTCTACCCCCCCACCATCACCCCCACCCCCCACTGCCACCCCCTCCCACCCTCAACCCACAACCCACTGCCACCCCCCACCCCCACCCCCTCCACACACCCCCCACCCCCTCCCACCCTCACACCCTCACCACCACCACCCCCCTCCTACCTGCACCCCCACCCTCATCCCTACCCCCCTCACGCCCCCAACCCCAACCCCCCTCCCACCCTCACCCCCACACCCACCCCCTCCGCCCCCCCCACCCTCACACCACAACCGCCACCTCCTTCCAACCACACCCCCACCCTCACCCCCTCCCACACACTCCCACCCTCACACCCCACACCCACCCCCCTCCCACCCTCACCCCCCACCCTCCCCCACACCCCCCACCCCCCACACACCCCCAACCCCCACCCCCCTCCCACCCTCACCACCCACCCACCACACACCTAATTTTTTACTCTGTTTCCCAGTTCTGATGCAAGGTCCCGGATCGGAAACATTAACTCTGTTTGTCCTTCCACAGGTGCTGCCTGACCTGCTGATTTTTTTCAGCGTTGTCTGCTTTATTCCACAATAATATCGTAATGGGTAAATTGGTTTATTATTGTCACATGTACTGAGGTACAGTGAAAAACTTTGTTTTGCATGCCGTCCATACAGATCATTCCAGACATAATCAAAGACCCCACCCACCCGGGTCATTCTCTCTTCTCTCCTCTCCCATCGGGTAGAAGATACAGGAACCTGAGGGCACGTCCCACCAGACTTAAGGACAGCTTCTACCCCACTGTGATAAGACTATTGAACAGTTCCCTTATACAATGAGATGGACTCTGACCTCACGATCTACCTTGTTGTGACCTTGCACCTTATTGCACTGCACTTTCTCTGTAGCTGTGACACTTTACTCTGTACTGTTATTGTTTTTACCTGTACTACATCAATGCATTCTGTACTGACTCAATGTAACTGCACTGTGTAATGAATTGACCTGTACGATCGGTACGCAAGACAAGTTTTTCACTGTATCTCGGTACAAGTGACAATAATAAATCAATACCAATACCAGTACATCAGTACATCAAGGTAGTACAAAGGAAAAGCCAAAACAGAATGCAGAATAAAGTGTTACAGTTAAAGAGAAGTGGCAGTACAGGCAGACAATAAGGTGCAAGGCCATAACAAGGTAGATTGTGAGGTCAAGAGTCCATCTTTATCATACAAGAGGTCCGTTCAAGAGTCTGATAACAGCGGGATAGAAGCTGTCCTTAAGTCTGCTGGTACATGTTCTCAAGCTTTTGTATCTTCTGGGAGGGGTTAGAAGAGAGAATGTCCAGGGTGGGAGGGGTCCTTGATTATGTTGGCTGCTTTCCTGAGGCAGCGGGAAGTGTCGATGGAGTGAATGGATGGGAGGCTGGCTCTCGTGATGTGCTGAGTTTGTAACTGGCACCACAAGCCTCTCAGTTCATGGCCAATAATGTTCACATTGTGTGAATGATTCTACCAAAAAGCAGAATTTTCATTAACTGGTTCACTCAATCCACTTTTAAACCACCTCGGTGATCGCATGAACCACCATGCAATGGAATTGTTGATCAATCAGTGTGATCAGCCTTGATCAATGTATCCAGATAATATACAAACCTTGTCAATAGGGGAGAACAATCTCCAACCAACCACCCCACCCAACCCCATGATGCAGAGACTGTGAACCAACTGTTGTTCCTGACCACCAGACTGTCCCTGGATGTCACCACTCCCAATTAGTCCTAAGATTTATGCCTTATGTTTTCCTTCTGAAGTAAATCCATCTGATTTGCATTTAGATGAATCAATACTACCTGCTTCCAGGGACTCCCACGGGAGGCCTATTTCATTGACGACTCGCTCTCTGAATAATGTCTCCTGACATCTCTCTGCCAAGTCTGCCCGTGTCAGCCTGAAGGCAGTCATTGGTTTCTTCACAGTTCACCAGTCTGTCTCCGGGCAATCTTCAGATATCTCCTTTAAATCCAATAATCAGATATTTCTACCTTTTTGTTCTCTCCAGTTTCTTTATCCACATGGAATCACGAAGTCAGACAATAGAGAACTAGTCCCTCTAGCTCACAAGAGTCCCTGCCAACCATCAAACATCTACTTACATTCTTCAGCACCTTCCAAATCCACCCCCTCTACCAGCTAGAAGGACAAGGGAAGCAAAAGCCCGGAGAACACCACCCCCTGGACGTTGCCCTCCAACCCACACCCCACCCTGACTTGGAGATATATCGCCGTTCCTTCACTGTCACTGTCGGAATCCTGGAACTCCCTCGGTAACAGGTAAACCCACACCTCAGGGACGGCAGTGGTACGAGAAGGCGGCTCCCCACCACCTTCTCAAGGGCGACTAGGGATGGGCAATTAAACGCTGGCTCAGCCTGCGAAGCCCTCATCCCTGGAATGAATTAAGAAAATCATTACATTTTATTCTCCCCACATTCCCATTAGTCAAGGTCGAGTTTGTTGTAATATGCACAAGTACATCATACGTCAACTGCTGTTTATCGATCACAGCTCGGCGTTCAACACCATCATCCCCTCAGTACTAATCAACGAGCTTCAAAACCTGGGTCTCTGTACCTCCCTCTGCAACTGGATCCTGGACTTCCTTATCGGGAGACCACAGTCAGTGCAGATCGGTAGTGATGTCTCCTCCTCACTGACAATCAACACAGGCGCTCCTCAAGGATGCGTGCTCTACACTCATGACTGTGTGACTAGGCACAGCTCAAACGCCATCTATAAATTCACCGATGACACCACTGTTGTTGGCAGAATCTCAGACGGCAAAGAGGAGGTGTACAGGAGTGAGATCGAGTGGACAGTCAGAGAATTTTTCCCAGTGTGACAGTGGCTAACACGAGGGGGCATAATTTTAAGGATATTGGAGGAAGGTATAAGGGAGATGTGAGGGGTAAGTTTTTTACACAGAGAGTGGTGGGTGCGTGGAACGCACTGCCGGCAGAGTTTGTGGGGGCAGGTACATTAGGGACATTTAAGAGACTCTTAGATAGCCACATGAATGATAGAAAAATAGGGGGCTATGTAGGAGGGAAGGGTTAGATAGATCTTAGAGCAGAATAAAATGTTGGCACAACATTGTGGGCTGAAGAGCCTGTACTGTGCTGTAGTGTTTTATGTTCTAGATTGGCTGGTTGAGTGGTGTCACAACAACAACCTCACACTCAACATCAGCAAGACCAAGGAATTGATTGTGGACTTCAGGAAGGGGAAGTTGGAGTCATTGAGGGGTCAGCGGCGGAAAGGATGAGCAGCTTAAAGTTCCTCATCTCAGAGGATCTATTCTGGACTCAACATGTTGATGCAATCACGAAGAAAGCACGCCAGTGGCTCTACTTCACCAGGAGGTTGAGGAGATTTGGAAAGACCCCTGCAAATTTCTATGGATGTACGGTGGAGAGCATTCTGACTGGTTTGACAGAGGCTGCAGAGGGTTGTAGACTCAGCCAGCTCCATCACGGGCACAACCCTCCCCACCGTCGAGGTCATCTTCAAGAGGCAGTGCCTCAAGAAGGCAGCATCCATCACTAAGGACCCCTCACCATCCGGGACATGCCCCCTTCTCATTACTACCATCAGGGAGGAGGTACAGGAGCCTGAAGACCCACACTCAACGATTCAGGAACAGCTTCTTCCCCTCCGCCATCAGATTTCTGAACGGTCCATGAACCCATGAACCCCTGTTATTCCTTTTTTAGCACTATTTATTTATATTGTAATTTTATGTCTTTGCACTGTACTGCTACCACAAAAAATTCACATCATACAAGTTGTGAACAACATGGCTATACATCAGAGCTGGGTGAGTGCGTTTAAGGGGGTGACATCATGGTGCAATCACGGCCTCACAGGCTCCAGGGACCCAAGTTCGATCCTGACCTCTGGTGCTGATGGTGCATGTTCTCCCTGTGACTGCCTGAGTTTCCGGTTTCATCCCCCATCCCAATGATGTGTTGGTAGGTTAATTAGCTGCTGTATGTTGCCCCTGATGCAAGTGGGTTGTAGAATCTGGGGGGAGTTGATGGACAAGGGAGCGGGAATGTAGAGAAATAACTTGGATTGTGTGCACTTCTGGTCACCCCATCGCAGGAAGGATGTGGAGGCTGTGTTTAGCAACACTATGACCATTTTGCACTAACATTTTTTTTGTTCTAATTGTGTTCGCTCTCATAAAACATTGTGTATAATTTATTTTTAATTTATGTTTTTCTTGTGAATGCTGTTTATCTGATGCTCTGTGCCTGTGATGCTGCTGCAAGTAAGTTTTTCATTGCACCTGTGCACACATGGACTTGTGCAGATTGGTATTGGTTTATTATTGTCACTTGTACCAAGGTACAGTGAAAAACTTGCATACCGATCATACAGGTCAATTCATTACACAGTGCAGTTACATTGGGTTAGTACAGAGTGCATTGATGTAGTACAGGTAAAAACAATAACAGTACAGAGTAAAGTGTCATAGCTACAGAGAAAGTGCAGTGCAATAAGGTGCAAGGTCACAACAAGGTAGATCGTGAGGTCAGAGTCCATCTCATTGTATAAGGGAACCGTTCAATAGTCTTATCACAGTGGGATAGAAGCTGTCCGTAAGTCTGGTGGTACGTGCCCTCAGGCTCCTGTATCTTCTACCTGATGGGAGAGGAGAGAAGAGAGAATGACCCGGGTGGGTGGGGTCTTTGATTATGCTGACTGCTTCACCAAGACAAGAGGTAAAGACAAAGAGTCCAAGGAGGGGACGCTGGTGTCTGTGATGCGCTGGGCTATGTCCATGATGACAATAAACTTGATTTCGACTGTGGAGAGAGAAATAGAGTTAATGTTTCAGGTTAAGGACCTTTCATTAGATCTGGGAATGGCGGAGAGTAAGTCAGTTTTAGGTTTCGGGGAAGGTAGGGGTGGGATGGATAAGACAATCTTAGTAGGTCGTGGCCAGGGTTGCAGTGGGGATGAGTAGTGGTCAAGAACAGAAGTGGGGAGGGGTTCCATGTGAACAATTGAACATTGGCTTGTGGGTGATGTCAACCCTCGTTCACCTATAGATTTGGATTTTGTGGAGATGATGCTTCCTCTCCAGTCCTTCGACGCCTTCCATGCTGATTTACTCCTGGGTATTATTTTTCCAGTCATTTAACCACGCTCCCTAACTTCCAATCTGTGGAATGCTGATTGGCTGGCACATGATCTCTTAAAACCCCGCCAATCAAGCAACTAAATACACACCAATTAATTGCGAAACAGAGGTGGTTATGTGCAGGCAAACATTAAATGACAGGGGCAGAACTGCAGGTTTTTTTTAACTGAAGGGGTTGGGTGTGAAGAGAAAAGATTTAGATTTAAGAAAAACTGCAGAGTGGGTCAACCCGGCAGATTTAATCCCAAATCTGTGCAAGTGGTTATCTGGAGCGAGGAAGATGCAAATTACCCTGCCCATATCTCTGTCCGGTGAGTGCTTCTGGAGGGGAGAGTGGGGTCTGGGCATTGGTTAAGGTAGATTCAGGTTTGTATTTACACAGGCTGGTAAACACAACAGTCCTGGTCACTTCACAAGAGATCTAGATAGAACATGGAACAGTACAGCACTGGACAGGCCATTCAGCCCACGATGTTGTGCCGATCTTGATGCCAATTTATACTAATGTCCCCCTCCTGTGTATCATCCACATCCCTCCACTCCCTTCATATTCATGTGTCTATCTAAACTCCACCATACTGCCTGCTTCCACTACTACCCCTGGTAACCCATTCCAGGTACCTACCACACTCTGCGTAAAAAAACTTGCCCCTCACGTCACCTTTAAACCTCCCCCTCTAACCTCAAAAGCCTGTCCTCTGGTGTTTGACATTTCTACCCCGGGGAACAGATTCTGACTGTCTACCCTATCTACGCCTCTCATAATTTTAAAAACCTCCATCAGGTCTCCCAAGTTTGTCCAAGTTATCGAACAAGATGTGATGGAGCCACTGGCGATATTGGGAAATGGGATCAAATTGGTAAATTGGTTTATTATTGTCACATGTACTGAGGTACAGTGAAAAATTTTGCTTTGCATGCCATCCATACAGATCATTCCATTACAACAGTGCACTGAGGTAGTACAAGGGAAAACAATAACAGAATGCAGAATGAAGTGTTGCAGTTACAGAGAAAGTGCAGTGCAGGCAGACAATAAGGTGCAAGGTCATAATGAGGTAGATTGTGAGGTCAAGAGTTCATTTTATCGTACTAGGGAACCATTCAATAGTCTTATAACAGCGGAATAGAAGCTGTCCTTGAGCCTGGTGGTACGTGCTTTCAGGCTTTTGTATCTTCTGCCAATGGGAGGGGGGTGAAGAGAGAATGTCGGGGGTGGGTGGGGTCTTTGATTACGCTGGCTGCTTTACCGAGGCAGCGAGAAATGTAGACAAGAGTCCACAGAGGGGAGGCTGGTTTCTGTGATGTGCTGAGCTGTGTCCACAACTCTCTGCAGTTTCTTGCGGTCCCGGACAGGGCAGTTGCCGTGCCAAGCCATGATGTATCCGGATAGGATGCTTTCTATGGTGCATCAATAAAAATTGGTGGGTGTCATCGGGGCCACTGGAAATATTGAGACAAGAAATTAAAGCTCGGTGAAGAGGAATGTTTTTAGGTGGATCTTACAGGAAAGGAGAGAGGTGGAGAGTTTTAGGGAGGGAATCCTCAGCTTGGGGCCCAAGAAGTCAGAGCCATGGCTGCCAGTGAGGGATGGAAGGAAATGCGGCTGCTTGAACTGGAGGAGGGTGGTGTCTTCGGAGTGTTATTGTGCTGGAGAGGGACACAGAGGCCAGGGGACCTATTCTGTCTCTTGCTCAAGGAACAGACGGTTTCTGTCTTTGACAGGAGCTCCACTGATGATTTACCACTGCGGTTCCTTGAGCGACACTTTTGGCCCCTTGAGTCCAAAGGTCTGGGGTTCAAGTCCCACAACAAGAGACACATCCAGGCTAATGCTCCTAGCGCAGTGCTGAGACGAGACCCTTCCCCACATGAGATGTTAACCCAAAGCCCCATCTGATTTCCTGGGTGACTAAAAAACCTCACAGGACCACAAGAGCAGCTATATTACCAGAGTGACCACACTTCCAAACTGGATGTGGGTTGAATATTGTTCAAGGCAGAGGAAATCTCCTTGCTCATCTTCAAAAGTGGGATGCAGCCAAGAAGACTGAGTTTCTCTCCCCTGCTTCCCCCCTTCCCCTTCCCCTCCCTCCCCTTCACCCCCCTTCACCCCCTCTTCACCCCCTCCCTCTCCACGTCTGTATTTTTGCTGACCATTCCATGCCCTTCCTCCCCCTACCATCGAGGATGTCTACAAGAGGCGATGTCCCAGGATGGCGACATCCATCATCAGGGACCCCCACCATCCGGGCCGTGCCCTCTTCTCCATGCTGCCATCAGGCAGGAGGTACAGGAACCTGAAGACCCACACCTCAAGGTTCAACAACAGCTTCTTCCCCACTGCCGTCAGGTTCTGGAACTGACCTGAAAAATCCTGACACTACATCGGACTGGATCTTTTTTCCTTCGGTCTTGCACTAACGTCACTGTTTATTTTGTTGTTTATTTATGATAATTTAAGTTTATGTTAACTACGTTTGTCCTCGTCGTGTAACGTACTGTGCTGCTGCTGTAAAAAGTTCATTTTCATGGTGCTTATACCCTGAGTATGTCTGCCTACAACAACAATAAATTTGAACTCCTGTGCTACAACATCTGCCCTCCTTCAACTTGTCCCCAGCATTCCCCAAATCCCCTCGCTCTCTACTTCCATGGTCTCCACAAACCTCTCCACCTCACCCCCCCCCCCCCCTGCACTTTCTTCCTCATCCTGTCTAACATCACAGTTGGCAGGGCTCTCAGTGGAGAAGTTCACTCAGTGCTACACTGGGGGGTTTGCGAGGATATCCAACCTGTACGGTTGAGATTACAACCCAGGAAGAGGCCACTTGGCCCATTGCTCCTGTTCCAGCTCTTTGAACAGAGTTCTGCAATTAGTCCCATTCAACCCTACACTCTCCAAAAGTCATATCAATGTTTTCTCCAGTTCCTGTGGACACTGTGTCCACATCCCCTCCCTTTCAGGAGCACATTTCAGTTTACAACTTGTTGCGTTTACATACTTTAAAAAAAGTTCTCGCTCTTCCCTTAGGTGATCACCTTCAATCAATGTCACTGTCTGGAGACACAGGAGACTGCAGATGCTGGAATCTGGAGCAACGCACAATCTGCTGGAGGAACTCAACGGGTTGAGCAGCGTCTGTGGGAGGGGGGGAAGGAAATGTCAACGTATCGGGTTGTGACCCTATATCAGGAGTGGTGCAGGGTTTCAACCGGAAACATCGACAATTCCTTTACTCCCATGGATGCTTCCCGACCTGCTGAGTTCCTCCAGCAGATTGCTGTCACTGACTGAACCTTCTCTGGAGACACTACCTCAGTTACTCTCCATGGTTTTCAACGCCTCCAGTAAATCTCCCCTTTAGTAGGAGATTTACCAGGATGCTGCCTGGTTTACAGAGTATGCATTATGAGGAGTGTTATGGACTCAGTGAAAGTCCCTTTAAGATAGAGAGTGTGTGTGTATGTGTGTGTGGGGCGTGCTTACGTCAATAGAAGATAAAGGACGTAATGACGTGGTTGAAGAAGTTAGAAGAAGAAAGAGAGAGAGAGAAGGGAGAGACACCAGCCTGCTTGTTTTCTCTATCGATGGATGAGAAACAATAACTGTGTTTGCCACTGAAATCCATGTATGGAAGTTGGAAGTAATCCGGTGGAGTTCACTTTGTTGCTGACCTGTAGAATGAAACAGGTATTTGTGTGTGGACGACCACGATTCGGATGCTTTTCGGGGTGAGGAAGTCACTACCGAGTAAGCACTGAAGTGTCGTTTGGGTTCCATCGTGGAACATTTGGATTTCGTATGTACTCTCTCTATGTTTTTCTACATCTACATCTTATCTTCTGACAACGGTGGTTGTTGAAGAAGCCCTTGCTCATGTTTCACCTTATGGCTTGCGGAACTGAACTTTAAGAACCATTCCGGAACTGGGAGTTTTGGACTTTGTCACACACACACACACGAAGAGTTTAGTTTTGGGGTTAACGTTCGAGGTTTAACATTTTTGAATTCTAACATACTAACATTTTTACTTTTATTTTACGTATTACCATAAGTAGTGATTAATAAAATAGTTTTTAACGCTGAATCATGCTCAGTGTGTTTCTTTTGTTGCTGGTTTGTGACAGGAGGGACTAAGGGAGCTAGGGCTTTACTCTTTGGAGAGAAGGAGGATGAGAGGAGACATGATAGAGGTGTACAAAATATTAAGAGGAATAGATAGAGTGGACAGCGAGTGCCTCTTTCCCAGGGCACCAATGCTCAATACAAGAGGGCATGGCTTTAAGGTAATGGGTGGGAAGTTCAAGGGAGATATCAGAGGAAGGTTTTTTACCCAGAGAGTGGTTGGGGCATGGAATGCGCTGCCTGGGGTGGTGGTGGAGGCAGGTACACTGGTCAAATTCAAGAGATTACTAGATAAGCAAATGGAGGAATCTAAAATAAAGGGATATGTGGAAGTCTTAGGCGAGGTTTAAAGGTTGGCACAACATTGTGGGCCGAAGGGCCTGTATTGTGCTGTACTGTTCTATGTTCTATGTTAATCTTTCTTTTTATCGACCAGTTACCGGGAATTGGCTGGGGGGAAACTTTCCCCTCCCACTGACTCAGGTAACAGTCAGTAATGAAGGCCATATGCTGATCCGCTGGACTTGTGGAAGAGGATTGTGCTGCAGAAATGCACCCTTGCCCCTTTCACTCTGGGAGGGGCTGAGGTGAAATTGGCACAAAAAAGATATACCCAGCCACTTCTAAATAGTGGGAGAGACAAATCCGGTGCAGGGAGTGAGAGAGGTGGTGAGGAGGATGGACACAAAGAGGGAGAGGGAGTCAGGAGAGAGAGATTGAGAGAGGTAAGAGGGATTAACAGAGGAAGAAGAGAGAGGAGGAAGAGAGGCTGAGGAGATTTGGTACGTCACCAAAGACTCTTGCAAATTGCTACAGATGTACGGTGGAGAGCATTCTGACTGGTTGCATCACTGCCTGGTATGGAGGCTCCAATGTGCAGGATTGCAAGAGGCTGCAGAGGGTTGTAGACTCAGCCAGCTCCATCACGGGCACAACCCTCCCCACCGTCGAGGACATCTTCAAAAGGTGGTGCCTCAAGAAGGTGGCATCCATTGCTAAGGACCCTCACCACCCGGGACATGCCCTCTTCTCATTACTACCATCAGGGAGGAGATACAGGAGCCTGAAGACCCACACTCAACGATTCAGGAACAGCTTCTTCCCCTACTTCATCAGATTGGTGGCATGGTAGCGTAGCGGTTAGCGTAACTCTTTACAGTGCAAGTGACCCGGGTTCAATTCCTGCCCGCTGTCTGTGAGGAGTTTGCACATTCTCCCTGTGTCTGCGTGGGTTTCCTCCCGGTGCTCCAGTTTCTTCCCACATCCCAAAGACGTACGGGTTAGGAAGTCGTGGGCGTGCTATGTTGGCGCCGGAAGCGTGGCGAAACTTGCGGGCTGCCCCCAGAACACTCTACGCAAAAGATGCATTTCACTGTGTGTTTCAATGTACATGTGACCAATAAATAAATATCTTGCCTGATTTCTGAACGGTCCATGAACACTACCTCGTTATTCCTCTTTTGCACTATTTATTTATTTTTGTAACTTGTAGTAATTTTATGTCTTGCACTGTACTGCAACTGCAAAACAACAAGTTTCACAACATATGTCAGTGAGGATAGACCTGATTCTGACAGAGATAGAAGGTGGGGAGAGAGGGCGAGAGAGAGAGAGGTGAGAAAGGGACTGGTAGGGGTGGAAGAGACAAAGTCAGAGAGCAAGGGAGAGAGAAAGATTAGGGAAAGAGGGGCTGACAAGAAAGAGGAACAAATAGAGAGAGAAAGAGAAGGGAAGGGAAAGGGGGAGAAAAGAGAAAGATGGTCAGACTGCAAAGTAGTTGAGGGAGGGAGGGAGTGTCAGACAGGGACTAATGGAGAGAATGACACAGAGAGAGAGAGAGAGAGAGAGAGAGAGAGAGAGAAGGGATTGACATGAAGAGAGAAAAATAGATTAGAAAGTGTGAGGAAGGGAGCTGAGGGAGGGGGAGAGCTGTCGGGGACGGCCAGACTCTGCTGCCACTCTCTTCCCGTCAGAGAATTTTCCCGTCGGAGGCCCCTCATATTTCTTGTTTTCTTTTGATGTCCCACCGTCTGTACATTCCTCCCAGCGAGCACGGCTCCTGAGCCACAGATGGGGGGAGCAGCACACAGGAGCGAGCACGCAGAATCCAGAGCAGTAAACAAGTCTGATCAACAGGGCAGCCCAGCAAGTCTAAACCCAGCCAAGGGCGAGTGAGTAGCCAGAGCCTTGCTAGTCAACACAGTAAAACTAGTAACTTCACACCGGTCACCAGAAAAGGAGTAACTTATATCTTAACTTGTTTACCAGATATATGGTAACTAATAACATGATAAAATGGAACAGAACATTGCTAGTTATCAGCGACTGAGAAAAATTAACATTGCTTTTTAAGTCTAGTTTAGAGTCGTGGGGTTGTACAGCATGAAAACAGACTCTTCATCCCTACTCCGAGCTAGTCTCAGTTGCTCAAGTTTGGTCCATATCCCTCTAAACTTTTCCTATCCATGTACCTGTCCAAGTGTCTGTTAAACATAATTGTACCTGCCTCTACCACTTCCTTTGGCAGCTCGTTCCATATACACAGAACATAGTACAGGCCCTTCGGCCCACAAAGTTGTGCAGACCTATATAAACCCACTCCATGATCAATCTGACCCTTCCCTCCTACACAGCCCATAACCTTCCATTTCTCTTCCACCCATAAGATAAGATATCTTTATTAGTCACATGTATTTCGAAATGCACAGTGAAATACATCTTTTGCGTAGAGTGTTCTGGGGGCAGCCCGCAAGTGTCGCCACGCTTCTGGCGCCAACATAGCATGCCCACAACTTCCTAACCTGTATGTCTTTGGAATGTGGGAGGAAACCGGAGCACCCGGAGGAAACCCACGCAGACACGGGGAGAACATACAAACTCCTTACAGACAGCGGCGGGAATTGAACCTGGGTCGCTGGCGCTGTAATAGTGTTACGCTAACCACTACACTACCGTGCCTGCATGTGCTTATCTAAGAGTCTCTTAAATGTCCCTATTGTATCAGCCTCCACCTCCACACCCGGCAGTGCGTTCCAGGCACCCACCACTCTCTGTGTAAAAAAAAGCCTACAGCTGACATCTCCCCTAAACTTTCCTCCACTCACCTTAAACAGAGGAAAGTTTAGGGAGATGTCAGAGGTTGGTTTTTAATCTACTCCTCACCCTCTGCATGAAAAATTTTTCCCTCAGATCTCCTTTAAATCTTTCCTTTCTCACTTTAAACCTGTCCCCTCTAGTTTTAGACTCCCCTACCCTGGGGAAAAGACTGTGAACATTCACCTTACCTCTGCCCCTCATGATTTTATAAACCTCTATAAGGTCACCCCTCAGTCTCCTTTGTTCAGGAAAAATAGGCCCAGCCTGTCCAGTCTCTCCTTGTAACTCAAGTCCCGGTAACGTCCTTATGAATCCTTCCGTACCCTTTCCAGCTTAATGACATTCTTCCTATAGCTGGGCGACCAGAATTGCACACAATACTCCAAGTGGGGTCTCACCAAAAACTTGTATTAACTTTACTAATACAACCATTAATAAATTGGAATGAACTACAGATAATGATTGAGATTTGTGTAGTAACTCATTACTAGAACAGATGATCAAATAATTAGCCCCCGGGTATGTCAGGGTGGGATTGGATGGATCTCTGGAGTGGGATGCAGTTCAGGAACAGGAGTCTGGCCACTTGAAAAGCTGAACCTCATTATCACATGGCCTTGACTAAATGGCAGGCAAGGGCTATAGGTGGCAGGGCAGGGGGAGCTGGTGGAGGTTGGTGGGATGTGGGTGGGCTGGTGGGGGGGGGTTCTTTGGTGGTGGCAGAAGGAGGACTATACAGTAGGGTTGGTTCAAGAACAAACCTCGCTGAAAGTGGCCACACAGGTAGACAGCGTGGTAAAGAAGGTGTACGGCACGCTTGCCTTATTAGTCGGGGCACTGAGTATAAGAGTCGGGAAGTCACGTTGCAGCTCTATAAAACTTTGGTTAGGCCGCACTTGGAGTATTGTGTGCAGTTCTGGTCGCCCCAATAGATTGTGAGGTCAAGAGTCTATCTTATCACACTAGAGGACCATTCAATGCTCTTATAACAGTGGGATAGAAGTTGTCCTTGAGCCTGGTGGTACGTGCTCAGGCTTTTATAGGGTGGAGAGTTTTAGATTTTAGGATCATTGGGAATCCTGTTCAGGATGTGTTGCAATTGAACCAGAACGTCCTTGTTGGGAGGTCTGCTCATGTTGTTGGGAAGGGTTTAAACTAATTAGGCAGGGGGAATGGGATACAGAGATCTACAACTGGGGGAAGGTGCAGTCAAATAAAGAAGAAAAACTAGGTCAATCTAATAGGCAGAGGAGACATGGGCATGATAAGGCAGATGGGAGAACTGGAAGACTAAGCTGTATCTATTTCAATGGAAGGAGTCTGACTGGTAAGGCAGGTGAACATAGAGCATTGATCAGCACATGTTGCAATCACTGTGACATACAAGTCTAGGGTATACAAGTCTTGGGTATGATAGGGAGGGAAGTAAAAGAAGAGGGAGCATTGCTTTATTGATCAAGGACACCCTCACTGCAGTAATAAAGGAGTCATAGAGTTGTACAGCACAGAAACAGGTCCTTCGGCCCACCGTGTCTCTGCTGACCATCATGCCCATCTATACTAATCCCACCTCCCTGCATTAATTCCACGTCCCTCTCTGCCCTGCTCATTCAAGTACCTGCCCAGACACCTCATAAATGTTGTTACTGTTCCTGCCTCCACCTCCTCCTCTGGCAGCTTGTTCCAGACACCAACTACTCGTGTGAAGTTTACCCCTCAGTTCCTCGTTAAACAGCCTCCCTCTCACCTTAAACTTATACCCTCAAGTTTTAGACAGCCGTACCATGGGAAACATGGACTATCTACCCTATTTATGCCTCTTATACTTTTATAAACCTGTATCAGGTCACGTCTCAGCCTCCTTTGCTCCGGGGAAAACAGACTCAGCCTAGCCAATCTCTTCTTCCTCCAATCCAGGCAATGTCAATCCCTTCTGCACCCTCTCGAGCTTACTCACATCCTTCCTGTAGTGTGGTGACCAGAATTGCACACAATACTCCAATTGTGGTCTAACCAGTGTTAGGTACAACTGTACAACATTATGTACAAATACAACATGACATTCCAACTCTTGTACTCAATGGCCAATGAAGGCAAACGTGTCTTCTTCACCACCCTGTCTACCTGTGTTGCAACTTCCAGAGAACTATGGTCTCTCTGTTTATGGTCTCTCTGAACTACGGTCACCTGAGGTGCCTCTGTTCTACAACACTCCCCAGGGCCCTGCCATTCACAGTGTCCATCCTGCCCTGGTTTAGCTTCCCAAAATGCATTACTTGGAAGATGACTCGGAAGGCTGTCCAATTGAGGCCATATGGATAGAGCTTAGAAATAAAAATGGGACGCTCACTTTGTTGGGATTATACTACAGGCCTCACAACAGTCAGTGGGAGTTAGGTGAGCAGATATGTAAGAGGAATAGGGTTCGAGTAGTTAGGGATTTCAACCTCCCCAATATTAATTGGGATCGCCTTAGTGTGAAAGGATCATTCAGGGTGGAATTTTTGAATTGCATCCAGGAGAGTGTTTTGTGCCAGAACATAAGAGCGTAAGAAATAGGAGCAGGAGGAGGCAATCTGGCCCGTCGATCCTGCTCCGCCATTCAATAAGATCATGGCTGATCTGGCCATGGACTCAGATCCACCTACCTGCCTTTTCTTCATAACCCTTAATTCCCCTCCTGTGCAAAAATCTAACTGTGCCTTAAATATATTTAATGAGATAGCCTCCATTGCTTCCCTGGGCAGAGAATTCCACAGATTCACTGCTATCTGGGAAAAGTAGTTTCTCCTCAACTCTGTCCTAAAACTACTCCTCCGAATCTTGAGGCTATGTCCGTGAGTTCCAGTCTCACCTACCAGTGGAAACAACCTTCCTGCCTCTATCTTGTCTATCCTTTTCATATTATATGTTTCTATAAGATCCCCTCTCATTCTTCTGAATTCCAGTGAGTATAGTCCCAGGTAACTCAATCTCTCCTCATAGGCTAAACCCCTCATCTCTGGAATCAACCTGGTGAACCTCCTCTGCACCACCTCCAAAGCCAGTATATCCTTCCTCAAGCAAGGAGACCAGAACTGCACGCAGTACTCCAGGTGCAGCCTCACCAGTACTCTGTACAGTTGCAACATAACCTTCCTGCTCTTAAATTCAATCCCTCCAGCAATGAAGGCCAACATTCCATTTACCTTCTTGATAACCTGTTGTACCTGCAAACCAACCTTTTGCGATTCATGCACAAGCACTCCCAAGTCCCTCTGCACAACAGCATGCTGCAATCTTTCACCATTTAAATAATAATCTGATCTTCTATTTTTCCTTCCAAAGTGGATGACCTCACATTTACCAACATTGTACTCCATCTGCCAGACCTTTGCCCACTCACTGAACCTATCTATATCTCTCTGCAGACTCTCCGCATCCTCTGCACAATTTGCTTTTCCACTCAATTTAGTGTCATCAGCAAACTTCGATACGCTACACTCGCTCCCCTCTTCCAAATTGTTAATGTATACCGTGAACAGTTGGTATTGGTATTGGTTTATTATTGTCACTTGTTATTTCACCGAGGTACAGTGAAAAGCTTGTCTTACAAACCGATCGTACAGGTCAACTCATTACACAGTGCAGTTACATTGAGTTAGCACAGAGTGCATTGATGTAGTACAGGTAAAAACAATAACAGTACAGAGTAAAGTGTCACAGCTACAGAGAAAGTGCAGTGCAATAAGGTGCAAGGTCACAACAAGAAAGATCGTGAGGTCATAGTCCATCTCATCGTATAATTTGCAGGCCCAGCACTGACCCCTGCGGCACCCCGCTCACCACTGATTGCCAATCAGAGAAACACCCATTTATCCCAACTCTCTGCCTTCTGTTAGTTAAACAATCCTCTACCTGTGCCAATACATTACCCTCAACTCCACGCATTCTTATCTTATAGATAAGTTTTCTACGCAGTACCTTATCCAATGCCTTTTGGAAATCCAAGTATACAACATCCACCTGTTCCCCTCTATCCACTGCACTCATTATATCCTCAAAGAACTCCAGTAAGTTTGTCAAACAGGATCTGTCCTTCCTGAACCCATGCTGTGTCTGCCTGATGGAACCACTTCTATCCAGCTGTCTTGCTATTTCTTCCCAAGTGATAGCTTCAAGCATTTTCCCGACTACAGACGTTAAGCTAACTGGCCTATAGTTACCTGCCTTTTGCCTACATCCTTTTTTAAACAGTGGCGTGACATTCGCTGTCTTCCAATCTGCTGGGACCTGCCCAGAGTCCAGACAATTTTGGTAAATTATCACAAACACCTCTACCATAACTTCCGCCATTTCTTTCAGTACCCTGGGATGCATCCCATCAGGAACAGGGGATTTGTCTCCCTTTAGACCCACTAGTTTGCTCATCATTACCTCTTTAGTGACAGTGATTGTATCGAGGTCCTCACCTCCCATAGCATCCAGAACGTCTCTCTTTGGCATGTTAGACGTGTCCTCCCCCGTGAAGAACAACACAAAATAGTCATTCAAGGCCTTGGCCATTTCCACATTACCCAATATTAATTCCTCCTTCTCATCTTCCAAGGGACCTACATTCACTTTAGCCACCCTTTTCCACAATATAATTATAAAAACTTTTCCAATGTGTTTTTATATTTTGTGCTAGTTTACTTTCATAATCTATCTTTCCTTTCATTGTTTTCTTTGTTGCTTTGTTGGTTCTTTGTTGCTTTTTAAAGTTTTCCCAATCTTCCAGTTTCCCACTACTCTTGACAATTTTGTATACGTGAGCTTTTAGCTCGATGCCTTCTTTTATTTCCTTAGTTATCCAAGGCTGGCTCTCCCCACCCTTTCTGTCCTTGCTTTTGACTGGAATATACTTTTGTTGAGCTTCGAGAAAAATCCCTTTGAAAGTCTTCCACTGTTCCTCAACTGGCCCACCACATAGCCCGTGTTCCCAGTCTACACTAGCCCACTCCTCTCTCACCCCGTTGCAATCTCCCCTGTTCAGGTATAATACACTGGTTTTAGATCGAACTATTGCACCCTCCATTTGTATGAGAAGTTCAATCACACTATGATCACTCTTTCCAAGAGGATCCCTAACTACAAGATGGTTAATTTTACCTGCCTCATTGCACAGGACCAGATCCAAGATAGCATTTTCTCCTGTAGGTTCACTAACATGCTGTTCAGGAAAGCTATCATGGATGCATTCTATGAAGTTCTCCTCAAAACTGCCTCGACCAACTTGATTCGCCCAATCTATGTGCAAGTTGAAGTCCCCCATGACAACTGCCGTTCCATTCTTACATGCATTATATTTCTTGGTTTATTGCCTGTGCCACTGTAATGTTATTATTTGGTGGCCCAGAGACAACTCCCACCAGAGATTGTTTTTCACTATTCCGAATCTCTACCCAAATGGACTCAACATTCTGCTCCTTAGATCTTATATCGTCTCTCACTATCACCTTGGTCTCATTCTTAATTATGAGCGCGACCCAACCTCCCTTACCTTCCTGCCTATCCTACTGTAGTACCTGATACCCTTGGATATTTAATTCCCACTCATCTCCACCCTGCAACCACGTTTCTGTAATGGCCACTAAATCGTACCCCTTTGTACTGATTTGTGCCACAAGTTCACTGACCTTGTTTCAAACACTACAGGCATTCAGATAAAGTGCCCTTACACTCATTGTCCTTTTAGGATCTAGTAACCTTTGTGTCCTTTGTGTTTGACATTTCTATACTCCACTCTTACGGTTCTCTTTTCTAACTTTTGTTCTGGTCTCTGCTTCACTTCCCTCTGTCTTTCTGCATGGATTCCCATCTCCCTGCCATCCTAGTTTAAGCCCTTTCGAACAGCACTAGCAAACAATCCCCCTAGGAATCCCACTATGTTAATAGTTCTAGGGATGCGTAGTGGATCCCAGGGATTGAAGCTAGGCACGTGGACGAAGTTCAGTACATAAAACGTAGAATAGTACAGGCCCTTCAGCCCACGATGTCTGTGCTGGCAATGCCAGTTTTAACTAATCTACCTGCACATGATCCATGTCCCTCCATTGCCCACATGTTCATTTACCTGTCTAAATGCCTCTTGAACACCACTATCGTGTCTTCCTTCACCACCACCCCTGGCAGCCTGCTCCAGCACCCACCACTCTCTGTGTAACAAAAAAACTTGCCTCATAAATTTCCTTTAAACTTTCTCCATCTCACTTTAAATCTATATCTAAATATTTGACATTTCTACCCTGGGAAAAGACTTTGACTGTGGCTCTCATAACTTTATAAACTTCTATCAGATCTCCCCTCAGCATCTGATACTCCGGAGAAAACAACCCAAGTTTGTCCAGCTTCTCCTTATAGCTGTGGTAGGTGAGTGCTTCAGGGATGGTGGCCATAACTTGATAGTTCTGGAAAGGGCTAAGAATAGTCCAGAAATTGAATGAACTAGGGGAAGGCCTGTTTCAATATCAGTAGATAGGACCCAGCAAAGGTAGTCTGGGAGCAGTGACTTGTAGGTAAATCAACATTTGGAAAGTGGGACTCTTTTAAAAATGAAATCATCGGCGTTCAGGGCCAATGCGTTCCTGTCAGGAAGAGGGTAAGGACAAGTCCATCACGCAAACCAGCCTCCCCTCCATTGACTCTGTCTACAATTCCCAGCCAACATAATCAAGGACACCTCCCACCCCAGACATTCTCTCTTCTCCCCTCTCCCTTCAGGCAGAAGATACAAAAGCTTGAGAGCACGTACCACCAGGCTCAAGGATGGCTTCTATCTCGCTGTTATAAAACTATTGAACGGACCTTTCAAATAGTAAAAGGTGAACTCTTGATCTCCCAATCTACCTCGATGTGGCCTTTGCACCTTACTGTCTGCCTGCACTGCACTTTCTCTGTAACTGTTACACTATATTCTGCATTCTGTTTTCTTTTCATTGGTATTGGTATTGATTTATTATTGTCACTTGTACCAGAGTACAGTGAAAAACTTGTCTTGCATACCATTCGTACAGATCAATTCATTACACAGTCCATTGAGGCAGTACAGGGTAAAAACAATAACAGAATACAGAGTAAAGTGTCACAGCTACAGGGAAGTGCAGTGCAGGTAGACAATAAGGTGCAAGGTCATAACAAGGTAGATTGAAGGTCAAGAGTCCATCTCATTGTATAAGGGAACTGTTCAATAGTCTTATAACCGTGGGATAGAAGCTGTCTTTGAGCCTGGTGGTACGTGCCCTCAGGCTCCTATATCTTTTGCCTGATGGGAGAGGGGAGAAGAGAGAATGACCCAGGTGGGTGGGGTCTTTCATTATGCTGGCTGCTTCACCAAGGCAGCGAGAGGTATAAACATGGAGGGGAGGCTGGTTTCTGTGATGTGCTGGGCTGTGTCCACAACTCTCTGCAGCTTCTTGCGGTCCTGGGCAGAGCAGTTGCAGTACCAAGCTGTGATGCATCCAGATAGGATGCTTTCTATGGTGCATCAATAAAAGTTGGTGAGTGTCAAAGGGGACATGCCAAATTTCTTTAGCCTCCTGAGGTAGAAGAGGCGCTAGTGAGCATTCTTGGCCGTGGCATCTACATAGTTGGACCAGGACAGGTTATTGGTAATGTTCACTCCCAGGAACTTGAAGCTCTCAACCCTCTCAACCTCAGCACCATTGATGTAGACAGGTGCATGTACACTGCCCCCTTTCCTGAAGTCAATGACCAGCTCTTTTGTTTTGTTGACATTGAGGGCAAGGTTGTTGTCATAACACCATACCACTAAGCTCTCTATCTCCTTCCTGTACTCCGACATCATTATTTGAGATATGGCCTACCACGATGGTATCACCTGAAAACTTGTAGTTGGGGTTAGAGCAGAATCTGGCCACACAGTCATGAGTGTATAGGGAGTAGAGTAGAGGGCTGAGGATGCAGCCTTGTGGGGCACCAGTGTTGAGAATAATTGTGCTGGAGGTTTTGCTGCCTATCCTCACTGACCATGGTGGGTGTGAAGTGGGTCGAGGTTTTCCAAGAGGCTGGAGTTGATGTGTGTCATGACCAGCCTCTCAAAGCACTTCATGATGGTGGATGTCAGAGCCACTGGTCGGTGCTCATTGAGGCATGTTACCTTGTTTTTTCTTAGGTACCTGGATGATAGTGGTCTTCCACTACCTGGCACAGTAGTGTAGCAGTTAGTGTAACGCTTCATATTCACAGTTTATTGAAAGTTGCCTCACAGGTGGAAAGAGCAGTTAAGAAGGCCAATGGGATGTTGGCTTTCATAAATTGCGGGATTGAGTTTAAGAGCCGCGAGGTGATGATGCAGCTTTACAAAACTCTAGTTAGGCCACACTTAGAGTACTGTGTTCAGTTCTGGTCGCCTCATTATAGGAAGGATGTGGAGGCGTTGGAAAGGGTGCAGAGGAGATTTACCAGGATGCTGCCTGGATTGGAGAGTATTGAATATGAGGAGAGGCTTAAGGTGCTAGGGCTTTATTCACTGGAAAGGAGGAGGATGAGAGGAGACATGATAGAGGTATATAAAATATTGAGAGGAATAGATAGAGTAGACAGTCAGCACCTCCTTCCCAGGGCACCAATGCTCAAGACGAGAGGGCATGGCTTTAAGTTTACAGGTGGGAGGTTCAGGGGAGATGTCAGGGGGAGGTTTTTCACCCAGAGAGTGGTTGGTGCATGGAATGCACTGCCTGGAGTGGTGGTGGAGGCAGATACATTGGACAGGTTCAAGAGCTTGTTGGATAGGCATATGGAGTAGTGTGGGATGGGGGGATATGCGGGAGGAAGGGGTTAGGTAGTGTGAGGGTGGTTTGATGGACGGCACAATATGGTGGGCCAAAGGGCCTGTCTTGTGCTGTATGGTTCTATGGTTCTATGGTTTTACAGCGCCAGAGACCCGGGTTCGATTCCGGCTACTGACTGTAAGGAGTTTGTACATTCTCCCTGTGTCTGCGTGGGTTTCTTCCGGGTGCTCCGGTTTCCTCCCACATTCCAAAAGACGTACGGGTTAGGAAGTTGTGGGCATGCTACGTTGGCGCCGAAAACATGGCAACACTTGCAGGCTGCCCCCAGAACACTCTATGCAAAAGATGCATTTCACTGTGTGTTTCGATGTACATGTGACTAATAAAGATATCTTATCTTGTCTTATCTTAAAGCAGATGGGAACCTCAGATTGAAGCAGGGAGAGGTTAAATATGCCTGCAAATACCCCCGCCAGTTGATCAGCAGAAGATCTGAGGACACGGCCAAGGACACCATCCGGGCCAGATGCTTTCCTCGGGTTCACTCTCCAGCAGACTGATCTTACGTCCTCGACGGTGACCGCAGGTTCAGTTGCATTGGAGGCTATCGGGGTGGGTGGTGACAAACCAGTCTTCTTCTGTTCAAAACGTGCATAGAATGCGTTAAGCTCATCAGGAAGGGATGCGCTGTTGTTGACTATGCAGCCCGACTTCGTTTTGTAGCCTGTTATATCATGCAAGCCCTGCTACAACTGACAGCCGGTCTGGGACTTTATTTTGAACCAGTATTGTCTCGTGACATTCCTGATAGCTTTATGAAGGTCATATCTCGATTTCTTGTAAAGGTTAGGGTCACCTGATCACTACCTCGATGTACTTGTGTACAGAATGATCTGTCTGGATGGCACACACACAAAAGCTTTTCACTGTATCTCGGTACATGTGACAATAATAAACCAATTCCAATCTAATCCAAGTCTGGGGAACCCTGGCTGTCAAGATATATCAAAGTTTGATAAAGAATAAAAAGTATGTGGTAGGCACTGAACACTGAAAGGAGAACGCCTTTCAGGAATATGGAGAGTGTCAACAGGTGCTTAAAATGAAATAAGGATGGCAAGAGGGGCCATGAAATATCACTGGCAGGTAAGAGTGAGGAAAATTGCAAGGCATTTTATAAATACAAGAGCAAGAGTGGGCCCTTTGGGGGTCAAAGAGACAATCTGTGCTTGGAGCTAGAGGATGTGTGACTTCTTTCATTGGATGTAGGAGAATGAGGGGTGATCTTGTAGCGGTGTATAAAATCATGAGGGGCATAGATAGGGGGAATGCACACAGTCTTTTTCCCAGGGTTGGGGAATCAAGAACTAGAGGGCATAGGTTTAAGGTGAGAGGGGAGAGATTTAATTGGAACTTGAAGGACGACTTTTTCACCCAGAGGTTGGTCCATAGGTGGAACGAGCTGCCAGAGGAAGTGGTTGAGGCAGGTAGATTAACAACATTTAGAAGGCGCTTGGACAGGTACATGGATAGGTTTAGAGGGATATGGGCCAAACCCAGGTAAATGTGACTAGTTTGGATGGGGCATCTTGGTCGGCATGGACTGGTTGGGCCGAATGGCCTGTTTCCGTGCTGTATAACTCTATGTGGGTGATGTCTTAAATGAATGCTTCTGTACTCACTGTAGAGAAAGACTTTGTAGTTAGAGATTTCAATTTGAACGGTGTTATTCTAGGGCAGGTTAAGATTAAAAAGGGGGTATGAGATGTCTTGGCAGGCACGACTGTGGATAATTATCCAGGACCTGGAGAGATGTAACCCAACCTGCCATGGGAAGGAAGGGAGGGGATTGGTGGGGCCCTAACAGATATTTTGAAACTTCCCTGGCCACAGGTGAGGTGCCACGTTTCTGGAAGGTAGCAAATGCGGTACATTTATTCAAGAAGGGCAGCAGGGATAAGTCAGGTAAATATTGGCCAGGTAGTACACCACTGGTTACAGGACATCCCTTCACCACCACCCTCTGCCTCCTGTCACCAAGCCAACTTCAGATGCAGTTGATAAGAAAGGAAGATGATAAGAGGACCCAGGAAAGGGAGGGATGGTAGGCAGATGGGAACAGTGAGGGGAGGGGAGAGGAGGGGAGGGGAGGGGTTGGGGACCCAGTGGGTTGAGTGTGTGGGTGATAGGCAGATGGGGAAGGAGAAAGAAACTGGGTAACTAGGAGCTGGGGGGGTGCGGGGGTTGGTTTGGAAAGACGAGGGTATGTGAGAGGACTTGGGTGGATCTGAAGGAGAGAGAGAGGAGCTGAAGGGGTGAGGGTTACCTGAAACTGGAGGATCTAATTCAAAGTCAAAGTCGTGTCTATTGTCATATGCACAAGTACATGTGTGCACAGGTGCAATAGAACATAGAACAGTACAGCACAGGAACAGGATCTTCGACCCACTTTGTTGTGTCCCTCTAATTAAACTAGTAATTTAAACACTTAACTAAACTAATCGCTTCTGCCTACACAATGTCCATACCCCTCCATTCCCTGCACATCTATGTGCCTGTCTGAGCCTCTTAAACCCCTCTATTGATTCTACCTCCACCACCACCCCTGGCAGCGCATTCCAGGTACCCACCGCTCTCTGTGTAAAAAACCTGCCCTGCACATCTCCTTTGAACTTTCCCCCTCTCACCTTAAATACATGTCCTCTGGTATTAAAAACTTACTTGCAGCAGCATCACAGGCACATAGCATCAGGTACACAACATTCACAGGAAAAACATAGGCGGCACGGTAGCATAGCGGTTAGCGCGACGCTATTACAGCACCAGCGATCGGGGTTCGATTCCCATCGCTGTCTGTAAAGAGTTTGTATGTTCTCCCGTGTCTGTGTGGGTTTCCTCCTGGTGCTCTGGTTTCCTCCCACATTCTAAAGATGTACGGGTAGGCTAATATGGGTTTAAAATGGGCGGCGCGGACTCGTTGGGCCAGAAGGGCCTGTCAGCACGCTGTAAATAAAATTTTAAAAAAATGAATTAAACATAAATTAGACGCAATTTTTACAAGAAAGAACACAACTAGAACATCAAAAAACAAGAAATGAGACGGTAGTTGCTGGAAATCTGAAGCAACACACAATCTGCTGGAGGAACACAGCAGGTCAGGCAGCATCTGTGGAGGGAGATGGAGCGTCGACATTTCAGGTCGAGACCCTTCATCTGGACTGGAAAGAGAGAGGGGAGATCGCCGGTATAAAGAGGTGGGGGGGAAGGGGTGGAGCAGGTGATGGGTGGATCCAGTGGTGGTGGGGGGGGGGGAGGTGGTAGGCAGGTGTGGGGGGGGAGAGTGGGAGTGATGTCAGAAGCTGGGAGGTGACAGGTGGAAGTGACAAAGGGCTGAAGAAGGTGGAACCTGATAGGAGAGGACGGTGGACCATGGATTAAAGGGAAGGAGGTGGGGAGGGGAACCGGTGGGAGGAATGAGTGGGCGAGGGGCAGGGAGAGGGTGGGGGAGGGGAAAGAGATGGGGTGATGGGGGCCAGTGGGATAAGGGAAAAAAGGGGACAAAAAAACAAAGTAAATTCCTCTCGAGTTTCCTCTTGAGTAATCTTTGGAAGAACGAGATCTCATTGAAACGCACAGCATCCTCGAGGTGAATCTTTGGACTTCTCTGCCCAAGAGGGCTGTGGAGGTTCACTCACTGAGTAGAGTCAAGCCCAGAGGAAGATATTGGGAGAATATTGGGAGCTCGTCAGAAAGTTACCACAATAACCGTGGGGAATTTCTGCTAAATACAGACTGGAAAAATCAGATAAGGTGGTGGAGGCTCAGGTGAGGAGTTCATGGAGTGTTTTCAGGACAGTTTCTTAGAACACCACGTTCTGAAGCCAGAGAGCAAGCTATTCTAGACCTGGTATTGTGCAATGGGACGTGATTAATGACTGACCTCACCGTGAAGGCAGCTCCAGACAGCAGTGATCATAATGTGACTGAATTTTACATTCAGCTTGAGAGAGAGAAGAATTGGCCCAAGACTTGCATTTCAGAATCAGAATCTGATTTATTATTGCTGACTTATATGTCGTGAAATGTGTTGTTTTGCGGCAGCAGTACAGTGCAAAGACAGAAAATTACTATAAATTACAAAAATAAATAAATAGTGCAAAGAAAAGAATAACGAGGTAGTTCACAGACCGTTCAGAAATCTGATGGCGGAGGGGAAGAAGCTGTTCCTGAATCGTTGAGTGTGGGTCTTCAGGCTCCTGTACCTCCTCCCTAATGGTAGTAATGAGAAGAGGGCATGTCCCAGATGGTGAGGGTCTTTAGTGATGGATGCCTCCTTCTTGAGGCACTGCCTCTTGAAGATGTCCTCGATGGTGGGGAGGGTTGTGCCCGTGATGGAGTATTTCAAAGAAATATAACTGAATATGAGGGCAAGGAGGCAGAATCAGCTCGAGTGAACTGGCTTATTAGGAGAGGTTGGACAGGCTGGGTCTGTTTTCTCTGAAGTGAAGGAGGCTGAGAGGTGACATGGTCGAGGTATATAAAATTATGAGAGGCCAACATAGGGTAGATGGCCAGAGTGTGTTTCCCATTGGTTGGGATGTTCAATACCAGAGGGAGACAGAAGAAATTCTGCAGACGCTGGACGTATCTGGAGCAAAGCACAAAAACGCTGGAGGAACTCAGCAGGTCAGGCAGCATCTACAGTCGACGTTTCGGGCTGAGACCCTTCATCAGGACTGGAAAGGAAGAGGGCAGAATCTGGAATAAGAAGGTGTGGGGAGGAAGAGGAGTACGCGCAGGCAGGGGACAGCTGAGTCCAGGTGAGAGGGGGAAGGTAGGTGGGTGGGGGAAGGGGAGAAGATGTCATAAGCTGAGAGGTGAGGGGTAGAAGAGGCAAAGGGCTGAAGAAGAAGGAATCCGGTCGGAGAGGGCGGTGGATCATGGAATAAAGATTGGGAGAGGGGAGGAGAGGAGATGGGCAGGTCACCAAGGCGGGGGAAGGGGGTCAAAGGAATAAGGGAAGACAAAGGAGTTGGGGGGGGGAAATGAAAAAAAAAGAAAGGGAGAGGTTACAGGAAGTTGGAGAATTCGATGTTGAGGCCGTCAGGTTGGAGACTCCCAAGGCGGAATAAGAGGTGTTGTTCCTCCAACCTGAGGGCATAGTTGTTCCTGTACCAGAGGGCATAGGTCTAAGGTGAGAGGGAAGAAGTTTAAAGGTGATCTGAGGGGTAAACTTATCACACAGAAGAGTTGGCATCTGGAACGAGCTGCCAGAGGAGGTGGTGGAGGCAGGAACAGTAACATTTATGAGGCACCTGGACTGGTCCTTGAATGACCAAGATATAGAGTTTCAAGTTTTCAAGTCCAAGTTTATTGTCACGGGCAGACATACTCAGGGTATAAATGCCATGAAAATGAGCTTTTTGTAGCAGCAGCACAGTACGTTACAGACACGAAAGACTTAAATTAAACTTAAATTACACATAACGTACATGACAAAATAAACGTAACGACGTTAGTGCAAATTGATGGAAATATAGTCCAAGGCAGAATTAGGGTCTTTCAGGTGGGTTCCAGAACCTGATGGCAGTGGGGAAGAAGCTGTTAAACATAGAACATAGAACAGGACAGCACAGAACAGGCCCTTCGGCCCACAATGTTGTGCCGACATAGCTAATTCCTCCTACTTGCAGAATGCCCACATCCCTCCATTTTCCTCTCATTCATGTGCCCATCCAAGCCCCTCTCAAAAGCCCCCAATGAGTTTGCCTCCACCGCCCTATCAGGCAACACATTCCAGGCATCCACCACTCTCTCAGTAAAAAACTTACCCCTCACGTCTGTTCTGAACCTACACCCTCTCACCTGAAATGCTGTTGTTGAACCTTGAGGTGTGGGTCTTCAGGCTCCTGTACCTCCTGCCTGATGGCAGCATTGAGAAGAGGGCACGGCCTGGATGGTGGGGGTCCCTGATGATGGATGTCGCCTTCCTGAGACATTGCCTCCTGTAGATGTCCTCAATGGTGGGGAGAGCTGTACCCGTGATGGAACCAGCTGAGTCCCACCGCTCTCTGTGGCCCCTGTGTTCCTGTGCATTGGAGTTTCCATACCAGGCCATGACACAACCAGTCAGGATGCTTTCCACTGTACATCTGTAGAAGTTTGTCGGACTCTTCAATGACATGCTGCATCTCCTTAAACTTCTAATAAAGCAGAGCCACTGGCGTGCCTTCTTCATGGTTGCATCTATGTGCTGGGCCCAGGAGAGATCCTCCGAGATGTTGACACCCAGGAACTTGAAGCTGCTCACCCTTTCCACCACAGACCCTTCAAAGAGGACTGGTGTGTATTCTTCCAACTTCTCCTTCCTAAAGTCCTCAATCAGTTCCTTGGTTTAGCTGACGTTGAGTGCAAGGTTGTTGTTGTGATACCACTCAACCAGCTGATCTTTCGCACTCCTGTACGTCTCCTCACCACCACCCGTGATTCCGCCCACAACAGTGGTATTATCAGCGAATTTGTAGATGGCATTGGAGCTGTGCTCAGCCACACCGTCGTGGGTATAGAGAGACCGAGGAGCAGGGGGCTAAACACGTAACCCTGAGGTGCATCCGACTGATGCTCAGTGAGGAGGAGATAAGGTTCCGATCCGTACTGACTGTGGTCTCCCAGTGAGGAAGTCGAAGATCCAATTGTAGAGGGAGGTATGGAGGCCCAGGTCTTGCAACTTGAAAATATATTTTGAGTGGACAATGAACAACAGAAGGGTAGATCGGCAAGTTTGCAGACAACACAAAGGTTGGTGGTGTTGTGGATCGTGTAGAGGATTGTCAAAGATTGCAGAGGGACATTGATAGGACTCAGAGCTGGGCTGAGAAGTGGCAGATGGAGTTCAATCCGGAGAAGTGTGAGGTGGTACACTTTGGAAGGACAAACTCCAAGGTGGAGTACAAGGATAATGGCAGGATCCTGGGTAGTGTGGAGGAGCAGAGGGATCTGGGGGTCCATATCCACAGACTCCTGAAAGTTGCCTCACAGGTGGATAGGGCAGTTAAGAAAGCTTATGGGATGTTAGCTTTCATAAGTCGGGGGTTCGAGCTTAAGAGCTGTGAGGTAATGATGCAGCTCTACAAAACTCTGGTTAGACCACACTTAAGAGTACTGTGTCCAGTTCTAGTCGCCTCATTATAGGAAGGATGTGGAAGCGTTGGAAAGGGTGCAGAGGAGATTTACCAGGATGCTGCCTGGTTTAGAGAGTATGCATTATGAGGAGAGACTAAGGGAGCTAGGGCTTTACTCTTTGGAGAGAAGGAGGATGAGAGGAGACATGATAGAGGTGTACAAAATATTGAGAGGAATAGGTAGAGTGGACAGCCAGCGCCTCTTTCCCAGGGCACCAATGCTCAATACAAGAGGGCATGGCTTTAAGGTAATGGGTGGGAAGTTCAAGGGAGATATCAGAGGGAGGTTTTTTACCCAGAGAGTGGTTGGGGCATGGAATGTGCTGCCTGGGGTGGTGATGGAGGCAGGTATATTGGTCAAATTCAAGATATTACTAGATAAGCATATGGAGGAATTTAATATAGAGGGATATGTGGGAGGAAGGGGTTAGCTAGTCTTAGGCGAGGTTTAAAGGTTGGCACAACATTGTTCTATGTTCTATATGTGTTCTGGTTGTCCGGGTGATCCAGAGCAGAGTGGAGCCAGTGAGATAGTATCTGCTGTAGACCTGTTGTGGTGACAGGCAAATTGAAGTGGGTCCAGGTCCTTACTGAGGCAGGAGTTGAGTCGAGCCATAACCAACCTCTTGAAGCACTTCATTACGATAGATGTAAGTGCTACTGGACAGTAGTCATTGAGGCAGGTCACCCTGCTCTTGGCACCGTTCCAATTGATGCCATCTTGAAGCAGGTGGGAACCTCAGACCACAGAAGTGAGAGGTTGAAGATGTCCCTGTACACTCCAGCCAGTTTGTCAGCACAGGTCTTTAGCACTCGACCAGGTACACCCTCAGGGCCTGACGCCTCGCAGGGGTTCACCCTCCTGAAGGATGTTCTGACGTCAGCCTCTGAGACTGAGGTCACAGGATCATTGGATGCTGTGGGGACTCGCCCGCAGGTGTGTTATTCCCCCTCCCAAAACGTGCGCAAGAGGCATTAAGCTCATCATGGAGTGATGCGTCATTGCTGCATAGAGCGACATGGAATTAACGCAGGTAGGTGGGATTAGTATCGACAGGCATGATAGTCAGTATAGATACAGTGGGCCGAAGGGCCTGTTTCTGTGCTGTACAACTCTATTACCTTGTTGTGACCTTGCACCTTATTGCACTTCACTTTCTCTGTAGCTGTGACACTTTACTCTGTACTGTTACTGTTTTTACCTGTACTACATCAATGCACTCTGTACTAACTCAATGTAACTGCACTGTGTAATGAATTGACCTGTACGATCGGTATGCAAGACAAGTTTTTCACTGTACCTCGGTACAAGTGACAATAATAAACCAATACTAATACCAATACCAATGAGTTTAAATTAAGCTAAAGGATCATTCATAGAGTCTTACAGCACAGAAACAGGCCCTTCAGCCCAACTGGTCCATGCCGACTGTGTTGCCCAGCAAGCTGGTCCCATCTGCCTGCATTTGGCCCATAGCCCTCTAAACCTCTCTCATCCATGGACTTATCGAGATGGCTTTTAAACGTTGCTAATGTGCCCACCTCAACCACTATTTCTGGCAGCTCATTCCAAATACGCACCACCCTTTGTGTGAAGAAGCTGCTCCTGATGTTCCTTTTAAATCTCTCGTCTCTGATCTTAAACCTGTGCCCTCTTGTTTTTAGCTCCCCCTCCCTGGGAAAAAGACTGTGTGCTTTCACCTTGTCTATGCCCCTCATGATCTTATATACCTCTATCAGGTCACCCCTCAATCTCCTACCTTCAGTCGAGATTCAGTGACAGGTATATAGGGGTAATTTTCAGAATACACAAGAAAATGGAAGCAGGAGTAGGCCACTCGACCCCTCAAGCCTGACCCACCATTCAACATGATCATGGCTGTTCTATACTGGACTCAACTCCTCTTCTGTACCAGTTCCCCACAGCCCTCAATTCCACGATCTGGAACATATCCAATGATCCGGCCTCCACCACCCTCAGCCACCTGTCTTGTAACTATGTCCCCTTGTTCATGTTTCCCTCACTAGTGGAAATATCCCAACATCTCCCCTGTCAAATCCCCTTCAGATCTGATATGTTTGACTAAGGTCACCCTTCATTCTTCTAAACCCCAAGGAATGCAGGTCCAAGCTGTCTCCCTCTCTTGATAGGACAAACCTCTCATCCCAGGAATGTGCCTGGTGAACCTCCTCTGGACTGGCTCCAATGTTACTGTATCTTTTTTTAGGTAAGGGGACCTCTGCCATGGAGAGGATGTTTCCTCTTGGAAAAAATTTGGAACTAAGGGTCACAGTTTAAAAATAACAGGTCACCCCTGTAAAACAGAGATGAGATGTTTTTTTTCTCTCAGAAAGTCGTGGGTCTTTGGAACCCTCTTCCTCAAAGGGCAGTGGAAGCAGAGTCTTTGAATATTTTTCTAAGGCAGCATTCAGTCAAATAGCGGATTATCAATTTTTACTGTACTGGAATATACATTTTTCCATTGGTAGGGGAGTCTAAGGTGTCTTTGAGCCTGGTGGTACATGTTCTCAAGCTTTTGTATCTTCTGCCTGATGGGAGGGGGGAGAAGAGAGAATGACTGGGGTGGGTGGGGTCTTTGATTATGTTGGCTGTTTTCCCAAGGCAGTGGCAAGTGTAGCCTTTTCACCAATGTCCTAAACAGCTGTAATATGGTGTCCCAACTCTTGTACTCGATACCCCATCCGATGAAGGTTAATGTGTCAAATGCCTTCTTCACCACCCTGTCTATCTGTGTCTTCACTTTCAGGGAACTAAGTCCTTGTACCCTGAGGTCTTCCTGCTCTACAACACTCCCCAGGGCCCTGTCATTGTAAGTCCTGCCTTGGTTTAACTTCTCAAAATCCATCACTTTGCACTTGTCTGAGTTAAATTCCATCTGCCATTAATTTGCCCACCTTCCCAGTTGATCTAGATCCTGTTGTAGCCTTAGACAACCTTCTTCACTGTCCACCACACCACTAATTTTGGTGTCACCCACAAACCTTTGCTCCAGATGACAGCGTCTGAAGTCTCCGGTGTCTCCAGAAATAGAAGCACTGGATTGGGCCACAGGCTGTGCCAGGAACTGCCTCACTACTGAGCCACTCCTGCCGAAATCCGTGCTCAGGCACTACAACTGAAGGAGTGTTGCACATTTTCATAAACACGAATGCACCATAGAAAGCATCCTATCCGTATGCATCACGGCTTGGTATGGCAACTGCTTTGCCCGTGACCACAAGAAACTGCAGAGAGTTGTGAACAGAGCCCAGTCTATCACAGAAACTAGCCTCTCCACACACTTTCCGCTGCCTCGGGAAAGCAGCCAACATGATCAAGGACCCCTCCCACCCTGGTCATTCTCCCTTCTCCCCCCTCCCATTGGGCAGAAGATACAAAAGCCTGAAAGCACGTACTACCAGGCTCAAGGACAGCTTCTATCCCATTCTTGAATGGACTTCTTGTACGATAAAGATGAACTCTTGACCTCACAATCTACCTTGTTATGACCTTGCACCTTAATGTCTGCCTGCACGGCACTTTCTCTGTAACTGTAACACTTTATTCTGCATTCTGTTTCCCTTTTGTACTACCTCGATGTACTTATGTATGGAATGATCTGTCTGGATGGTGCACAAATCAAAAGCCTTTCACTGTACACGTGACAATAACAAACCAATTACCAATTACTACCCAGGAGTCAGCCCTGAGGTGCCATTTTGTGGGTCGGAATGTCTGGCCACTGCAGGGCCAGTCAGGGCCTGAGTTGTGGTCAGGTGGTGTGGGTGTGTTGTGGGGGTGGTGGATATAGATAGAGGGGGGTGTCAGGGAAAAGGAGTGATTGGGGCAACCCTTGGTGGTAAGGGGATGATTATGGCCACGAATCAGGGATGGGGAGAGGGACAAGGTAATATAAATGAGAAACAGGAGGGGGAAGAGGCCACTCGGCCTCTTGAACCTGCCTGCCATTCGTTAACTTCACGGCTGATCTTCTACCCCACCACCAGTCACCAGGTCTATCCTTATCTCCCTCAATTCCCTCAAAATCCAGAAATCTATTGACTCTGTCTAGAATGAACTTAGTGGTGACACCTTCACCGCTCTCCAGGGTACAGAATTCCAAAGGTTCCGCCCTGTCTGTCCACGGCCTCCTCCACCGCCAAGTTGAGGCTAGACGCAGATTAGAGGAACAGCACCTCATATTCCGCCAGGATGTTCTCCAACCCGACGGCCTCAACGTAAACTTCCGGTAACCACTCCACTGTCCCCCACACCCCCCTCCCCACCTTTTTACCCCCTTATCCCACCGGACCCATCACGCCATCTCTTTCCCCTCCCCCACTCTCTCAATCTGCTCCTCACACACACACACACACACACACACACACACCTCCCCCTGGTTCCCCTCCCTCTATTCCATGGACCACCGTCCTCTCCTATCAGATTCCATCTTCTTCCTTTGTAACTTCCACCTATCACCTCCCAGCTTCTTACATCACTCCTACTCTCCCCCCTCCCTCACCTGCCTATCACTCCCCCCCCTCACCTGGAGCCACCTATCACCTGCCAGCTCTTGCCTCACCCCTTCCCCCCACCTCTTTACACCGCCTACCTCCCCTCTATCTTTCCGGTCCTGATGAAGGGTCTCGACCCAAAACGTCGACTGTCCATTTCTCTCCACACATGCTGCCTGACCCGCTGAGTTCCTCCAGCATCTCGTGAGAAGTTCCAAAGATTCACCACCCTTTCAGTGAAGGAATTTCTCCTCAACTCAGTCCTGAACAGCCAACCCCTTATTCTGAGACTGTGACCCCTGGTTCTAGTCTCCTTAGCCAGGGGAAGCATCCTCTTTGCATCCAGCCATGCAAGAGTTTTGTAAATTGGAATTGGAATTGGTTTATTATTGTCACTTGTACAGGGGGGAGAAAAACTTGTCTTGCATATTGTCAGAAACATAGAAACATAGAAAACCTACAGCACAATCCAGGCCCTTCAGCCCACAAAGCTGTGCCGAACATGTCCCTACCCTAGAAATTACTAGGCTTACCCATAGCCCTCTATTTTTCTCAGCTCCATGTACCTATTCAAAAGTCTCTTTAAAGACCCTATCGTATCCGCCTCCACCACCGTTGCCGGCAGCCCATTCCACACACTCACCACTCTCTGAGTAAAAAACTTACCCCTGACATCTCCTCTATACCTACTCCCCAGCACCTTAAACCTATGTCCTCTTGTGGCCACCATTTCAGCCCTGGGGAAAAGCCTCTGACTACCTACCCGATCAATGCCTCTCATCATCTTATACACCTCTATCAGGTCCCCCCTCATCCTCCGTCGCTCCAAGGAGAAAAGGCCGAGTTCCCTCAACCTGCTTTCATTCAATTCATTACACAGTGCGTTGAGGTAGTACAAGGTAAAACAATACAGGATGCAGAGTAAAGTGTCACAGTTACAGAGAAAGTACAGTGCAGGCAGACAATAAGGTGCAAGGTCATAACTAGGTAGATTGTGAGGTCTAGAGTCCATCTTATCGTACTAGGGGACCATTCAGTAGTCTTACAACAGCGGGATAGAAGCTGTCCTTGAGCCTGGTGGTACGTGCTTTCAGGTTTTTGTATCTTCTGCCCAATGGGAGGGGGGAGAAGAGAGAGTGTCCGGGGTGGATGGGGTCTTTGATTATATTGGCTGCTTTACTATGGCAGCAAGAAGTGTAGACAGAGTCCTCTCATTCTTTTAAACTCAAGAATACAACCCCAGACTGTTCAATCTCGCTTCACACAGTAGACCTGCCATGTCAGGAAACAATTTGGAGAATCCATCTGAGAGGGGAGAGATTCAAAAGGGACCTGAAGGGCAACCTTTTCATTCAGTGACCCAGGTTCAATTCCGGTCACTGTCTGTAAGGAGTTTGTACGTTCTCCCCGTGTCTGCATGGGTTTCCTCCGGGTGCTCCGGTTTCCTCCCACATTCCAAAGATGAACGGGTTAGGGAGTTGTGGGCATGCTATATTGGCGCCGGAAGTGTGGCGACACTTGCGGGCTGGCCCCCGGAACACTCTATGCAAAAGATGCATTTCACTGTGTTTCGATATACATGTGACTAATAAAGATGTCTTATCTTATCTTAAAGGCAGGTACAGTTATAACGTTTAAAAGACTCTTGGACAGGTACATGGATAGGAAAGGTTTAGAGGGATATGGGCCAAACGTAGGCAAATGGACTTGCTTATGCAGGCACCTTGATCGACATGGACCAGTTTCTGTGCTGTATGACTCTATGACTCTTATCTCATATCTTTTGTTCATGCTCTGTCTAACTTCCCTCATTAATCCACCTACTGGATGACTTCACCTTTTTCCCATGGCAACCTTGGCCCCAACCAAACAGGGATAGTCCCTCTGCCCTATTCCTTCCTACCCCACTGTCTACAACTCAGAACCAACGAGTTTTCTTTCTTTCCCAGATCCGATGAACGGTCTTCAAACAAAACCTTTAACTCTGCTTCTCTCTCCACAGATGCAGCCTGACCTGCTGAGTGTTTCTGGCAATTTTCTGTTTTAGTGAATCTTCTCTGAACAGCTTCAAATGCACTAATGTCTTGCCTTAAATAATGAGATCTTCCACGGTGCTGAGGTGGGATATGCACTCATAGTCATAAAACACAGAAACAGGCCCTTCAGCCCACCATATCCATGCTGACCATGAAGTACCCATCTATACTAATCCCATTTTCCAGGACTTGGTCTGTAGCCTTCTCTGCCTTGGTGATTCAAGTGCTCATCCAGATGCTTGTTAAATGTTGTGAGAGTCTCTGCCTCCACCAGCCCTTCAGGCAGTGCGATCCAGATTCCTACCCCTGTCTGGGTGAAAAAATTCTTTCTCAGAACCCACCCCCCCTGTTAAATCTTCTTCTCCTCACCTTAAACCTGTGCCTTCGATCTTGGACACCTCCGCCACGGGGAGAAATTTCTCATGTTTACCCCGGCTAAGTCCCTTGTAATTTTGTACCCCTCTATTAGGTCCCCCCTCAGTCTCCTCTGCTCTGAGGTAAACAAGCCCAGCCTCTCCTCATAACTAAAACCTTCCATTCCAGGCAACATCCTGGTCAATCCCTTCTGCGCTCTCTCCAGTACAATCACGTCTGCAGCTTAAGCCTCTGGATCGCTAGCCCAGTAATTTAACCACTGCATCCTACACACAGCCCTGATGAGTCCAGATGAAGGGTCTCAACCCAAAACGTCAACTGATTATTTCCCTCCATAGATGCCACCTGACCTGCTGAGTTCCTCCAGCATTTTGTGTGTGTTGATCCTACACACAACAAGCTCCCACAAGCATTAACCAAGTAATCTGTTTCACTGAGCACAAACCAATCTGCTGGAGGAACTCAGCAGGTCAGGCAGCATCTGTGGAGGGAGAAGGATAGCTGATGTTTTGGATCATGACCCTGCAGATGCTTCCTCAGAATCAGAATCAGGTGTATTATCACTGCCATATGACGTGAAATTTGTTGTTTTGCGGCAGCAGCGCAGTGCAAAGATATAAAAATTACTATAAATTACAAAATAAGTAAATAGTGCAAAACAAAAGGAATAATGAGGTAGTGTTCATGGGTTCATGGACCGTTCAGAAATCTGATGGCGGAGGGGAAGAAGCTGTTCCTGAATCATTGAGTGTGGGTCTTCAGGCTCCTGTACCTCCTCCCTGATGGTAGTAACGAGAAGAGGGCATGTCCTGGGTGGTGAGGGTCCTTAGTGATGGATGCTGCCTTCTTGAAGCAACTCTTCTTGAAGATATCCTTGATGATGGGGAGGGTTGTGTCTGTGATGGAGCTGGCTGAGTCTACAACTCTCTGCAGCCTCTTGCGATCCTATGCATTGGAGCCTCCATACCAGGTGGTGATGCAACCAGTCAGAGTGCTCTCCACTGTACATCTATAGAAATTTGTAAGACTCCTTGGTGACATTTGGTGAGGGTGGGCATGGTAGTGTAGCAGTTAGTGTAATGCTTTACAGCGCCAGCGACCCGGGTTCAATTCTGGTCACTGTAAGGAGTTTGTACGTTCTCCCTGTGTCTGTGTGGGTTTCCTCCAGGTGCTCCGATTTCCTCCCACATTCCAAAGACGTACAGGTTAGGAAGTTGTGGGCGTGCTATGTTGGTGCCGGAAGCGTGGCGACACTTGCGGGCTGCCCCCAGAACACTCTACGCAAAAGATGCATTTCACTGTGTGTTTCGATGTACATGTGACTAATAAAGAGATCTTATCTGATCTCATTATAAATCTCTCTCTCTATCTCTTTCTCTCTACCTGTTTCTCTCTCTCTACCTGTCTCTCTACCTGTATCTGTCTGTCTCTCTGTTGTCTGTCTGTCTCTCTCTCCCTCTATTAGAGAGCCGCTGGCTTGCCTTCCTGTGTTTGATCTTGAAGCTGCTCACCCTTTCCACCGCTGACCCCTCAGTGAGGACCAGTGTGTGTTCTCCCGACTTCCTGACCTGTTGGGTTGCTCCAGCTGTATGTTTTTTGGCTCCAGATTCCAGCATCTGCAGTCCCCTGTGTCTCCAATCCGTTTCAGAGATGCAGGTTGATGCCCTCGAGAGAGAATTGCTCTACTCGTCTGCACTGTGATGGTCATGGGTCACCACAGGGCGTTCAGGGCTTCTGATTGAAGACTTGGCTGAAAGGCAGAGCAACGCCTCTGAGAGTGAAACCTTCACTCAGTACTGCTACGCTGCATCGCTCCTGTCCTGAGAGACTGAACTGTCCTTTCTGGACTTTAAATGCCTAGAACCATAAAAAAGATTTAAGAACCACAAATGGATGCTTCGGTCTTTGATACGTGCAGCTTGAAGGTGATAAGGATGCTGCTTTTGTCACGTAGTACTGATGGGTGGCCAGCAGAGAGCAGAGTCAGTTTGTGTGAGAAAGTCTTAATCGGGGCTGGAGTGTTGGGCAGTCAGAGACAGAGAGACAGGGAGAGACAGGGAGAGACAGGGAGAGATGGAGAGAGACAGAGAGAGACGGTGAGAGACAGTGAGAGGTGGAGAAACAGAGAGACAATGAGAGACAGTGAAAGACAGGGAGAGACGGTGAGAGACAGGGAGAGACAGAGAGACAGAGAGAGACAGAGAGACAGTCAGAGAGAGAGAGAAAGACAGTGAGAGACAGAGAGACAAGGAGAGAGAGACAGACAGATAGGTAGAGAGAGAGACAGAGACAGACAAGCAGAGAGAGAGAGTGAGAGAGCAAGAGAGAGAGAGAGACCAACAAGGAGAGATAAAAGGAACAGGTGGGCAGACAGGACAGACACACAGAGAGGCAGCAGCTCTGGGACACAGCAGTGTGGTGTTTTTGCTACTGGACAAGAAACTCATAGACCTGAGGTTCAAATCTGACAAATCCAATTCAATTCGGTGAGGGAGATCTCAGGAAAAGTCCTCACAAAAGTACAGCACAGGAACAGGCCATTCAGCCCACCATGTCTGTGCCAACCAAAATACCAAATTAAACAAATCCCTTCTGCCTGCACGTGGTCTATGTCCCTCCATTCCCTGCATGTTCCTGTGCCTGTCTAAATGCTGCTTAAATATTGCTATTGTATTGCCTCCCCTGGTAGCCTGTTCCAGGCACCCACCACTCTCTGTGTATAAAAACTTGCCCCGCACATCTCCTTTAAACTTTCCCCCTCTCACCTTAAACCTATGCCCTCTACTATTTGACATTTCCACCCTGGCAAAAGGATTCTGACTGCCTACCCTATCTCTGCCTCTCATAATTTTAAAAACTTCTATCAGGTCTCCCCTCAGCCTCCAGAGAGAACAACCCAAGTTTGTCCAACCTCTCCTCACAGCTAGTACTCTCTAATCCAGGCAGCAGCCTGGTGAACCTCTTCTGTATCCCCTGAGGTTTGTTGAGAGATAAATACTGGCTCACGACACCCGTGACAACATTCTAGCTTTCCTTCAATCATGGGCATGGATTCTTTACCCTGCAGGGCAAACAGAGCCTGGGGTTTAATATCTCATTGGAATGACAGTGCTTGCAACAGTGCAGTGTCCCTCAGCGCTGCACTGCAGTGTTACCCTGGATTTCTGCAGTCGCACTCGAACCCACACAGCTGAGAGCGTGGGCCATTCACCAGGGGGTGAGCTATCAAAGAGGTGGCCCAGAGAGTCAAGGAGGGTGGGGGCAATTATACACTTCAACGTACGCAAAGTGGGTGAGGGGTGCTAATGTGCTGTGGGAGGTTTCATCGCGTCATACAGCACAGAAACAGGCCCTTTGGCCCAACTAGTCCATGCTATCATGTACCTGACAAATGGAGGGACCATGTGCAGGCAGAAGGGAATAGTTTAATTAGGCACCATCAGCTTAATTAGTTCAGCACAACATCGTGGGTCAAGGGGCCCGCTCCTGTACTGTTCTGTGTTCTACGTGCCAATATATACTGATCTTGTTTACCGCCACTGGTTCTGTAGAATCGATGGAGATTCAGGTGTTCATCTTGATACATAAACATTGTGCGAGTCTGTGTGTCCACCACCCCTCAGGCAGTGCGTTCCAGGTTCCAACTACCCTCCAGGAGAAAATATTCTTCCTCAGATCCCCGCTAAACCTTTTACCCTTTCCCTGAAATAACGCCCTCTAGTCTTAGACACCTCTGCCATGGGGAAATGTTTCATACTATCTACCCTATCTATGCCCCTCATGATTTTGTATCGGGTCCCCCTTCAGCACCCTCCGCTCTGAGGAAGACAAACCCAACCTCTCCAGTCTCTCCTCATGATGGAAACTCTCCATCTCAGGGACCATCCTGGTGAATCTCCTCTGCTCCCTCTCCAGTGCAGTCCCGGAGGGCAGGCACGGTAGTGTAGAGGTTAGCGTGACGCTATTACAGCGCCAGTGACCTGGGTTCAGTTCCGGCCGCTGTCTGTAAGGAGTTTGTACGTTCTCCCCGTGTCTGTGTGGGTTTCCTTCAGGTGCTCTGGTTTCCTCCCACATTCCAAAGATGTACGGGTTAGGAAGTTGTGGGCGTGCTATGTTGGCGCCGGAAGCGTGGCGACACTTGCAGGCTGCCCCCAGAACACTCTACGCAAAAGATGCATTTCACTGTGTGTTTCAATGTACATGTGACTAATAAAGAAATATCAATATCCTCAAAGTGTGTGAGAGTCTGTTGTAGGCTGTGTGTTGGGGAGTGTTCAGAACCGAGAGTTCTCATTGGAGTCATAATCATAGAGAGGTACAGCATGGAAACAGGCCCTTCAGACCATCGAGTCCATGCCGATCATCAAGCACCCATGTACACTCATCCTAATCTAATGTAATTTATTCTCTCCACATTCCCATCAACTCTGGGGGGAGTTCTACCCCTCACCTACACACTAGGCGCAATTTACAGTGGCCAATTATCCCACCAGGGAAGGGGAACTAAAAGCTAGAGGGCATAGGTTTAAGGTAAGAGGGGAAAGATTTAAAAGGGACCTGGATGGCAGCTTCTCCACACAGAGGGTGGTGCGTGTGTGGAACGAGCTGCCAGAGGCAGGTACATTAACAACATTTAGAAGGCACTTGGACAGGTACATGGATAGGAAAGGTTTAGAGGAATACGGGCCAAACACAGGCAAATGGGACCAGCTTAGATGGGCATCTTGGTCGGCATGGATGAGTTGGGCGAAAGGGTCTGTTTCCATGACTCTATGACGCTACCAACTTGCATATCTTTGTAGGAGCACCCGGGGGAAACCCACGCAGTCACAGGGAGAACGTGCAAACTCCACTCAGACAGCGCCGGAGGTCAGGGTCGAACCTGGGTCTCTGGCGCTGTGAAGCAGTGGCCCTACCAGCTGCGCCACTGTTGCCTTCACGCTGTTCAGGGTGACAGAAGACAAGAGTACAGAGACCGTGGTCAATCTTTACGCCACAATCTCTCCCCCAGCCCACCGCCCCCCCCACCCCCACCAACCCCTCATGTGTCAGGATGAATGTGAGACGTTCGCAGAGAGCTGTGTGACTGATGGGAAACAGCTGGGGGTGTGGGAGTGACAAGAGAGAGAGAGAGAGAGAGAAAGAGAAAGAGAAAGAGAGAGAGAGGGGCTGTAGCCAGTGGGAACTCACCTACCCCCGGGTCTAAGCCGCAACACCACAGGCTGGGCTCTGAAGCAGATCACCTCTAACCTCTAGAACACCAACCAAAAGAAAAAAATTTAAGTGATAACATTTCCCAAAAATTCTGTGAGGAAGAGGAAGCCGCGACTGTCGAGGAGAGATTGACTGGTGGTCTCCTGAGGGTCCGTCAAGAGGAACAAGGATCTGCGGCTTGAACAGGAGGGTTGCCCGCTGGCTAAAGCTAAGTTGGAGGGGTCGCAACAGAATCCGCACCATCCCACCCACCGTTAAAAAACATTTCAGTCTGGGGAGGGTCCTGAGGAAAAGGTTCTTTTAAGGAAAAAGTTAGAGGTATGGCAAACCATTTTATTCATTGCAAACATTTACTTAATACTTAAAAAGAAAGTTAAGGAGTTAATATTATTTTAAAGTTACTTGGAGAGGTTTAATTCCCCCTCCTCCCTGCTTCCTCCCCTAACATCTTGCTGACTTGAGTTGTTCTTCCCAATCTCTCTCGCATTCACGGTCCCGCTGTACAATTCGATCAAAGTTTTATCAAGCCAATACTTCTGACTTATGAAGGTGGGCAGGATTTCCCTGAGACTCCTTCTGCTCTGCCCAGTCTCTCGCACGTTCCTGTACTAACGGCCGCTTGCCGAGGGCTCTCTCCACCATGCACACTACCCAAGCTGCGGTCACCCTCAGAAAGGGCAGTAGCGACACCAACCGCGGTGCTTTGCAAATCTCTGGGCGGGTCAGGTTGGCGTCCGGCAGTCCCACCACCCCCGCAAAGAGGACAAAGGTCCACGGGGACCAGGTCGTTCCCGAGCTTCGGGGGCGAGAGAACCTCTACCCTCCCACCTTCCTCAGGAAGCTGAGGAATGCGGCTATTGGCACGGGCTGCGACATCAGGCTGAAGGTGGTGGTGACCGGGAACCCCTTGCCGACGCTGGCCTGGTACAGAAACAACCTTCCGCTGCACCCGGAATGTGACGAGTACGGAGCGCTCTGGATCCGGGATTGCAAGCCCACCGACGCCGGAGTCTATACCTGCATCGCCCAGAACGTGCTCGGGGAAGCCCGCAGCTCTGCTGTGCTCGCTGTCCTGGAATTGGAAGGTAGGACGGTAGCCTGATGAAGGTTTCTCAGTGGGTGGGGCAGGCTGGGAGGGGGGAGTGGAGGTGGGACAACTGGGGAGTGCGTGCGGAGCTGCCTCTGCTTCCGAGGAGCTTCCCTGGATGAGTTGCCGCAGACACCGCACAGAGAGAGAAGATCTCTGTCCACGATCAGCAGTCCACATGAAAGAGTTAGAAGCTGCAGCTCACGTCCCTGGAGCTGACAAGCGCAGTGGCGCAGTGGGTAGAGCCACCGCCTCACAGCTCCGGAGACACGGGTTTGATCCTGACCTCAGGTGCTGTCTGTGTGTGTGGAGTTTGCACGTTCTCCCTGTGACCGCGTGGGTTCCCCCCCCAGGTGCTCCGGTTTCCTCCCACATCCCAAAGACGTGCGGGTCGGTGGGTTAATTGGCCGCTGTAAATTGCCCCCAGTGTGTGGGTGAGGGGTAGATTGTCAATTACTCCCAGTGTGTGGGTGAGGGGGTAAAATTTGGGCAGAGTTGATGGGAATGTGGGGAGAATAAAATGGGATTTGGTGTAAAAGTGGGTGTTTGATGACTGGCATGGACTTGATGGGCAAAGTTTTTATGTTGATTGTTGTTGAAGGTTGAAGAGTGACTTTGCAGGTAGAATCCAATGCAAGTTAAGAGACTCTT